>NC_058132.1:626355798-626408518 GCF_016433145.1 Gracilinanus agilis | reverse complement strand
AGAAAGAAAAAGAGAGAGAGAGAGAGAAAGAGAAAGAGAGAGAGAAGGGAGGAAGGAGGGAGGGAGGGAGGGAGGGAGGGAATGAGGAAGATAATGAAATGGACTAATAGAGTAGCATAAAGGCTGATGGAATAGCCCTGGAGCTGCTGGAGTATCCCAAGGGCTGATGGAGTAGCAGCTATAGGTATGGACTCACAACCTGAGGAGTGAATAAGGATTTGTATATTTATTCAGATTCTGTGAGTTTGTCATCTCCCATACCAGGGAAATCTTCATCTTTCCTGGAACCCTAGAAAAAAGGTATGGCCAAATTCAGGTGGAAGTGTGGTTTGGGGTCTGGCACATTCTAAAGAGAATAAGGAGCATGCTCAGGTTTAGGGGATTTCCCTGGACTGCCAGAGCCCTTAGTGCACATGTCCCATGTTTCCCACATTGTCCCACTTGTCATTATTTGTCAATATGGTAGAGCTCTTGCTACCCTTCTGGAAGGTGAACGTGGTGGGGGTAGGGAGTATGGAAATACAACACAGTAGATGACCACTATGGGTAATTAATAATGCCTGAGTTCAGAACTAAGGTAAAGAACAATATGAGTAATTAATAATGTAGAGCAAGCACAAAGCTGATGCCCAGTATAGAACATTATAGATCCATTATAGGTGATTGATGAGATAGAATCAACAATACAGATTCTATAATTCATGCTTAACTAATGCAGAAACTACAGATTTTGCAGTTAATGTTTAACTATGTTTAGACCTAACTGGTGAGAAATACAAGATTTCAGAGTATGAGGGTCCTATTTCTATTACTGCCCCTCACTGCCCACTATCCATCTCCATCACAAGTATCTTGTACATGTTAGACACTCAATAAATGCTTGTTTGAATAAAATAAATTTCTTTTTTCCCTTTATTTTCTGAACTAAATTGCCCTTACTTAATTTCATGTTGGTTAAAAAGCTTGGTTTTGGTTTCTTTTGTTTTTTTTTAACAGGGAAAAATAAAAATATGGATATTATCACCTTTATTTGAGTAAATGGTGAATATTTATATTTATCATTTAATTGAGTTTGAATAATACCTATATAAAAATTAGAATGGTATCATGTTCCTTTAACAACTCATTACATAAATAATAACAGAATTGATTACAACAATTTTGAAATGATTACATAATAATCCTGGGGTGCTTTGTTGTTTTATAGTTGTCATCAAAGTAGTGAGTCGAAAACTGAAATTGAATACTAATAGATAAATATATGAGATTTTATATTTTAAATAACATCTATTAGGAATGGGTAATAATATAACATGATCTTGTATACATATAGCATTTAATATATATACATATATATGTGTGCATATATAGATAGTAGATTTGTTTCCAACTAAATACAGATGGTACTACCTGAAAAAAGAATGATGAGTACTGGGTAATAGAACTATCTTATCTTATGATGTGAAGAAATATATTGATGTCCTGCTTCATTAAGTCTTATTCTGACTTTCATTATTTTGATTTTCTTTCCCAATGATTTCCCTAACTGTTCCATTTTTAACCTGTACTATTTTTGCAAGCCAGTTGCTTTGGTCTTACCAGGCCATTGTGGCTGCAGTTTTCATTTCTTCATTCCTTCATTCATTTCTTCATTTGTTAGTCTAGTAATCATTCATGTGCCAGCTAAGCTAGGCATTGTTGATGCAAAGTAAAAAACCAAAGTAGTTCCTGCCTTCTAGGAGCCCATATCTCTTTTTTTTCTTCTGATGTCAAACTATATAATTATATTGTCAGGTTTTTATTTTGTATTAATTTCCCACATTCAAACAACTCAGCTAAAATGTTCTTTTCTCCTCTATGGCCTGTAGCCTAGGTAACATCCTAGATTCACAGATTTGTATGAGAATAACACAAATCTGCCTATCATTTTTGAAGGATAATAGGCTGCTGTCTCAACTTCACCTCAGCCAAAAAATTCAGTCCAAATTCCACTCTTGCTGCCTTCATCTTGTTTTTAGTTGCTTCAACAAACTTTAGTTCCATCAACTAAATGAATTGAGGACACTCTATTTCCTTCCATTACTGACAGAATCAATGTGAAGCCTGATTCTCATTTTAAAAACTATTCTGGGTACACAACCTCTCTTTTTTAACTTCCTATTTGTTTGAATCATCAAATTAGCTTCTGACTCCTTTCAACTCACATACCATTACTCTGATGGGTAGAGACTCTTTACATGATTTCCTGTCCCACTTCCTTATTAGGTTTTATCTTGTTACAAATTAGCATTGTATTTTCTGTCATGATCTTCTTCCTTTGTTATTATAAGTTTTATGCCATATAAACACACTTAAGGTGAAGATATCATCTAGAAATTAAATTTTATTGACTCATTTGAGACACTTAAGAAAATGAAATTACAAAATTGATAAGTCTAATTAATAAATGAAAAAGGCCACTGAATTTTGCCAGGGAGATGAAAGAGAGAAGTTCATTTTAGGTTAATAGTACAAATATCTCTATTCCAATTGTTTTGATGTTATACTTTGTTTTTGCTTTTGGACTAAATATCATACTTAATATGATAGTAATAAAAGACAAAAGGAACTCATATTTACTTAGCATTCTAAATATGCAAATTCTTTTCTTTTCCTTTAAAAAGCATTTTTACTTGTCAATACAATTTTAAATAATTGTTTTCTGACATTTTAGTCTCCATATTCTCTCTCTCCCAACCTTTTTCCCTTCTCCAAGACAGCAGGTAATATGATATATGTAGCACATGTATTGTCATGCAATAAATATTTCCATGTTCATTACATTGTAAAAGAAGATACATATCACTTACACTAGAAAAAACTCTTGGAGGAAATAAGGTGAATGATGGTATGCTTCAATCTGTAATTACACTCCAAATACAAATTTCTCCCAACAACTCTATAGGTAAAGAGTGAGAGTAATATCATTTGCATTTACAGAAAATAAAAACTGACTTAGAGGAAACTCAGAGGAAAGTTAAGGTTGAGAGGTAAAATAAATTTGTCACAATCACATGTATCCATACCAAGGTTTTTTGAACTTAATCCCAATGTATTTTTACCATGTCTAAGGGAATATTAAAATAAAAACTAATTGAGATGCTGAACTATATAACCTGTGCAGTAATTGGTAAATTATATTCTATTTGACTTGAACACCATTCTTTTATTCAATCATTTGCCTATGACATGGCTATATATTATATGACATTATAAATTTCAACAGTGAGAAACAATAGAAGAAAAACAGTACACTAGTTCCTAATTGTTCTACACAAATATGCCTTTAACTGACAAAAACTGCAGATAGAAGAATTTTTTTTCCCCAAACCATTCTCTCACATTATCAGGAAATAAACAATGTCATTATGTTTTTCCTAGGCAAAATTACGTAGTATATGAAGTTCCCATAGATCCCTGTTTTCTCTTCTGAAAATCTTTTTTTCTGTATTATTCCCTCTTTTTTTCTCCTTAAAGACATAATAGCTTTAAGTTCTCTCTCCCCTTTCCTTGGTATCTCCTCCCAAGGAAGAACCTAATAAGTTCATTCACACTAAGATGCAAAAGAAAGGTTTGCTGTGATGACTGTAGATGCATTTTCCTTGCAATTCATTGCAAATAATGAATACCTATTCATATTTTACAAAGACACAAATCTTTGGCTCTACCTATGAAATGCCTAGCATCAACAATTCTTTATTGCATCATTATGTTGGATTGCTGTTTCCCGTAGTTTATATTTGGGCCATCTTTTCTATCTAGATCTTTGAGCTTAATGATTTCATCAATATTCATGTTTCTGTTGTCATGTCTTCTCAGATGACTACCAAGTCTAAATATCTAGCTCTGCTCTCTCTCTCTCTTTTTTAATGAAAATTTAATAGCCATTTTCTAACATTATGCAATCTATATTTTCTTTCTCCCTCTAATCCCTCCTCCTTCTCCAAGATGGAAGGTAATATGATATAGGTTGTACATGGGTTATCATACAGTACTTATTTGCACAATCATCAAGTTATTAAAAAAACACACAGATCACTTACATTAGAGAGAAAAATTTCTGGAAGAAATAAAGTCAAGGATTGTATGCTTCATTTTGCATTCAGAGTCTGTCAGTTCCTTTCGTGGCAGTGAATAACCTTTTTTGTCATGAGTCTCTTGGAGTTGACCTGCATCCATGTCTTGCTCATAATAGTTCATTCTTTCACAGTTTATTATTGTACATTATTATTTTTACTATGTACAATTTGCTCTCTCTTTTGAGCTATGGTCCCATAGCAACAGCCTGCTGCTAAATATCTTTATTTGGATACCCTATAAAAACCCTAAACTCAACTTGTCCAAAACAAGTCATGATATTCCCTCCTAGATACACTCTAAAATTCATTATTTATTTCAAGGATTTCATAAACTTTCCAGTTGCCCAAGTTTGCAATTTTGCAGTAATGCCCAATTCTACCCTTTTTTATCTTATCCTAAATATACTCTCATTTGTCAATTCTACCTAGAGGACATTTTTTTTCATAATTGCTCCACTTTGGTCCACTCAAAGCCTCACCATCTTAGTTCAGACTCTCATCACCACTTAACTAGACTATTGCAATTGGCTCCAATCTCTCCATTCCATCTTTCACACAGCTGACAAAATAATATTCTTAAAGCATAGGTCTGATCATGTCATTCTCCATACTTTTTAGTGACTCCTATTTTTTTCTGGAATAAAATGCAGTCAATAAACAGTGTTGTATGATACATGATAGAAATTGAAATAAGTTAAGAAATAGAAATAAAGGCAAAAACACAATCTTTCTTCAAGAAGCCAGCATGCAAATAACTGCATTTTGTAAGCTATCCATAGTGTATATAGTTATATACAAGATATACATGGATAATTAATAATGTCCAATGAATCTATCATCTCCAGAATCAAATATTTAATCTTCTATTTGTTAAAGACATTTTTAACTTGCCATCCCCACATATTTTCAACCTTCTTACAAATTACACCTCAGTGCATACTCGGTGATCTACTGACATTTCAGTTCCCCAAGCAAGATACTCTTATCTCCTGTCTCTGGGTATTTTCTCTAATTTTCCCTCTTGCTTAGAATGCTCTCCCTCCTCATCTCTGCTTCCTTGGCTTCCTTTAAGGCCCAGGTAAAATCCCAGCTACTTCAGAAAGCCTTTCCTAACCTATCTTAATTCTAGTACCTTTGTTCTATGATTATTTATTACTTATTCTGGATGTAGCTTGTTTGACCATTGTAGGATTAGGGAAACTGTAAGATGGCAGGGGTCAGTGACAATGAAGTCTCCCTAATCCCTGGTCTTTGGAGAAATGCAGGCAGGCTTGACTGGATGGGAGGAGCAGGAACCTATAGAGTACTCTTTCACCTCCCCCGCCCAAGAACTTAGACTTAACTGTTTGGTAATGAAGGACAATCTAGTTTGGTAACTTCTGGGCCAAGATGGTAAGTGGATAAAGATTAAACCCCTTGATAATATCTTTCACTATATTATTTCCCCACAGGATAGGATAGGTATGGCTTGATGTCCTAAGAGCAGCTCACTGGTTCAGGAGTTAGGATCAACTTCAGAGCACTAGTAGGAGGAACTTGACTTATGGAGGATGTATTTCCTCAAATTATCTGTATCCAGACAGTTCCTAGATGATAAGGGTTTAATGATATCTGGAAATAGGAAGGGGGGAAATGGTTTAGGATTGAGAGATAAGGGAAGCTACCTAAAACAGCTATGTCAAATAAGCAGCCCCTCCCCTCAAAGGGGGAAATGTAACTCAAATGGCTGACCTCCTATCTAAGCCCCTAAATATTCTTCTTCCTAAACCTAAATAGCTAAACTAAGGCAGACTGTGATCTTGCTTGAAGGTCTAACAAAGTAAAGTAGCTTTGGCTGACAGAGCTACACAGTTTGCCCCTCTGCTCAGATCCAAGAGCAAAGAGTCAGGACCAGGATCCTGCAAGAAGGGTGACCTGGCTTTTATACCAGGACTCTAACTGCCTTTAACTGCCCCCTCTCTTAGAGTTCTGGGAGGCACTATGGAATTCTGTGATGCAGCTTGAACCCCTCTCAGCCATATGGATCCCACACCATACTGGCATATTCTGTCCCCCATTGGGTTGTAAGTTCCTCTTTTACCTTTCTTTTTATCCCCAACACAGAGAACAGTGACTAGTACATGGTGTTTGGCTCTTAATAAATGTTTATTGAGGAAGATGGCAGAGTAAATGGAAGAATTCACCTGAAATCTCTCTGTTTTCCTCCAAACAACAAAATAACTCCTCATATTGATTCTAGAGCAACAGAGCCAAGGTCAGGGTGAGAAAGTTTTTATCCTGAGTCACCTTAGGAGATCCACAAGAGGGTGTTCAGTTTGGAGTACAACACAAACAGCAGGTCATGGAGGTGGCTGTAACAGCATCATCTTCAAGAGCTCTCAGCCCATAAATGGCAAGTGAGTTAGACATATATGTACAGAAAGAGATTACAAAAGACTTTGCTGGCATTAGGTTCCACATCCTATTTCATTGTCCATACATAGTTCCATGTCACAGTCCCAGAGGGGAAACAAATACACTGTTGGTGGAATTATGAACCAATCCAACCATTCCAGACCAGTATGGAACTATACCCAAAGGACTATAAAATGCGTACCCTTTGAACCAGCAACACCATTACTAGGTCTCTATCCTAAAGACATCAAGGAAAAAGGAAATTAATTTATGTGTAAAAAGAAATAATTATAGTAGTACTTTATGTGGTGGCAAAGAATAAGAAATTAAAAGAATGCCTACCAAATAGGGAATTAAACAAGCTGTGATACATGACAGTGATGTGAGAGGATTAGAACAAGTGGTAGTGGGAATTGAGTGAACTATACTGACTAACTTGTTACTCACTTCTGGAGCTAGTTCAGTTCCCTTTCTATTCAATTATGTGTCTAATACAATTTCTATCTTGTAAGAAAACTTTGTTCAGTTGTGGGAGTCATGAGAAAACCTAGTCCTATGTGACTGGGAATCTAGACCACCTCTATCGGCTGCTTAATATAGGAATAACTCTCAACATAGAAAGGGACAGAAGATAGAAATCATCTTAAAAATGCTGGTAGAGCAAAAAAAATTCAGAAAGGAAAAAATAATTGGCAAAAGTCCCTTTTCTCACAATTAAAGAACAGCATTTATAAGATATTAAAATTTATTGTAAAGATTCTTTTCTCTTCTCTTAATTCATTGTTTCTTATATATGAAATTGACAGTGTAAGATCCTGGTACATGGAAAAAGATCACAGGCCCTGGACAATAAACATACGTTCAAATCCTTAACAGCTTCTGGCATCCTAGAAAGACTTTGAATAAAACACTAAAAGCTTTCCAAGCACCCATCTAAGTACTGAGAGGCTAATTAATAGCCTATAGACTGGCCATTCAATGATGAACTATGGCCATAGCAACTGATAAAATAAAGAAAAAATATACAATGGCTTTCAGACCTATTTTGAATTCCTTTTGCTTCTGCAGTTACATTGGCTGATGACTATAAAAAAGGCACTTGATGCTAAGTCGTTTTTTAGAATGTTTCTAAATGCTAATGTATTATTATTATTTATTATTTATTTATAATTTATGAATAAAAGTTTATTATTGAATGCTAATTAATTATTACTCTAAATATTAGAACTCTATCCAAGGACTAATGAATGAATATGCTAAGGAAGGGAATGTAATAAACTGGAAATTCTAATGATAAATTAAATCACAAGAAAAAAGGAAGTCACAGCTAAAGGAAAAGATGCTTCACAGGTACTACGTGGAGGGGAACTTAAATGAATTGGCACAGTTGGTTTTATCCTGCAGGGTCAAAAAGAAACATGAGTTCATGAGACATTTCATCATCTCATATTGCAGTGTTCAAGATAATTATTTTCAACAATATGACTGTAAAAGTAATTTCAACTTCTGCAGCAAGATCTGTTGCCAATAAAGAAAGGATAAACAAATTTCATGAAGAATATGATAAAACTTCCCACCAAATGAACACATGATTTGACACTCAATGACTTCAGTAAAGAGGTGGGCAAAAGGAAGGATAACAAAAATATGATTTGAAAATATGCTTCAGAAATTAAAAACAAGAGGAGTCAGAGGATTGTAAACTCAATAGAAACTTTATATTTATATGTTCTGATTAATTTCTTTGAGAATAATTGGTGAGCACAGGGCAGAATAAGCACCAAATAATGTCCCCATAATCAATATTTAATGAGTAAATGACCTGTTAAAAGAGAAGACATTCTTGAACCAACTGTCTATGTATCATAAATCTACTTGTTACGAAAGATCAAAATTAATATGTAAATGCTATAAATCATCATCATTAGAAAAAAGAATTACAAAAGAATATATATGATTTGCTGTTACAACAATTGCAACTTCATCCATTTAACAATCTATTGATGTAAAAATTTTGGAAAAAGTTAGAGAAATGAAAATAACAAAAGACATAATTTCCAAAAGAAGTTAATAATTTATGTAAAACAATAGCTATGATGAGAAGACTAAAGAACCAAAAAATGTTTCAGCCATCAAACACCTGATGATCTCTCTAAGCACAGAGATATTTTATCCCAAAGAAACACAGTTCAAAGCTATGCTCGTTCATAAAATCTTATTGAGGAGAATATTGGAAGGTCATGATTAGTGTCACCTCATAAAATAGTCAGAAGCCGTAGGAAAAAGAGTTCAGGAAAATATGGCAAAAAGATTCAGTAAATAGTTATCCTAAGAATATTTAATGGTAAAACTGAGTCAAAAACAACAAAAAATGATTACCTATAAAACTTTTCGAAACAGTTTTCACTATCAATGATAATAGGGTCTCAAAATATAAACTCTGTAACATAGTATTCCTAGATATACTGGATGATGAAGTGATAATAACAATAATAATAATAACATTATGTAGTACTTAGTATAGGTCAAACACAGTGCTAAGAACTTTATAAATATCTCATTTGATCCTCATGACGACCCCTGAAAGTAGATACTATTATTATCATCTCCATTTTATACTTGAGAACACAGAAGTAAACAGGGGTTAAATAACTTGCCCAGACCATAAAAAATGACAAACAAGATGATCATAAAAACCTGGAAAGATTTATATAAAGTGGTGCAAAGTGAAGTGAGCAGAACCAGGAGAATACTGAACACAGTAACAATAATAAATGATAATCAACTGTGAGTGACTTAATGACTATTAACAAAGCAAGGATCCAAGAAAACTACAAAGACTTATTACAAAAAAAAGGATATCCATTGCCATAGAAGGAACAGACGGACTCTGAATGCAAATTGAAACATACCATTCTTTATTTCCCCCTTGAATTTTTCTCTAGTGAAAGCAATGTGTGTCTTCTTTCACAACATGATGAATATGAAAATATGTTTTATGTGATTTTATAGATATATATACATATACAACCTATATCATATTATCTGTCTTCTTGGGGAAAGGGAGGAAGAGGAGGAAGAGAAAGAACATGGATTACAAAATATCAGAAAACAAATAATGATATTGATGTAATCTGGAAAAAGAATAAAAATGTATTATAATAAAAGTGTTTGCCCAGAGTTACACAGCTGGTGTGATAGCTTCCAGAAATGTGGAAATAGAACTAAAGTAAACAAAAAATGGCAGAAGCAGTTAGATTAGACCAAGCATATACAGAGCAGGTTAATACCGGGGATAAAATTTTGAGGTTGTAAAGCAATGAAATCTCAAAGTATATGAAAAGGATATCAAGCGTATAGAAAACATCTGGGACTCCATTGTTAGCTCCCCTTCAAATTGACAAAGAAAATATAATATAACTATTGACTAATATTACTATTTTTCCATCTTTGAAAAAAATATTTTATGAGAATAATCATCCCTTGTGAAAGTTTGAGAAAGCTGGCTTTCACAGATCACATATTCACAATCATTTAATTTACTGAAAGGCTTAATGCCTTTATTGGTGACATTCATTTGGAAAAGCAAAACTCTCATCACTGCATCAAAGTTATGCTTGAAAGATATAAGAACAGAAATGACTTCACCCAAGGAAGACATAAAACAAGTACATGTTATGCTGACTGTCATGAAAGATACACAGCACAAAATCCAAATAAATGAGGGTTCTCCTCTAGGTATTGAGACTCTCTATAACTTACTCCTTGTAGTTGACTTTGTGTTGATTGTATCAAGCCCCCCAAAATTCAAGGTCTTAAATGAAATCCATAATGATTCCAAAAAGTTTAGTTCTAATTATTATTCATAGTGGGGGGTGTAGTAAATAGAGAATAACAAGTTCACAAAAAATGACAAACAAATTGTAGGGTTTGTTTAGTGTATCCTGGAGAGAAGCTTCAAATGAATGATAAATTGGGCCCAGAAGAGACAGGAATAGATTGAATTCGATTAATTACACAGTTCTTTTAATAACTCAAAGTTTTTACCAGAATTAAGACCCATCTTTTTTGATGATATTCTGTAGATTATAGAATGCCAACCTCTGAGAAAGTAAAGTTGGGATCATTCAAAAAAACAATGAAGTGAAGCACTACAGGCATAAGCTGGGTAACATTCACAATTCACATAGGGGGACTGGACTAGAGGTTTGTTCTAGAAAAATATAAGACTAGGACTAAAAGCTGGGTGGGTCATGTAGTAAGAATTAGGGATAATCAATTAATGACTAACATTGTATGTGCCATTGGTATCCACTCAGTATAAAGAAATGTAAAAAATGGCTGTTGTCAACAAATTCATGGGAAGACGTGGAAAACAGGTTTTACAGGGTGAATAGCTATAAATAGGTTGTTATTTGCATCACTTAGGGAATGACCACGTCAGTGAGCTCATAGATTCATAGAAGCATTTACTGAATATTGAAATAGAATATCCATTCCTGTAATGATGTAAGTACTCTAGGGTTATCCTAATTTAGTCAGAACAATGTTCATACAGGATAAAAAACTTTCCTTCAAAGTATCAGAGGATTTGGACCAAGTCTCTTTGGATGCCAAGTTCAGCAGTCCTTCCGTGATACCATGATCCTATTTCCACATGACCGTGCCAGGTACCATCTGTTGGTTTTTGACAAATCTTTTTTCTATAGGAACGCAGGGCAAGAACTGTGGGATATAAAGAAAATATTGCCAGTTGAACCTATTATACACACCTACTATATTGACTCTAGGTGTGAATAAACAAACATACTTTTAAAGAGATAAAATATTAAATGTAGTTCATGAATAGATTGTGTGGGGAGAGATCCAGTAGCACAAGATTAAGAAAGAACCAGTGTCTAAAAATAGGTTCTATATAAAATAGAACATTTCTTTGGAGTACCATAAGGAAGTATCTTATTAAAAAAAACCATCACATGTTGGTGTAGATGAAGAGCCAAAAGGCCCATCTGTGTTCCAGATATTATTTTACTATCTCAAAATAATTCACACTTTGCCTTGGCCCTATATTGTGACAAACACTTGTGATCCCTTTTTAACAAACTGCTCTTTTGGTAAGGACACCCTGGTCTTCCTCTCTCCCAAAAGACCCTGAAAGTCTTGTCCAACCAAAATTTCTAAAACCATTTGTCTTTTTATAATCATTACTACTTGGGCTACCTGAGTGGAACACTGATATCTGCTAGATATCTAAAGAGCATGAAAAGGGCCAATAGCCATTCAGAGATATCTTCTCTAGAGGCTCTTTGGAGGAGCAGGGCCAGAAATGCAACTAGATGACCAGTTATACAGAGATTAAATCTGTGCCTTGGGAGGTAGTATCCTTAATATTCTAAGGAAGCACTTCTAATATGTAACTTCAATTTTCATTCCCTAATTAAATTCAGATGGATACAGCATTTAAGATAACACAAATCATTGTATCTTAATATGATTGCCTCAAATTCTAGCCTTCTCCTCTTTATTTTCTCCTCCCAAATCTCCTGCAAGTTACACCCAAGATCATATCATCTAGTATAGTAAAACAGACATATTAGTAGCCCTAGAATGGAAACTGGAAAATCTAGGGTTTTAGTCTTAACTCTCCCACCTATTATTAATGGTTAGCATTTAAACTTTTAGGTTTTCAAAGCATTTTATATCTGCATTTGATCTTCACAACAACTCTGTAAGGGAGATATTTTCCTCATTTTACTGATGAGGAAACTGGGGCTAAGAAAGGTTAAGTCACTTGCACAGTATCACACATCTAGGAAATATATGAGGCAGTATTCAAAACTCTACCAAGGCAAACATTCTATCCACTATACCACCTAGCTGTCCTATCTGTAAATCTTTGACCAGGTCACTTTTTGAGCCTTAATTTCCTTAATATAATATGAGAATAATACTTGTACTATTTATATTAAAAGGTGTGGTAAAGAAGTTGTTTTATAAAACTTAACATGCTATGAGATTTAGGGCAGGAAGGGAAATTAGAGGTTATCTATTCCATTTAAGAGAAGAGTTAAATGAAGCCAGGAAAAGTCAATTAACATCCAGGAAGATGCAAAGTTGAGGCTAATATCATTTTATTATAGTTACATGTTATATAATCAGTGACTTCTGTGACTGCTTAATCGTATTTTACCTTTTAAAGGTTTCTATGGTAAAATGGAAAGAGCCCTGAATTTGCATTTATCAGTGCTACACCTATACTCAAAAAAAAATAATGAAGGAGAAAAGAAAACGATCTCAAGTTATCCAAATATTTACAAAAGGTTTTTTTTTTGTGATGACAAAAATAAAAAAAACTAACTAAAAACTAAAACGAAAAAGATGTTCAGCAATTGACGAATGGCTGAGTAAGTTGTGACTGAATGTGAAGAAGTGCTGTAAGCAATACGGACATATAAATTGAGGCAGTATGAGGTAAACAGCACCAGAAGAATATTATTTAGACTATAAAATCAATGTTATCATACTGAACAATTTTGAGACTCTTTATAAACTGATAAAGAATGAAAAAATCACATAGAGGAAAACAATTCATATTATAAACTTTTTACAGTGTAAAATAATTTACACTGCAAAAAACAAACAACTTTGAAAGCTACAAGACATTTGATCAATATAGTGACTATTTGTGTACTCTTGATTCCAGAAGACTGATGATGAAAGATGCTATTCGTCACAGAGAGATAAAGAATTTAGGGTATGGGATGATATAGACAGAAAGACAGGCAGACAGATAGAAAGATTTGCATATGAATAGACATATTAGTGTATGTATAGGCATATTTTATTTTTCTCCAATGTAGTGGTGGGGAAGAGGGAAAGAAAATAGATTTCTGTTATTTTTCTTAATACAGAGGTAAGAAGGTGCTACAAATGTGAAATGTTATATACATTTTCAGATGATATCACTGTATTATTAGTTTTAGTTGACTATTTTACTCTGTTACAAGAGACATCTCACAAGTAGGAGTAATTTATAAATGTCTGTAATGTAAAAACAAAACAAGTCGAAATCTATTACTTCTGTGAAATGCTAGGCAAGTGACCATTTTGCCGAGCCATAAACGAATTTTTTCCAGGAAAAGGAATCCAGATTAAAAACCAATTCCTGCCCATCATCACCAATGATGAGGGATCTCTCAGTCAGAATAGCAAAAGCAGGTGGTAGATATGTACAAGGCAACAAGTGGCACAGTAGATAAAGTGCTGGGCCTGAAGTCTAAAAGATTCATCTTCCTGAATTCAAATCCAACCTCAGACACTTACTAGCTGAGTGACCCCAGGCAAGTTACTTAACTGTTTTCCTCAGTTCTTCAACTATAAAATGAACTGGAGATGAAAACAGAAAACCACTCCAGGATCATCGCCAAGAAAACCCCAAGTCGGGTTTTGACAAATTTGACATTTGACAGATGAGAAAAGTGAGGCAAACAGGGTTAAGTGATTTGTTCAGGCTTAATCAGCTAGTAAATGTCTAAAGCCAGATTTTAACTCAGAAAAATGAGTCTTCCTGACTCCAGGCCCAGCACTCTATCCTATTTCTATCCTATTTACCTATTTATTTAGTTCTCCCCATTGCAAAATGTAAAGCTCTAACTAAATGCTAGCTGTTATTATTATTGCAGGAACACTTTTACTAACTAGACCATATGGTCCTTATGAGGAAAGTGCTTTGTAAACAGAATGTTATAAAAATGTAATTTATTCATATAACTAATAATTATCATTTAAGTTGAAACATCTTGGTTCTTGAAGGTCTCAATTTTGAGGGCAATCATCCTTAAAAGGTACACCATGATCTCATATCAATTTGGCCAAGTGAAAGTAGGTCTCAGACTTTTTTTTATTAAATATTCATGAGTTTGAAAAGATGAGCTAGTTCCAAACTTGGAGAAATTAAATTGAAATGTCCCTCCCAATTATAGTGGGAAGAACTGTCAACATGATGAAAAAAATGCCTATTTCATATAGTTGAATCAAATGAGTTACTCTATGAGCTGGCAGCTGAGACCTATACTGAGACACAAATGTCATTCCTCAACATTGTCTTTGTATCTGCTTTGTTTTGAATTATGTATTTAATATAAATAATAACATTTTAGGAATTACTCTCAGGAAATCCATCCTTTACTAGAGTCTTTATTACAATATAAATAATCATCAGATTATATAATCCTATTGAAATAAATTGACTATGACTGGGCACAAATTCTCTTCTCACCAAATGATTGAATTTTGTTTTAAAATTGCTCTAATTTTTCAAAAGTGAATTTTTTTAGCCCTCTGGAATGTTTATAAATCAATGATAAATGGTTTCAATGGAACTTGAAGTCTTAGAAACAGAAAAATATAAATTTGAAACATATGAAATGTCAAAAATCTATTCAACACAAATCCTTTCACAGTTTATTTCAGCACAAAGAAAGTTCAAGATCCCATTGTCACTCCAGATAAAATATGCTACAAAATCTCAAGGGAATAGAAGTGGACTGTCTCCTACATTGTTTTATGAAACAACCCTTCTTAAATACTGCCCTCAAATTTTCATTCCTTCCACTTAACAAAGAAGAGTAACCTTTTTCTCTGCTATATTTCAGAAAGCTATTATAGCCATCATAGCTATGGGGCAGTATCATGAGTTCTGATATCACTGGACCATCTGTCCCTGAAGAAGTTCATTTTATCCAGGAGAAAGAGAATGAAAAAACATTGATAAAGCACTAATTATGTGCCAGGCGTTATGTTATAAGGGGCTTTATAATTTTTGTCTTTTATGATCCTCACAACAGCCCTGTGAAGTAGGTTCTTTTATTGTCTCCATTTTACCATAGAGAAAAGTAAGGAGATTAATTTGATTTACCCAGAGTCACACAGCTAATGATATTTGAAATGGCATTTGAACTCAGGCTGCCCTACTCCAGACCTATCTTCTCTCCTCTGTCCACGCAGGGAAAAAAACATTGTTTTATCTCAACTTGAACCTAGATAAAAGAACTTTAGTAAGGAATCTTGCTTCCCTTTAACTTAGTGTCCAGTCACTTATTCCACTGACTTTGGTAGACCTAAGTAGGGTAGACACACTGTGCTCATTCCTAAGAAAGAAAATTAAAGAAAAGAAAGAAAAGAAAAAGAAAATCAAAACATTTCCTTCTTTAGTTGGCACTATATACATTAGAGACAACGTCCATATCGTTCTCATCCTCATTAAATGTAAGCTTTTTGAGGGCAAGAGCTCTCTCATTTTTATATTCATATTCTTTATATTTATATTCATATTCATGTACTTAGCACAGGGCCTGGCACAGACCTGGTGGGAAATGAAAAGATGACTGATTTGAGAACCTTCCCTAAATGTTCCCCATATTCAGATCAGTCTCCTCCCTCACAAAGTATTATTTTGAAGGTCAAGAGGAGTTCCGAAATAATGATTCTGGAGAGTAAAATGTTATCTGTTACCTTTGCTTCCAGATCTAGCTTTGGTATCTTTGTGTGCTATATAATAGCTTGAGGGGTTTGAGAGACACAGAACTAAAATATTCCTCCATCTACCTGAGTTCTGCAAAAGGAACCATGGAGGATCTAGAATGAATTCAATCATCCATGTAGGGATGAATGAGCTTAGGAATAGAAAAGCATTTATAAGATCATTGTGCTTGATAAGCACTGGGGTCTGTCAGCTGCTCTCAAGGAGCTCATCTTCTAAGGGGAGAGACGATTCATTATCTGAGGTCCCAGGCTATGAAGACCAAAAACAAAAGAAAGTTTAAGAAGGGTAGGAGAGTAACTTCTGAGATGTGTTAGAAAATTGGTCCTTTGATAAAAATGATGGGAATTATATGCTAGAGAAAACTGACAGAACTATAGAGGAGGATGAATAGAGCTAGAAATGAAAATAGTGGCCAGAATGAGGACTGAGGAAACATAAAGAAAATGGAAGCTGCAGAAGAGAACAACTTGAGGAACTATCCATTACTTTCTGAGAGAGGAGGATAGCTGTGAGAGAAATGTAGAAGACAGTAATAGTGGGTTGCAATCAATGAGAACTGTTGAGTTCCAGGAGTTCAGAAGCTAGCTCATGCAATTCTTTTTGTGAAGCCAATACCCAGAATTTTTGTCTCATTCATTTATAATCTTTTTTAAATATCTTGAAAAGTGATCCCTGAGTACTTGTAACACTTTGTCACCTCTAGCTTAGATTCCTTCCAAACATATTTGGTGAAATAATGATAGCTAAGGTCAGTTAGTTGGTTCAGTAGATAAAGCACCGGGCCTGGAGTCAGGAACACTTATCTTCCTACGTTCAAATACAGTCTCAGATACTTAGCATTTGTGTGACCCTGGGTAAGTCACTTAAGTCTGTTTGTCTCAGTTCCTTATCTGTAACAAGCTGGAGAAAGAAATAGAAAACCATTCAGTACTTTCATCAAGAAAAGTTCAAAGAGAGTCATGAAGAGTCAGACACTATTGAAACAACTGAACAATAATGGCAAGCATCCATATAGAACCTGAAGATTTATAAAGCATTTTATATAAATTATCTATCTCCCCAATATTATTAATCATATTAATTATTAATTAATCATATTAATATTAAATAATCATATTAATCATATTAAATATTATTGTCATTTCAATAGTTTTTAATTCAGTTGATATGACATAATATAATAGGTACTGAAAAAGTAGATTGCAGATGTGAGGATTTTATAGGTATTAAAATCTTCAATAAAAATGAATCACTACAAAATCATTGAGAAATTTGGTATCATATACTAGATATATAGAGACATATAGCTTAACTAGATCTCATAATGAAGCTGTTTTCAGTCTAGTTTTCTCAAACTCAGATACTTTTCAGGGTTTTGTGAGACCGTGTGGCCACCAACATTCAACTATCTTTCTCTGTAAGATCTCACAAATGAGCTTATCCTCAAAACCAATTTATCTTTCAGATATCACATCTTTTCTCTTAGTGAAAAGATTCAGTGTTTGCTGGCTAAGGTAGTTTGTGAGTACTTCTGGCTTACTTGTTATGACAGTTTCTATGTATTCATTACACTCGTTTAAGAAATATCGAGATCCATGTCTTTACATTTTATCTATTTTCCAATTTTTGGACCCAGTAACTCATTTAATCCTAGAAGAGTGGGAATCTGTAATCGTATCCAATGCCATTCTTCAAAATGTTTGAACTCTCAGATCATTGTACTGAACTTGCCAAATAAATTTCCTAGGTAGATAGAACACTGGACCTGAAGCTGTGAAGACATGAATTCAAATCCAACTTCAGGCACTTAATAGCTATGTGAGTCTGGGAAAATAACAATAACAAAAAATAACCTCTGTCTCAGTTTCTAACTTTGTAAACTCAAGATAATAATAGCACATCTTCCAGGATTTCTATAACGATCAAATGAGATAAAATTCATAAAATGCTTGCCAAATAGTAGGTACTGTAGAAATGTTGACTATCACCATCATAATTATTACTATTTATTATTATTATTTTATTACAAAAATGTACAAAACATTGTTTCCAAAATATAGAACAGATTTTTTAAAATGGAAAACTCAGGGCTAAAAAATAAAAGCAACTGCAAGGGAGTTAGGACAGAAAGCAGGGTAATCCCGTAGCAAAGATTCTATCTGTCAATAACATGAGAGAATAAATTGACTGATTGTAATTATTAAATCCAGATTAATAAGAGAAAACATAAGAATAAGAGTAAATTATTCATTCTTTTTTTTAACCCTTACCTTACATCTTGGTATCAATACTGTGCATTGGCTCCAAGGCAGAAGAGTGGTAAGGGCTAGGCAATGGGGGTTAAGTGACTTGCCCAGGGTCACACAGCTAGGAAGTGTCTGAGGGCATATTTGAACCTAGGACCTCCAGTCTCTAGGCCTGGTTCTCAAACCACTGAGCCAAGTAACTTCCCCCAAGTTCTTCATTCTGATTGAATGGCTTAAGAAAATTATGCTAAATCCAAATAACTAAAATCCTCTAGGAAATGCAAAAGTGTCATAAAATTCTAATTCCTAGGAACACAATTTGTCCAGAAATATTTAAATATTTTAATTTTTTTGATATTCAAGATGCTCCATAAGCAGAGAAATGCAAATAAAGATATACAATATCACCTTACACCAAATAAAATTGCCAAAATGGGAGGGAGTGGCATATCTCATGGTGGTTTGGGTCTGGGAGAATAGACAACGTAATACATTACAAGTGGAATGCGAGTTAATAGAGACATTTTGGAGAACAATATAGTGACATTCAATAAAAGTTACAATACTGATCTTACTTTCCAACTCAGTGATGTCATTTCTAGGATTCCATCCTTTGGAGAAATTGTGATGTAATGGATGGAAAATTGGATTTGGAGTCAGAAAGATCTTTATTAGAATCCTATCTCAGATATTTATGATCTCTAGGAATCTGAATATGTAAAAATCTTTCTAGACCTCAATTTTCTCATCTCTAATGAGGGAATTGGATATGATAACTTTGATTGCCCTCACTTAATCTACATCCCTATAAGACTCAATATATCATATATATTAAAAGAAAAAAATTACTTGTATTACCCCTTGATAGATGCAATCAAGAAATATTCTTTCAACTTTTCACTTGGAATGAGGTAATCAAAATGATAAATTTAGTGATGGAAAGGAAGGGAAATGGGGTAAAAGGTGGGGATAGTATTTGAAAGAGAACACAAAATAAAAATATTCTCTTTGCTTAACTTAATTTGCTAATTCACTGTGCTGTGTCTTGCATTGTGGATAGCTGTTTCAGGAAAGATTTTATCCCTTGTGTCATTATATTAGATTGTTGTTGATAGCTACTAAATTTATGACAAAAATATTTAAAGACTTCTTCATTGAAAAATGTTTTTAGTATAAACTATATCCTTACCACTCCAAATATTTCTTGGCAAAGCATAACTTATACTGAGGATAAAAAGAGGCATTAATAAGATTTTCAATATAAGGATCAATTTTCATACCATTTATAAAACACTAAGAATAGAAAAAAAAAACCTTAAGTAGGCATAATGTTTTTGAAATACTAAAAGTCCAATCTACCAATCACTACTACCATCACCTCCTCCTCCCCCAAAAAGTCTTCCTCTCTTAATGTCCTACTTCTCCACTTTATTTTCTCCTTTGTTATATAACATTAATAACCTCTGTTATATTTTAGGGTGCGTGAGAAGGGAACAAGAAGCTTGCTGTCAGCCATTATTATATTAGCAAAATTAATTGATCAGATTAGTTCCAGGAGAAATTAGGAACTTGTGTGAATAGACACAGAAAAGTAATGTTTTGCTGGTATGACAGGGATCAATTCTGAAAAGGTAGACTCAGAAAAGGCAATACAAAGATCTCAAGATCTAGAATTTGAAGGATGTCTTATAAGTCATTATAATTTTATAGGTCATCTCTTCCAATTCTCTCATTCTATATATGAGAAAAATGAGGCTAATAGACATTAAGTGACCTGCCGATTTTCACACAACTAGAAAATGGCAGAGCCCAGATTCCAACCCAGGCCCTCTGACTCAAAATCCAGGGCTCTATAGCAGTCCAGGACACCTGAAGGGGCACACAGAGGATGGGGAATTGAAATCAACAGAAGGGTATCAAACCCAAATCTCACTTACTTTTCTACTTTACTTTAGCCTAGGCTTCTGCACATGGTTATATAACACTGACTTCTTTCCATTATTTCACTAATGGTGCACCAGGCACTTCCTTTGGGGAAGCACTGAAAATCTAAAGATAGTTCTAAAGATGACTAAGGCAAGATAGATTTTTCACTTTTAACACCACTTGTAAAATTCTCCAAATGTCTGATTTTATTTTTTCCACAAGATCTAAAAATTATAGTTTCTGCTTAGATTTTTAAATACTCTATCATATCACTTGGACAAAGTATGGTGAAACAAAGCTTTGGACTATAATTGGGACAAAAACATTATCGCATTGCTCAGCTCTCAGCGATACATTACCGGATGGTTTTTTGCCTCTCTTGGTTGTCTCACTTGTAGTTACGGAGCAGTCGATGATCCTTTTCCCCCTTAAAAGCTGCACACCACTTTGGCTATTTTTAGCCTCCTAATCTTCTTTCAGATTGCTTTAGTCCACTGCCTGGCAGATCTTTAGAAATCTCCAATTATTCTGCCATGCTGGATATTGAAACAGAAATGGCTATTTGGGCTTCCAAATGTAAATTTTCCACATTGGCCTTCAAAGTAAATAACAACTTCTTCTTTGGGAATTGTGTGTGTGTGTGTGTGTGTGTGTGTGTGTGTGTGTGTGTGTGTGTGTGTGAGAGNCTCTCAAGACCTTACTTCATTATTCTTTAATTCAATTCAGCAAACATTTATTAAGCACCTGCTATATGCAATGCATAATTCTAGGTGGGCAACATGGTTAAAGCATAAGTACCAGCAGTCCCTGCCCTCAAGAGCTCACATTCTACTGGGGAAACAGTACATTTACATAGCTATGAAAATGAAACAGAGACAGAGGAAATGTAGGTACTATTTACAGGCCATCAGGTGTTTATATTTTTTCCCATTTACATTCTTGCACACTCCTACATTTCATACTTGCATACTTGTACAAGACAATTTCTATCTGGGGTACTGTAATTAGACAGAAAAAGCTAGGTGGCACAGTGGATAGAACACCAGGTTCAGAGTCAGGAAGACACCTTCCTGAGTGGAAATCCAGTCTCAGACGCTAACTGTGTGACCCTGGGCAAGTCACTTATCTCTGTTTGCCTCAGTTTCCTCATCTGTAAAATGAGCTGGAGAAAGAAACGGCAAACCACTCCAGGATCTTTGCCAAGAAAATCCCAAATGAGGTCACAAAGATTTGGACATGACTGGAAAACAACTAAACTGTAACAAGCACCAAGGAACTTGCCTGAGACCATATCTGTCTAGGGTATCATCGCAAGGTAAAAACACAAATTCTAAACTGGAATATAGCCTGCCAGTTTCTAAACAATTGTGAGAAAAGCCAAACCCCACATAATTGCTAATTCTACAAATTCCTCGCTGTGCCAAAATGTGTTTCCTATCAGACACCTAGATGGCCCTTGGTTTAATTTGTTCAACAGCAACAACAACAAAAATCACTTGTAAACGTCTCCCAAGCCAAAAAAGAACAAAGGCTATTCAAGTAAAGAGTTATTTTGCTTCACCTGTCTCTTGTTTTCTGGCACATCATAGACTTTCTGCTGTGCCAGCAGATATTTTTTTGCCTGAAATAAGACTTAAAGAGCAGAGACAGAACAAGATGCTCTCTGAGGTGAAACTTCATTCTGAAAGTTTACAAACACACGCAGTATCTAATATTAGTCTCTGTGGTCTTATTTAATGACATTGTGTTTCTTTCTCTGTCAAAGCCCAGATCTGAATGCGTTCCCTGAAAATAAAAGTATAAAACTTTATGGGGGAGAATATTAGCTAGATTCAAGGAACTTTGTGTTTTAGTTATTTCATTATTAGCTGGCATTAATCATGACCTTCCTGTAAAGACTACTGGGGCAATTTGGCACAGGAATGAATGCATTAGGGATATGAGGTGATTCACAATGTTTACATTTAAAATTTAAAAAAATTAAAAGCATTTAAAATCTGTTAAAATGGGTTCCTCCCAAGAAAGTAGAAATAATTGTGAGTACTTATCTGCATTAAATAAATGTCTCATGAAATCTGGAAACATTTAGTTTGGCTGAGAGTCCATGAATTAAAAAAACTCACAAAATATAATGCTTCTAAAAACAAGTGGAAATCTTTCAAGACAGGCTTTCTTGAAAGATTTCCAGTGTATTTTGCCTTCCATTGAGTTGGGAGTTCTGCAAAAAATCAACCCTAATGTTTCTAATGGTGTCTATGAGAATGTCTTTGTTCCCATTTATTGGAGTGTGACTTTGAATTCCACAGTGGAAAACCAAATACAAAGAATGAGATGATAGAGATTCAAAGTGATGTGATGTCTCAAAGGGAGAAATCATATCTAGGTATGTTGCCTACACCAGAGATTTAAAGTAATTTTTTTAAAAACACAGAAAATATGCATTGTGACACTCTTCCTTTTTTGTTTCTTTGATAAATGTATTCAATGATCCTTTTCTTCCACTTGAATGTGTCATTCTTTCATTCTTACCTCAGAGAGGTCAGTATTCTCACTCTCTTTCTTTAGATGTCTCATTTGTCTTTTTATGTTGTAGTCTCACCACCATTTTACACAGACTCCTGCATTTCCACCAATAACTGGAAGAATGGAGATGGTTTCCTCAGTTTGCTTTACTTTTTCTTCTAGTAGGGAGAATGATTTGCACTTTGGACCCAGACAGCAGTCATTCTACCATGACAGCCAAGAAACAATTTTGAAGCTTTTTCTGAAGGGGAGGAAGCTGGATGCTCTAAAGAAGAAGCCATGTTTATCCTCTAAAAAATGGAAATTAGGATTTCAGGTGCTGTCAAAAAAATCTAAGAGAACCCAAGAGAATCTGGAGAATGAAAAAAGAGTTTTGACAGTTGGGGACTCATTACTGATATATATTGACACAGCTATTTGTCAACCATATAAATGTACATGTGTGCATATGTATATAATTATATGTAAATACATATAAATGTACATACATATGTATATTTGTGTGTAGAAATATATATCTCACATTATAAATGTATTTAAACCCTATAGAGCAGAGTTGTTAAACTCACATAGAAATAGGATCCATTAAAACCATATATGAGGATCCTTGCCAGCTGAATACTGACTTAGAAAACCATGTATTAACATTATCTATATTTCATTGTATTTTTTATTTATTTTGTCAATATTTCTTAATTATATTTTAATGATTCTGGATCCTCTTGGAGTATTATGGAATACATTGTGGTGTTAAGTAAAGGCCATGTACTTGATGCCTCTGACACTAAAATTTGGTCTCTTCTTTGGGTCTATATCCAAGACGTGCTAGAACCTCCCAAAGTACAACATTATGGGTGAACATTATTAACTCCTATTCATTCATATGACCACCAGTGATACTTCCAGAAGAAAATTTTGTTAAATAATTGCTTTGCTAAAAATATAAAATTTGAGGGCAATAAAACTGAAGTCTTGAGGAGCAAAGGTAGTTTTTATATCACTGCTACTCACTGAGGACAAGGGATGTAGAAGAAAAAAGCAAATGGGAAATAAACATATTAGTAAAGAAAGAGTTTCTGAGGATGGTACTTTTTTTCTGGACTTTAACACAAAATAAAAGAATGAAAGGATTCTTGTCAAGGATGAAGTACATAATAATAAGGATTACATCCACCTAGTTTCTGAAAAATCTTAACTAGATGACTTAAAACTCTTAGGAGGGAGAAAGAAATTTTCCAATGTATATTCACCAGTCTAGATAGCAAAGAGAGAAGCTATAACAAAAAATAGCAGCTGAGACACCAAGAAGTTCTCAGGAGATGAATTCAAAGAAGAGAGCAAATAGTAAAACCTGTGGCCTCAAATGTCTTTTCAAAAATGCACAAATATAGGCAACAAGTAGGATGAATTCGAGTTTCTAATGTAAGAATGCAAATTTTGGGGCAGCTAGATGATATTACAGACAGAGAACCAAGTCTATAAAGATGGAAGGTCCTGGGTACAAATCTGGTCTCAGACAGTTTCTGGCTGTGTGACCCTAGGCAAGTCACTTTACTCCAACTGCCTAGCCCACGCCACTCTGGAACTGACACTTAATATCAATTCGAAGCAGAAGGTAAGATTTTGTTTTAAGTATGCATGTAAATTTTACCTCATTAGTATCAACTTAGCCTTGCTAGGATGAGATATATGACTGGAAACAAGTTCTTACTCAAAAGAAACATGATAGATTGAGGCTCTATGATGGGGTTTAAAATGAAAATAAAAAGATATACTCAAGACAACAGTTACCAGAAGGTGAAACTCACAGTGCAAAGTATTTAGATGAAGATGAACAAAGGAAGAAATAAAAGCAATATTGTCTTTGAAATATAATATAGAAAAAGTGAGCAAAATGAAGAAATGCTTATGAAATCCAGGAAATAGATCAAATAAGGCTGACCCAGGGCTGTTATGGTAATGAATTGGTACTTCATTTATCCAGATATCAACTTGAATTCTCTTTTTGCTCCAAAGCAAATCAATCAACAATCCCTTGATTTGATTTAATTATAATTCCCATTTTCAAAAGGTAGAAGAACCAATAAGGAAGAATTCTCAACATTGAGAATAAGGGTAGCTCAGATAGAAATAAAAGGGAAACTTAAAGGTGAAGGAGAAGTGAGTGCTAGTGGTTGGAGTTTGTGATGGAGGAGACAAAAGAGTCTAAATGCCCCTTAACTTGGAGGATAGACAGTTCCAAAGGGTTCTACAACAGAGTAATTAAGGACCCATGGATTAAAAGCCTACAAAGCAAGTAAGAATAAAAGGAATGAATATCTCCTAACATTGGAATTAGAAGGTTTAGAGAAAAACAATTCTGAATAAAAGAAGAAATGGTAAGTGGATAAAGAATATCATTGCACAGATTTTTAAAAGTCATACAGAAGTTTGGAGTAAAGATGGTAAAGAAAAAGTGAGCAGTTTCAATTAAGGATTAATTTATCTAAAAAAGATCTTGGAGTCAGAGTGGACCATGTGTTTGCTACAAATCAGGAAGATGGCTTGAAAGCCCAAAAAAAAATGAATTCAATATTAGCACAAATTGAGAAGCATAGCTTCCAGAAATGAGGTGAAGGTCCTGAATTAATCTGTCCCTACATACATGTTGGTTTCTAATTTTAAATGCTTCCCTTTATTTCTGTTTTTGTTTGTTTCATTTGTGGAATCTGTAATATTGTATTCAATTCTGGATGCCGTATTTGCAGAAGACTTTGTGGAATGAGCTAAAGAGCATTCAGAGAAAGGCAACCAGAATGAGGAAAGGTTTTGAGATTATGCCATATGAAAATCACTGCAAGAAGGTAAAAAAGAGGTAGCATGCTATAATGGAAAGGACACGGAATTTTGGGTCAAAGAACCTGGGTTCAAAACCCATATCTGTCACTTATTACCTGTGTGACCTTGGGCAAATTGCTTTATCTCCCCAGCCCTTAGTTTCTTCATATGTAAGATTAGAGTTTGACATAAATAGCCTCTGATGTTTCTTCCAACGCTAAATCTATGATCTTATTATCAGTTATAGTAATTGGAGATGTTTAGAAAAGACTGCAGATGAGAATACTCAAGAGAGAAATGATAGAAATGTTCCAGTATTAAAAGGGTTGTCATGTGGAAGAAGGATTAGACTGATTGGCCCCAGGTGCATAACAAGGAGCAGCAGGTAGAAGATGCTTTATGTGGAAACTTTATGTTTGTTGTCAAGAAAAATGTCCTAACAAGTAAAACTGCACCCAAGTGGTGTGAGCTGCCTCAGGAGGCTGAAGGTTCTACCTCACTGGCGTTCTTCAAGCAAATACAAAATGATCCCTTGTTAGAAATGATGAAGAAGGCACTATTGGACTAGCAAAAACAAGTATCGTCCCAGGGGTAGCTAGGTGACTCAGTAGATAGAGCCCCATGCCTGGAGACAGGAAGTCCTGTGTTCAAATGTGACTTCAAATACTTTCTAGCTGTGTGACCTAAGTCACCTAATTTGCATTGCCTAGATCTTACTGCTCTTCTCCCTTGGAACCAATATTTAGTAATGATTCTAAGAGAGAAAGTAAGAGGTTTTTTTTTTAAAGAAATACATGGTAATTTTGTGATTCTAAGATTCTTCTTCATGCTAAATATATCCAGTTTCCTCAATTGTTCTTCATATATGATTTTAAAACAATTTGCCATCTTGTTTGCTGTCCTAAAACTGTTTTTCAGTTTATTAATGTTTTTCCCAAAATATGATGCCCTAAATTGAAAGTAATATTCTAATTGTGCTCTGACTGAGGCAGAGCACAGGGGAACTAATTTAAAAATATTTTCTTTTCTTTCAAATTACAAATAAAATTTTTACACACATATTTTTAAAATTTTAGTTCTAAATTCTCTCTCTGTGCCATCTTCCTTATAAGGCAAGTAATTTGATATATATTATTAATTGTGGAATAAAGCAAAACATATTCCATATTAGTCATGTTATGAAAGAAAACACAGACCCCCCCCAAAAAAAAAACCAAGAAAAATAAAATTGAAAAAAGTTTACTTTGATCTGCATTTGGATTCCATTAGTTCTTTCTCTAGACGTTGAATGCATTTTTCATCAAAAGTTCTTCAGAATTTGCTCAGATCATTGTAAAGGCTCAGTTTAGATCCAACTTTTGATTCAAGATCCCTCTGCCTCCTGGGCCCTCCATTTTATGGAAGGGTCCAAGATCGCAGCCTTTAATCACCTCTTGTTCTGTTGTTGCCTTGTGGACTTCAAAACCATGTCTCAGCTAGTATTTCATCCTGAAATTTGCCTCAGAAACTTGGACCTTCAACCTCACTGCTTCTTCTCCTAATCTCTCACTCCTACCTTTTAGTTGTCTTTCATCTCTTGGTTTCCCCTACTAGAACATAAGCTCCTTGAGGTCAGAAACTCTTTTTTTCTTCCATTTATAACCCCAGCATTTATCATTGAGTCTAGCACATAATAACTACTAAATAAATTCTCATTTGCTTGTTTTCTTCAGTCTTTTTTCCTTAGGCCTGGTAATTTAGATTCTTTTCCTCTACTTAGTCCTCTAGTGCTAACCTTACCATTTAGACAAATGAGTATGAAAGTCAGCATCACAGGCACCATGAGAAGCAGGTCAATAGAGTACAATTTACATCTTTATTTTTGTCCAGAAATCATACTAGGTTTTCTTTGGTGTAGGGAAATTCCCAGTGTGGACAATCCATCCATCAATGCATACATGTCACTAATATATGATTCATAGTCTTAGAGAGCTTTTTGAAAGCCCTGAGATGTTAAGCCACTTGCCCAGAGTCATACATCTAGTATAAGTCAAAGGAAGAATTTAAACATGGCATAAGTATGCCTAGAGCATGAGAGAGGCACATTCTAGGGAGAGCTTTACCATCGGCTCTTCTTTTTTAGATGTGTGGTAGGATCAACAATAATGCTCACTTCAGGGGATGCTTACACCATCTGTATACATCCAGACCCTTCTCTAGGTATGTCTAAAAACTTTAATTTTCTTAATTTTGAAGACTTCCCTCTGTCTATTATTCTGTGCTACCTCTCATTTATTTATAATATTCCTTCTTCACTTTTACCTCTGATTTTCCCTAGCTCTCTTTAATTCTCAGTTCCTTTCTTCTCCATGATTATCTGCATCTCTTCTGCATCCCTCATGTATGTACTAGCTATTTACCTTTTGTCCCCCATTAAACTGTGGGCTCCTTTAAGATTCTTTATGCCTTTCTTTCTATTCCCATCAGTCAGCACAGATCCTGACACACACAGTAACTCAATTCAAAGACCCAAAGGTCACAAGAATTATGGTGCATTTTGAGAGATGCCTATGGCCCCAGGAAGAGGTTTAATAATAGAATATATAATATCATTTAATTGTTATTACAGTCCTAGGAAGACAATAGCACTCATATTCTATTTTCCTCTTTTACAGATGAGAAAGCTGAGATATAGGGAGCTGGAGAGCTTGTGTAAAGTGTTTCATAGCATCTAGATGACAGTGTTAGAAAGGAAACTTGGGTCTTGCTACACATTTGGTGTTCTTTCCATTAAAGCTCAATGGTTCTAGTCTGAAAATGCTATCAGAACCTCACTGTTCTCAGATGTTAACCCCAAAGTAAACACCCTGGTCTGGTTTAAGTCTTCATTTCCAGCTCGTCCCTTATTTTGAAATGAAATAAATTATTTTCTTTTAAAATATTTCCTTAGCTCAATGTTCTCCATAATTCCATCAAAACTCTTAAGATCTAAGGTTTACATTTTCTACAAATGAAAATGTCTACTGTAGTTAACATATCTTAGTATGTTGAATGTAGTACTTGTGATTATAAAAAAAAACAACTGAGAAATATCTTTTATCAGAAGAAGAGCATTGTATGTAAGACTTTGTGGCATATTGTATGTCATTCTCAGAGATTACACAGCCAAAAAAGTGAATTTCAATAAAATATTCATGAAAATATATTTTCTGGGCTCCATCTGAAGTTCAAGTAGTGCTAACGTCTCTGAAGCACATATGAGTTTATACTACACAATAAGCCTATGCATCTGCCGTTTGGCTTGAGGCTTGTGTCTCAGCAAATGTCTTATAATAAGCAAAACAATCTTTATGCCTGTGAGAAATGAAGCAAGGTATTTTGTGGGGCTGGAAAATCAATTATTGTAAAAAACAGATGATCAACCCAGGCTTTTAGAAATCCTCCATTTTAAAACACTACATAGATCAGTATTTGAACAATAAAAATGCCATGGATCAATGAGCTACAGGGATTACTTAATGGTTCAGTAGGTGAGATGGATTTCTAAATAGATCAGTGAACTGGAAAAAGGATAAGGAGTGATTAGCTCCTAAGGACCCCATATTTGAAAAAACAAGTAATTACCATCATGGGATTAGAGGCCCTGTGCTTAAAATAACAACACTCTAAGGTTTACAAAGCACTTTCCTCCCAATAAACTATGGAATAGGTTACATATAAATAAATAAATAAATAAATAAATAAATAAATGACTGAATGACTGAATAAATACATATATATACATATTTATATGTATATATATATATACACGTACATATGTATTTAGCCTTTTGTTTAACTATTGGAGAAACTAAAGTTCAATGGAACTAAATGATTTTTCAAGGGTTACACAGTCATTTTTCAGAGCCAAAATTCAAAACCAGAATTCTTTTTCCCCCATATTATTTTATTTATTTATTTATAATATTTTCTCATGGTTACATGATTCATATTCTTTCCCTCTCCTCTTTCCTCCCTTCTCCCAGAACTGACAAGCAATTCCACTGGTTTATACATGTCTTATTACTCAAAACTTATTTATCTTTTAAAAGCCACAACCCCAAATCATATGCACATATAACCAAGTGAGAAGTCATATGTTTTTCTTCCATGTTTCTACTCTCATAGTTCTTTCTCTAGATGTGGGTAGAATTCTTTTTCATAAGTTCCATGGGATTGTTTTTGATCGTTGCATTGCTATTAGTAGCAGAGTCTATTACATTTGATCATTTCTCAATGTTTCATTTTCTGTGTACAGTGTTCTCCTGAAAACCCAGATTTCTTAACTCCAAAGACAGAATACTGAGTGAGCAGAGTTGTCACAAGTTAGTCATAATTTGGGCAAAAAGTGAATAATTTTCATTATAATAAATTGAAAAAGTTTTGTACAAAAAAAACCAATGCAACAAAAATTAGAAGGTAAGCAACAAATTGGGAAAAATCTTTATAACAAAAACCTCTAACAAAGGTCTAATTACTCAAATTTAAAAATCAAGCCATTCCCCAATTGATAAATGGGCAAGGAACATGAATAGGCAATTTTCAGATAAAGAAATCAAAACTATCAATAAACACATGAAAAAGTGTTCTAAATCTCTTATAATTAGAGAAATGCAAATCCCAACTCTGAGGTACCACCTCACACCTAGCAGATTGGCTAATATGACAGCAAAGGAAAGTAATAAATGTTGGAGGGGTTGTGGCAAAATTGGGACACTAATGCATTGCTGGTGGAGTTGTAAATTGATCCAACCATTCTGGAAGGCAATTTGGAACTATACCCAAAGGGCTTTAAAAGACTGTCTGCCCTTTGATCCAGCAATACAACTGCTGGGTTTGTACCCCCAAGAAATGCTAAGGAAAAAGACTTGTACAAAAGTATTTATAGCTGCACTCTTTGTAGTGGAAAAAAATGGAAAACGAGGGTATGCCCTTCAATTGGGGAATGACTGAACAAATTGTGGTATCTGATGGTGATGGAATACTATTGTACTGAAAGGAATAATGAACTGGAGGAATTCAGAGTGAAAGGAGCAGAACCAGGAGAACATTGTACACAGAGACTGATACACTGTGGCACAATCGAATGTAATGGACTTCCCTACAAGTAGCAATGCATTGATCCAGGACAATTCTGAGGGACTTATGAGAAAGAATACTATTCACATCCAGAGGAAGAACTGTGGGAGTAGAAACACAGAAGAAAAACAACTGCTTGATGACATGGGTTGAAGGGGAAATGATTGGGGACGTAGACTAAATGATCACCCTAATGCATTTAGAATCTACATCCCCAATCATTTCCCCTTCAAATATTAATAATATTTGTATTAGGTCCTTATCAATAATAGGTCCTTATCAATGACATGTAAAACCCAGTGGAACTGTGCATTGGCTATGGGAGGGGGTGGGAGGAGGGGAGAGAAAGAACATGAATCATGTAAACATGGGAATATATTCAAATCAATTTAAAAAAACAACTTCTGAGTTTAGTTCAAGTGTTATTATCCCCATTCGCCGATGGATAAATTGAGGTTTGAAGAAGTCAGATGACTTGGCCAAGGTTACAGAGATTTGATAAGTTTCAGAGACAGAATTTTAACTTAGGGCTCTTCTAAACATCTTATCATTCTGGATAAGTACATGGTTATCTGTCAGTATTGTCTATTGAGGGTCATTAAACAACTAAAGGGTTGGAACTCTATTTAAATTGAACTTTATATGGCTTAGCAACACAAAGCTTGTCACTTGTCATTTCCAATAATGACATCTGGAGTTTCCTTGGCTCGACTTCCCCCTTACAATACTAGAAAGGAAAACTCACTGCACCTATAGAACTGGCCTTCAGTAGAGCAAACATTGGCCATTGTCCTATTATTTCAGTAATGTGGGTACAAGAAGCAAGTTGGCAGTTAAAGATGTTTTGAGTAAATCTCCTCTAGAAGGATTTATGAAAGGTCTTGGACAAGAGTTATCCAGAATAAGAAGGAAGATGTGACTAGGCTATTACTTGCACTAATGGACAGGAGACTCACATCAACAAGAAAACAGCTGCATTAACTTAACTACTCAAAGAAATTTCAAGTTAAGAAAATATTTCTTAATTCTAAACACTTCCATTTCTCTTAAACGTATGTGGCAGAGCTGTGGATTGACTCCAGGGCATCTGACCCCAAGTTAACTGCTTTTCCCACTACATCTCATAGTCTCTGGTCTAATTTTTTTATTAAATTATTTTTATTTCATTGTTAACATAAATTTGTATATAGAAAGATAAACCTCTCTCTTTAAAAAGGTCTTTTTTCCCCCTCAAGCACATCACATGCAACTTTCAGCTAGCAGACAATCGCTTCAAGCATATCTTTGTTCAAAACTATAGAGATATTCCAAGGTTCCTACTTAATTGTATACATTTCTAGAATTTGGTTTTCTGAGGACATTAATTGCATCTTAGTAAAACTTTAGACCTTCCCTGGTACTTCCATGATTTTCTGCAGATGGTAGCTGCTTAAAAAATGTTTAGTGTATTTAATAGAATTAGAATCACAGAGTGTAAGTCAAAAAGCGACCTTTAAGAAGTCATCTTGTCCAACCCTCTCATTTCATAGAAGGTGGATTCAATTTGTTCTGTTCAATTTTTTTTAAAAAGGTTAACTTAGGCTTGACATAAGGAAAAACTTCTTTTTGAGTTACTTTACCTAACTATAGATCTTCATGCACAAAATTGGATGACAAATTGTGTGTGTGTGTGTGTGTGTGTGTGTGTGTGTGTGTAATATACATAGAATGGTCATCGATATTGTAATGCTTCACATATCTTACCTGGGTATATAGATACTTACTCTGTAGGCTGGTTTCTTCACTACAACTTGTCCCCCATTGACAGGTCTAAGTTTCTAGAAAAAAACCACCATCATATGGTTACACTCATATTCTCTGTAAGTACTGGAGGTAACTGACCACTCTAGTTCTTGAGCTCCTACCGGTGTGTTTCTATTTATACAATCACTTGCAATAATGACATTTTGAGATCTTAAGCCTAAACATTTACTTAACAAGGTAAAAGAAAAAGATTAAAGCAATGAATGAATAGTAAATACGTCACAATCGACATATAAACCAGGACTACTGTCTCCCACCAATGCATGGTAAGGACAGTAAGCAAACATTAAAAACCTGCCAATGAGTCACATGACTGAGGAAAACCCATGTGTTCAGGATAACTCAAAACTCTGAAAATTGAAAGGTCTCTGCACTTTTCCTGTTTTAAGAACTGTCCATGAAAATATACTTGGTGAATATAGCTTCTATGTGGAATAAATATTTCCATTATTAAAATTAATTGATTTGTGATTAATATTTTACTAGAAATATAACACACATAGCTCTCTTTTCATACCTTTCTTATTTTATATTATACTCAGTTTATATTTGTTTAAAAATCAAACAATAGGTTTGGTTTCCACATTATCCTGATTATTAACTTAAAAGTCTTTCTAATTACTGAAGCCCATTCTGTTTTCTATGCACTCTGATAGTTATCAGCTTCTCACCTTCAAAACTCAGTGGCAACTGTCTCAAAAATCTGAGTCAGAGACCAACTGCTAAGACAACTATAACTCTCTTAGAATTCTGAGGAGACTTAACATAGCAATCTATCTTAAAGTTCTGTGGCATATATTACATGTGAGCTAACTCTGTAATACTAGTCATCAGTTGATACCCTGTGCCCTTGTGGCTTACCTCTTTTACCCTCTCAGTAAATCTCTGCTATAAGGAAAGGGAAAAAAGTATAATTTCACACATGTGTAAGAAATTAATGTAGTTTGTTGATAATTATTATAATAATAGCTAACATCTATATAGTATTAAGACTTAGCATCTCTCTTTTGATATGATAACACATCTACCTTTCACAACAATCCCGTGAGGTTGATTTTGTAAGTACACCCATTTAATAGATGAGAAAATAGACTGAGAAAGATTAAATTACTTTTCCTGAATGCAGCTGGATGCAAAATCAAGTCTTTCTGATTTTGTCTAATGCTCTAGCCACTGTACTAACTAACTGCCAATAGTTAAACGTATAATAACTAAAGAGATATTTAAAATTTTAAAGAGATTAAAGTTCATATTAGAACTTGAGGTATTTTTAACAGATAGGATAAACATTACATTTGAAGGAGGGAATCTTTGTAAAATTATCAGTTCATAGTACCCTCACATTTTCAAAATGCTAATAATAAGAGTATTGCATTTATACTCACAAAGCCTGGTTTTGAGTTTTATGATATGTAATACATTACCCAAGAAGAATTCACTTATCCCTCTAAGCCTTCACTTTTTTTATCTCTGAAGTCAGAGGCCTTGACTTAGATAGATGATCTTAATGTTTCTTTCAGATAAATATTTTATAGAGGGCATTGAACTTGTGCCAAAGAAAGACCTGGCTTTGGATTTTACCTCAGTTACTCAATAGTTATGCAACCTTGAGAATTATTTAACTTCTCTGAACTTCAAATTTCTCATTTATAAGAAAGGGGACAATAATTGTACCTGCTAGAAAGTCTATTGCAGTGATTCCCAAAGTGGGCGCTACCACCCCCCTGGTGGGTGCTACAGCGATCCAGGGAGGGTGGTGATGGCTACAGGTGCATTTATATTTCCAATTAATTGCTATTAAAATTTTTAAAAACTTAAGTTCCAGGCGCACTAAGTAATATTTTTTCTGGAAAGGGGGCGGTAGGCCAAAAAAGGTTGGGAACGACTGGTCTATTGTGTACTTACCCAGAAAAACTCAATATGATCCTTCAGGGGGAAAATGGGTATTCATCAAAATAGAGTACTTTCAAGTATTCCTGATGAAAAGATCAGAGCTGAAAAAAAATTGACTCTCAAATATGGCTCAAGAAAAGATAAATCAGAAAAAGAAATAATAAGGGTTTCAATAATGTTAAACCATTTATATACCTAGACAAGAAGATGATACTTGTAACTCTTAAGAACTTCATAATTATGAGTGTATTTAGAAGAAATATACATAGACAGAGAGTAAGGGTGTGAGTCGAATATGATGGGATGGTATCCAAGAAAAGGGGTAAGAAAAAGGAAATCATTGGGACAAGGGGCAAAAGAGAGGTATAATGGGGTAAATTTTTTACAATAGAGGGGAAGATGGGGGAAGTAGAGAAAGAAGTACTTAAACCTTTCATCAGAATTAATTCAAAGAGGGAAGAATATACACACTTATTTAGGTATAGATTTCTGTTTTGCCCTACAGGAAAGTAGAAAGGAAAGAGGATAAGAGTAAAGGGACTGATAGAAGAGAGGGAAAATTGGTGAAGGCAATGCTCAGAAACAAAACATTTCTGAGGATTGACAGGATGAAAGGAGAGAAAGTAAGATAAACAAGAGGGGAAGAAGATGGAGAACAGTACACAGTGAAAAAAATAATTTACAAGTCTCTCAAACAAAGACCTCATTTCTCAGATAGAAAAATAAGTCAATAAAGTGTAGAGGAATACAAGTCATTCCCCAATTGACAAATCATCAAAGAATATGAGTGTGCAATTCTGAGAGAAAGTAATAAAGTCATGGGAAAAATGCTTTTAAGTTATTATTAATAAGATTGGCTATTATGACAGAAAAGGAAAATTACAAAGATTGGAGGGTATACGAGAAAATTAAGACATTAATGTACTGCCAGGGATGGAGGAAGTTCTGAATTGATTCAATCATTTTGGAGAGTAATTTGGATCTATGTCTAAGGAACTATAAAAACATATATACTCTTTAACTCAACAATATCTATATAATATATGCTTATATTATATAATTATGTAAATATATATAACAATTCTAGGAAAAAGAAAAGGGACATTTATGTACAAAAATATTTATAGCAATTCTTTTTGTGGTGGCAAAGAATTGGAAAGTGAGAGGAGGCCAATCATTTGGGGAATGGTTGAGTATTTTTTGATATACAATTATAATGGAATACAATTATGTCATAAGAAATGAAGAGAAGGATTTCAAAAAATCCTAGAAAGACTTTCACAAACTGATGTGGACTAAAGTAAGCAGAAGAACATTTTACACAGTAAGCAATATTGTACAATGAACAACTGTGAATAACTAAGCTATTCTCAGTAATACAATGATCCAAGAAAATCCCAAAGGACTCATGTTGAAAAATTCTATCTGCTCCCAGAGAAAGAATTGATGGGGTCTGAAACCAAACATAAACATAATTTATTTCACTTTCTTCATTTTTTTGTTCAAGTTTTCTTCCACAAAGGGAATAATATGGAAAAATGCCTTACATTCTTGTACATGTAAATTCTATATCCAATTGCTTGCCATCTGAGTGAGAAGGAAGGGAAAGGAGGAAGGGAGAAAGGGAGAAAAATCAGGACTCAAATATTTTTAAATTTTAAAATTTATTTTTATATGTAGTTAGGGAAAAATCAAATAAAAAGTCTGTTGTAAGGGTCAGAAAAAATATATAAAATACTTTCTAAATCTTAAAATATGATGTACGTGTCAACATATATTATTATTATTATTATTATTATTATTATTATTATTATACTATATAGGTGATGCCCTACTTTACCTGTCAATCAATCAACAAGTATTTGACAGCTGTAACAGGAACCAAACTAGGAGCTGGGATTACAAAGACATGCACAAAACAGGCTGGCCTGAGGGAGGGCATATAGAGCATAGAAAGAACAAAACTTGTTAAATATTAATATACAGGACAAAATCTTTATTGCCGATATTGCCACAATAGAGGAGTCAGACCTCTAGATGAATTCCTTCAGTCTACAGAATGCCCTAAGCCTTCCTGGGTCAGACCTCAATAATGTCCCTCACATTTTGACCAACTCACCATACACTCATCAGACTGAAAGGCAACAGACTACACAAACCATATCTCCATCCTTGCAAAGTCTCTGCCACTGCCTCCAAACTCAAGAACAAAGAAAGCTTTATAAAGTTTATATAACTTGCCACCAACAAGGCAGAACTCTACCCAATAACTCCCTTAAATGACTTCCCTTTAGATTAGGGGTTAGATGAGACCACTTATCTGGTATCTTCAGATAAGTAGGGAGGGAGCATGGCTCAGCATAAAGAAGGCTCAATTTGGAGGCAGATGACCTGGCAATGAAACTAAAATTACCTGTATGACTGAATAAACCATTTCATCTCTCTGAACTTCACTTGGTTTGTCTGTCAAAAATGGAGGTAAGATGGGATTTCCTCTCAGTGTCACTACAGCACGAATTCTATAATTATGTGACCTTATTACCCTGCCTACCCAGAGAACTCCTCCTGCCAAATTCAGATATATCTAACCATTCTCTGATGTCATAATTTAATCCTGTCCCCACTTCAATCAGTCAATAAGCATTTATAAAGTGATTACAAGTGACACATTGTGCTAATACTGGGGAGACAACAAAAAAAGTAAAAGTTCCTGTAGTCAAGAAGTATACATTATGTTGAAGGAAATGAGAAAAAGGGAGAGAGTCAGAGAATGAGAAAGAGAGAGAGAGAGAGAGAGAGAGAGAGAGAGAGAGAGAGAGAGAGAGAGAGAGATGATTGATTGAAGTTATCCATCTGATTAGTGAACCCTAGAAGACATCCATCATAAACAATATTATTAGGCTTAGCAGAGGACTTATATCAAATAAGTTAAGTGATAGGTGATTGATTTATACACATATAATTTATAATCGAGCAGCTGGTGGCACAGTAAATAGAGTTCTGGGTCTGGAGTCAGAAAGGTTCCTCTTTCTGAGTTCAACTCTGGCTTCAGACACTTACTAGCTGTCTGATTCTTGACAAATCACTTAATCCTCTTTGCTTCAATTTCCTTGTCTCTAAAATGAACTAGAGAAGGAAATAATAAACCACTTCAAATATTTGCCAAGAAAACCCAAAATGAGGTCATGATAAGTTGGACATGATGGAAAAAAGACTGAACAACAAAATAATGTATAATTATTAGTTAATGGAATTTCTAATATTGCAGTAATTAATAATCAGGTGAATATCTAGATTGAACTCAAGGAAATAGAAATAATAAGTCAACTCTCACAGGTTCCCAAAAGCTAAAATGAACCCAAAGGTAAAATCCTCTGTGGGTAGTATTGGACACCATATGTGATTTGCTGATATATTATATATAGCCTAGATCATAAAGTGTTTTTTTTAATCTAGAATATCAATTTGGTTTGTTCTTTAATAGAATTTGGTTCTCTCAATACTTCAAAGTTCAGCAGAAGGTGATGAGAATTGTGACTTCATGAACCAGAGAGAAAAGAGTTATTTTTGTGAATGGATATATGTAAGTGTGTGTACAAAAGGCTTAAATAGTAATGTTTTCAAATGTAGCAAAAAAAAAAAGTTGGGGTCAGGAGTTCCATGGAACAGTTCAATGCTTGAAGTAGTCCAATTCTTGCCCTTGCAGTTTGCGGGGGGGGGGGGGGGGGGGAATGGTCAAAGAACCACCACAATACAGCATTGGGGGCTCTGTGGGTAATGTTCTAAGGATGTGGGGCAGAAAAAATCTCAAGAAAAGGTGTTGAAAGAGTATTTGCCTCAGGGAAGAAGCACCTCTCCATATCAACACTAGAGAAAATTTGCTATGTTCTACTTATAGTTCTGACACGTGTGCTAACAGGCTGGTAAGCCTGGAAAGAAAAGTTAAATTCTTTTAAAAAATCAGCTCTACACTTTCTTCTGTCCCTCATTTCACTTGTAACATATATCTCTTAAGTGTGTTCATCCTTTATTTAGAAAAAAAATAGTTTTATTAAACATGAAATATATTTGGTATCTATAAAAATAACTGTATAGATGATACTTTGCTCTCTCTTTTATATTAAAAATAGGGCATAATTTAATTTTCAATAGAGAGTTATTCCTTCATTTTTATGAAGTGTGGAATCTGCCAATCCATTTTCAGTCATCTATAAATACTCAAACTAAAAGCAAATGAACCTCATGAAGGTTTTCTTTTTTAGCCAACTGTGACTGACTGAAAACCAAGTTGCAATCGATGGTAGACAAAAATCAGTTGCTAGTTCATATGTGTTTCCAATTGTCAAAAAATACTCTTTTAACCTGTTCCCATCACTGAATAATAATTTTCCATTTAAAATGGTATAGTAGATTGCCTAAACTAATTATTTTTGTACATTGAAATCACAAGGATAATACCCTGGACATTCTACTTAATGAAGCCCAAATAGACCAAAACTATCGCTGAGAATAAGGAAGAAAGAAGGAAGGGAGAAATTATATGACAACGTTTTGTTTACAGGTATAAAAATAGAATAACTCAATAGAACCATTATAACACATTTTTCCAATAATCCAGAAATAAAGCCTTCTGAATAAAACAACCTATAATATACCTCCTGATAGCAACAAAAGTCATTAAAGCATGTGCTTTGCTGCATTTTTCAAATCGTAATGCAGTCTTGAATTCATTTTAGGGAATTCCAAAAGGGCCTAATTTCCAAAATCCCGTCCTGAAACGATTTGAGATGTAATTGACAGAAGCCAATCTGCCTTGTGCATCTGTGCCTTAAAATAAGCGATAATTGATTTTCTATCTAATTTGCTATTTTTAGGGGAAGAGAGACAGGCAACAAATTTTCCAGGTCCCTGGTGAGCAAATGAGCTAAGAATATGAGACACTTTGAAGTGAATCTTCTCCTTCGTCTTGCTTGGTCTCAAAAGATGAAATGCATAAGCAATTTATTTAATAGCATCTCTAACATTCATGCTATCACAAGCAAATAAAGGATAAGAACCCATGTGATGGCCATGAAAGGTAAGAATCTTTCTGCTGGTTTACAATTTTGCCTTCCCTTCTTTACAATCTCTAAAATAATCAGTATATGAAAAGAAATAATAACTTTAAATCTTTTATAAATCTATTCAAAACAACCTAATTAAGTACCTAATGTGGGTTTGAGGAACCAAGTACTAGAGGAGATACAAATTTTAGATGAAACATAATCCCTGCCTTCATAAGACATACAGCTTGATAGATGTGTTACACCAACACTGATAATTAGAGTGAACAATAGTGCATGCCATTGCATCACGTTTTTGTGAAATATTATACAGCATGTCCAAAGAAGAATATTATCACTCAATCAACAAGTACTTAATAAGAATTTGCTTTCTATAAAAAAATTAAAAATAATATAAAAAATTAAGAAAATTTTAAAAAAGAATTTGCTTTATGCTGAGCACTGTGCTAGTTGCTGGGGATAAGGAGATGAAAAGGGAGATGATACAAGCTTTCAAGGTGCTTAGATAAAATCAGGGTAGACAATATTATATATTAGATTGAGTACATGCAATATAAGTACAAAATAAAAATGAGGCAATTAAATGTCAAGTACTCAGTCATGGAAAATTCTAGCATTGAGAGAGGTATCAATAAAGGCATGGGATAAGAGGTATTTTTTGGAACTATGCCTTGTAGGAAACTAGGAATGATCCAAAGAGGGAATTTAACCTAGGAATGGGTCATGCCAGAGCAGAGATGAGAGCTGGAATGAGATATATGAGGAAGAAAAAGGAGAATAGTTTGGCTAGACCAAAAAGTGTAGGCAGGAGTAACACATGTGCCTGGATGGATGGGAAGGAATTAAAGAGAAGATTTCATGGAGGAGGTGGAATTTTAATGGATCCTTTTAACATAGGAAGGATTTCAACAGGTGATTGAGGGAAGGCAGGACATTCTCAAGATAGGGAAAAACGTGCACTAAAGCATTGCTCAGAAAATAGAAAGTAGGCCAGTCTGGCTAGAGTGGAGAGTGTTCAAGAAGAGAAATATAAAATAAGATTAGGAAATGTAATATATTACAAGACTATGGAGAGTCTCAAATGCTAAACTAAGGAATGTGAACTCTACCCTCTGGACAATAGGGAGCCTCTGAAAATTCTTGAGCATAGGAGTAAAGAGGCAAGATTTGTTCATAAGAAAGATTTTTCTGGCAATAGTCTGAAAGATTAACTGGAAGGCAGAAATAATAGACAAAGATCTCTTAAGGGACAATTACAATAGTTTAATCAGATGGCAAGGAGGCCCTATATGAGAGAAATGGTGAGAACAAGTGGGATAATTATTACTGAGATGTGAATGTGGTAATATCTTTGAAAGGGAATATTTCAGGTTCCGATTTTATAGTGGTAATATTAAGGCTCAGGAAGAACAAACTTGCTTTTTCCTGTTTTTTGGGGCAACATTTCAGGGAAGGACTTTTGCCTTTTTTACTTTGTGAGAAAGATTTCACTTTTCCCAAGATCCCTACATATAACTGGCAGTGATGATTTTCCTAGAATCATTTCCTTGATTTGGAGAGTCCCATTTGTCCCTTGCACTACAAATTTTAAAATCTTCTTTTTCATCTTTACATTCACATGTCATTCACAGACATACTTTGTTTTCAAATATCCTGGCTAAGTGAATGGCAGGTCATATTGGACCTGAATCTTCCATTTTCTTTAAACAGCCCAGGCTGAGCCACTGAAATCATTCTCCTGGAAGGAATTGATATCCAGAGTGTTTCCATTGCTTTTTGATGAAAACAACCATTGTCCATTTACCCATTCATCCTCTCCTCCCCCTGAAAAAAATTGTAAAAAAGAAAAAGCTTCTAAGGCAGTTTAGAGTGTGTTCATAACTATAAATCACAGGAGCATATTACATACTGTAAAAATTTTCCTTTAAGGACAATTAAACATTTTATGATGGTGCTTTTATTTTTTTTCCTCTACTAAATGTCATTTCCATTCAGGAAAGAGTTGGGTTTCCATTTATATGATATTGGGATTTCACGTGTATCCAGAATTTACCTCATATTGTTAGAATTAAACTATGGAATATCTTGGTTCAAGTCCCACCTTAGCTATAATTGGCTTTGTAATTCTGGGCAAATTGTCCATGGTCTAGGAAACCCTCTTCAGACTAAGTGGAAGGAAAGGTGTCTGATTGTTCTAATGAAGCAAGTTCCTTACATCAATGAAGTCAAAGGTGAAATAACTTTCACTATCTTTAGGAGTGCCTGAGAAAGAATTTGCAATATAAGAGGCCCAAATATACATTTTTGAGTCAGGTTCTCCAATGGCACAGTAGATAAAGTACTGGAGTAGGAGTCAGAAATTCTGAGATCATAATCCAGACTCAAACACTTACTGTCTGCGCAATCTTGAGCAAGTCACTGAACCTTTGCCTGCCTCAGTTTCCTCATCTGTAAAATGAGGTCAATAATAACATCTATCTCTCAGGCTGTTATGAAGATCAGATGAAATAATATTTGTAAATATTTTTAAACCTTAAAATGTTATATGTACTGGCTATAATTATCTCAGAAAAAGAAAGGCCAGAACCTTACAAAAAATCCTTATCTCCTTTCTCTGGAGAGTATATTCTCTGAAAATCCACTAGTTTTCTGGTGACAGAAGTCCTAGATAAGAGATAAAAAAGCCTGTATTTCATCCAAGCTTTCCCCTCCCCTGTACTCTTGTCATATGATTCCAAAATCCTTTCTTTAAAATTTAGCTGATGCCTAGTCAAGTCCTAAAAAAGACACACTTATGAGAGAGACATGAACAGATGCGTCCCCACCTCCTGTGATTCCTGACCTTCTTCCTTGCTAGGTGTATATAGGATGAGAAGGTTTCCATTCAGTTTGATTTGTTGATTCCACATTTTTAACCATTCAAAAGTGGAGATATCATCACTTTTATATTTTGTATTTATTCTAAGAATAATGGAACACAATCACCTCAGAAGAATCAGCAATGGAGATGATCAGACACCAGGAGGACACGGGCTTATTAATATGAGGCTGATAGGTTTTGACAACAGGCACTTGCACATGAGAAGGAAGATTAAAGACAATGACAAGAAGACATAGACTGGAAAAGTAGCTGGGCTAGTCATGTGGGCATAAAGAGTGATAAAAGTATATTAGCAAGAATAGCAAGCATTTATTAAGCTCTGGGCATGCCACAGTAGATACAAATACAAATACAAAATAAAATTACACATGCTTATAAGAAGCTTATTTCTTTCTTTTTTTAGGTATCTTGCATACTTTATTTTTTTTTCAATAAAGCATTTTATTTATTTATTTTTTAACTTTTTTTCTCAGATTTAAATATTTTATTTTTTTAGAAAAATTTTCCATGGTTACATGATTCCTGTTTTTACTTAAGAAGCTTATTTCTAATGGGTTGATCTACTTTTGCAACCTAAGCACATCCCAAATCCAGACCCAAAGAAGACCTTGAACCCTGGGTCCTTCATGAAAGATTTTTGGGATAAGAATTACATGGAAGGATAAAGTATGGGTTAAGGTAATTTCTCATATTGGTGGGATGGATCCATACGAGCATCAGAGTACAATGTATAGTCTCTTCCCAAAGTTATTAGTACCTGGTACCATAATTATGAAGACAACTAGGTGACTAAGTGGATAGGACACTGGGACTGGAATCAGAAAGACTAGAGTTCAAATCTGAACTGAGACCCTTATTAGCTATGTGACTCTGTACCCTGTTTGCCTCAGTTTCCTCATAAAATGAGTTGGAAAAGGAAATGGCAAACCTCTCTCCAATCTTTGCCAAGAAACCCCATAAACAGTCCTGGAACAATATAGTCCATAGGGCCATGAAAAAGATGTAGGCACAGCTGAATGACTCAATAACAATAACGTAATGATGATACTAAGAATTTAGATATCTTAAATTCATTTTATAGGAGATGAAAGATACCAAATTGATTTTTTTTACTCCAAAGTTATTTCCCCAAAGAGTTTGACTCACCCAAATTCTATATTACCATAAACTATTCCCCAAAGCATGTTTTCAATATCATCTTTCACTATTCAACTAAGCCAAACTATTTGTCATCTCACTTGGGAACTTTTTTCTTCCAACCCAGAGGTTCCCTAACATATTGCTCTCCAACAATTTATGGCTATGACTTCTCTTAAAATGGTGCAAAAAAATTCATGTCCTCTGTGAAGACTTCTCTATCAGTAGGCAAGACATTTAACCTCTCAGTGATGAAAGCAATTCTCTGACTGAAGATTGTAAAGAAATTACCTATCTACATTGATATAGAGAGTTTCCTCATCCAAGACTTTATTATACCAACAATGTCAGAAGTCCAGGTCCTATTCATGTACTTAAAAATAAAAAGGGAAAGAGAGAGAGAGATATACATAAATATGCACATATATTCTATATATTTTATAGAGTATAATATTATGAGATATTATAATCTAAGGAGAATGAAATAATATCCCTTGATTTTTTTATTTGTTGCTTTGAAATTCCTTGGTATCCCACATTGTTCCTCCTGTCCCCACAATAAAGAAGGCATCATTTTACAAAAAAAATATATATATAATAAAATTTTATATATATATATATATATATTCCTTCTTTTTAGCTGGAGGTGGAAATACACAAGTCATTTTTCGAACAATATTTCTGTTTCTACATATAGCATTCTCTTAGTTCTGCTCATTTTACTCTTCGTAATTTCATACAGGTCCTTTCATGTTTTTGTAATTTCTTATGGAGCAGTATAGTACCATCACAATCATATTCCACATTCCCCAATTTATGGGCATCCCCTCAGTTTCCAGTTATTTGATGACGCAAAGAGAGTCACTAAAAATATTTTAGAAAAGATAAGTTCTTTTACTTTTTCCCTGATCACCTTAGAAAATAAATTTAATGGCAGTATTTCTGTATCAAATGATATACACAGTTTAACGATTCTATGGGCATAATTCCAGATCGCTCTCCAATTCACCACCAACAGTGTATTAGTGTCCCCATTTTTCCACATACCCTCCAACATTTGTCATTTTACCCTATTATGATTTTAACCAATCTGACAGGTATCAGATAATATCTCATAGTTGTTTGGATTTGCATTGCTTTAATCAGTAATATTCCTTGATTTTTAAAAATTATTTGTTATGATATAAAAAATTGTTGAGTTCAAAGTTATCTGACTGAAATAAACTAGATGACATCTATTCCCATAGGCATAGATCACAAGTTTTTGGTTTTAGAGCAAGAATCATCTCATCTAACCTTCTTATTTAACAGATGGGGAAACTGAGTCCCAAATAGTCTACGTAACTATGTAAATCCAGAACCGGGATTTGAACTGAGGTTTTCTGATTCTAAATCTAACATTCATTTCATTTAATCACACCTTCAATTGTCTGGCAAGAAATACCACATCATCATGGGTGTACCAGCTTAAAGACAGGACCACAGATTAATAACTAGAAAAGGCTTTTAAGGTCATCTTGTCCAACCCTCGCATTTTGCAGATGAACAACAGTTATTAACTCTCCCAAGCTGGGGCCAGACTCAGATCTTCTGACTATAAATCCAGCTCTCAAATCCAGATCTTCATTATGTACTATAAATCTTCCTTCTTGAAAATTTTGAATCCCTTTTCCCACCCCACCCTCAGTCTCATACTAAGGAAGTTTGAGGAATTTCTCCTCAGAGAAAATGGCTTCCTGGCTGAAATCCTACCCATTCTCAAAAGTTCAAATAATACCTCCATCTCTAATGAATTATCAGGGAGTGAGCTTTCCTTCCTTTCCAATCCTTTAATATCAGCACTCTTCACTTTCTGCCTTCCTGCTTAGGTGTCCAAGGGTTATGGTGAGGTTCAAATGAAAGAGTGGATGTAAAGCACTTTGCAAACCTTATAAAGCACAACTAACTGTAATTTATTATTGTTGTTATTATTTTTGTATAATAATATTAATTCATTCTAATTCCATAATTTAATTATCTTTACTGATATAGTACTTAATAACATTAACTAATAAATATATAAACATTAATTAATAAAAATAAACAAAAAATTAACATTATCAGCCTATAGTCACTTCTGGTGATGACTTTATTTCCTGAGCCTTCTCCTGTGCTCCTGCTGAGTTTGAGCATCCTTTATGACATATAACAAGAGTATGCTAGTAAACATTTAAGCCTCAGGCTATTTGGAAAATGTAAAAAAGATTATGTATACATAATTTTAAGTTTCATGTTTAGTATTAACCCTTTTTAATAATTAACAAAAAAGCCCTAATTTGTAGTGATTACATTAATTTACCTAATGTGTAGTGATTATATTGCATATTTAATAATGGGTTACACTTGGCTTCAGCACACTATAGGATGTGTCCATATCTAATCCCCTTGCTAAAACAGGAAATCCCTATGACTGGAAGAACCAAGTTTCTAAGCAAGATCTTTCCATTACAAATTCTTTTCTTAATTCAATTAAGTTTTCTTTTAAAACTTGACAAAGTCTAGGGCTGAAATAGGTGACCAACTACATAGAGAGGTTCAGATATGTTACCCTAACCCATTCATGTCCATCACATGACATTTCACCATTCAAAATTTATTCCTTAGGGTCTTGCTCGCTTTTTGATCTTCAAATGTCCCTTATTAAAATGGAACTGGAATAATTAACAATATGGTCAACTCATAATTAAGGAGGAATGGCAATAGTTAACTGAGATTAAGTCCTGTGGTAGTGAGACACAGGAAAAAGGGAATGAGGTGTAATAGAAAAGATAGCAAAAAAAATGGAGACTGAGGAGTTGTCCATCACAGAGATTGGATCTAGAAGCTGTGGCATGTGGTTATAATGGGATACTATTGCACCATAAGGAATGATAAATAGGATGGACTAAAAAAAACTGGAAAGATTTATATGCAAGATTATCTAAAAAATATTTGGTTAGGTTATCAGCTTTTCTCTACCCAGAAGACTTATTTGGATTATTTCTCTCTCCATTGAGAAACCATTTTTACTTTAAGACAATAATTTTTGGCCAATCTCAGTTCCATCCACACCCTCCAATTTCCTTAAATGCTCTAGGTAAGCAACATTTCTGCACATATAAATTACTTTCTTCCCTATCTTGAACTTGTACAACTAAATATTTTTTGCAAATAAGTAAAACACATTACATTTATTCCTATTTAATTTTTTCTTACTAGCCTCAGCTAATTCTGGGGCTTCTTGAATGGCAATTCTTTCATATTATATATGAATATATACATATATAACCCAATCCAACATAATTTCTTGCATAAATTTGGTAATTATTTTATCTATGCTTTTTTCCAAGTTATCAATAAAAACATAGAGAAGAACCAAACCAAGGATAGAGATCTTGACATTCCACTAGAGAACTCCTTCCAGGGTAACATCAATCTGTTAATAAATACTCAGAGTCCAGATGACAAATCCAATTTTATTCCACATTTATCTAATAGAAATTTCTCCACATCATTCATTAGATATCATGAAAGACTTTGGAATAAGTCTTGCTGTATTCCAAAGACACATTATCTATGACATTTCTCTAATCTAGCAACGAAGTCGTAACAGAAAGGAAATAAATTTTAATCTCACATAACTTGTTCATAATAGAATAGGTGAAAATATGCCTAGAGTATTAAAACTACTTCCTCAAGGCCACAGAAGTTGTAAGCAGAAGAACTAAAACTTGAATTCAGGTCCTCTGACTTATAATTATCATCTTTTTCTTACAAATGTTGATATTGTAAGGAGCTGTTATTTTACTGGTCTGGTGACACTTTCCTGCTACCATTAATGCAAACAAGTCATCTATATTTTAGAAGATAATTTTAATTACCTGATTCTCAGAGAGGTAGCTGTTTTATATATAAATAAATATACATATGTTGATTGATTTTTTTTAAACCCTTGTACTTTCAGTGTATTGTCTCATAGTTGGAAGATTGGTAAGGGTGGGCAATGGGGGTCAAGTGACTTGCCCAGGGTCACACAGCTGGGAAGTGGCTGAGGCCGGGTTTGAATCTAGGACCTCCTATCTCTAGGCCTGACTCTCACTCCACTGAGCTACCCAGCTGCCCTATTGATTGATTTTTAAAAGTTTATTCTAGAAATTTGAACACAATCAAAATCAAACTAATTTACTTGTAGTTTGTAATATATGTCTTCTTTCCCTTTTTGAAAAGTACTAAGAAGAAAAAATAAATAATAATTGGAAACATAATCACAATTCATTTTTAAATATGGGATGATATTGTCCTGTTTCAGTCCTTTGGCACCCACTTCACTGTTTTGTAATGTCCGTATCTTTCAAAAATCACTGGCTCAGAAATCACAATCTTTTATTCTTTCAGGATCCTGGTATTTAATTCATATGGGCATGGTAACTTTAACTCATCAAGAGTCTAATGATTATTCAATCTGAATGAGGAACCAGAAATAAAATAGTTTGTTAGCTCTGTTATCTCTTTGCCAATTATTGTCATCATTCCACCTTCCTTAAACAGTGATCATATCCTACCAAGAGCAATAGAGTGATACATGGTGAATATAAACAAGCTGAAAAATATTACTGATGATCTCTAGTCTGAAAGAAAATGATATATCATCCAAGAATTGAAGAGGAGGTGAATCAATCCTGTATAGTATGAAGAGTGAATTGTGACTGATAGACTATTCAAGTGCAAGATTGCAACCAAAAATGTTTTTAAAACCTAGAAAGACACCAGTATGTTTGACAAATCCTCTATGAAGGATTTATAGGACTTCAACAATAGCTGTACAGTATAAATTTTATATATATACATATATACATATATATGTATATATATATATGTATGAGACAAAAGTATAAATTGTTGTAATTTTCACCATTGGATGGGGTACTCTCATAAATAACATCCACTAAAGTAATGATTATGAGAATGACATCCATTGTTATAAGCCCATCCATACACTAAATACTGGTCTAATCTCATTCTTTATGCTTTTTTTTGTCTTTAACTTAGCTTTTCAAAAGCTATTTTGTCCTTCAAATTTATTTCATGCCTCAGCTCATCATAATCATTAGCCTTCCAAACTTTCTTCTTTTAGGATCACACATTCTTTTGTATGTTTTCTGAATCTCGGTAGTATGACATAATGGATGAGGAGCTGGCTCTGGAGCCAGGAAGATCAGGTTCAAGTCTTGTCTTCAATACATGCAAAGTGTGACCCTGTTCCAGTCATTAGACTTCTCAGTACCCTAGGCAATTCTCTAAGACTATAAATTTAAGAGAAGTTTCAGATCATCATTAGTACAGGGAGTTTCTTCATCCAGTTGTTCTTCATACCAATGAAATTATGCACCAGCCAGGAACTGAATCTATTGTTTCACTGCTACAAAGAGTTCTTGGAGCAGCTAGATAGCAATGGATAGAGTGACAGCCCTGATGTCAAGAGGATCTGGGTTCAAATGTGGCCTCATTCACTTCTTAGCTATGTGGCCCATCATGCAAGTCACTTAGCCTCATTTGCCTAGCCCTTTCCACTCTTCTCTCTTTTAATTGATACTAAGACAAAAGGTAAGGGTTGAAAAAAAGACCCAGATAAAGACTTATCCCCTATTAATTACAGATTTGTACCTTCTCTGCCATTTAGAACCTTAGACAGATTCTTAGAACACTGAGTAGTTAAGTGAGTTGCCCTAAATCACACAGCCAATATGTGCCAACGGTGGGACTTCGATGCTTGTCTTTCCGATCCCAGGATCGGCTTGTTGTGGGAGAACTGATCAGGAAAACTGGGCCAGAAGGGATACCTTCTTCAGGAATGACAAGGCTCCAGTAATTAGCTTACAAATAGAAAAATTTAAGTTTAATGCAAGTTGAATTATTGATTTAAGTGGCTGGGAGGCAGGAGTAGGTGGAATACTGCCTCGCAGAGGAAATGGGTGTTTGAATCATACTCCCTTGACAAAGGAATTACATGACTAGGAATGGGGTGATGATGAGATGATAGAATGATGTTTTGGGCACTCTAGGACCCAAGATGGGTCATATGACTATATCCTCTGCCTTACAGTCAAAAGGGGGTGAACCTGTCCAGTTCAAGGGATGGTTAAATATCTAAACTCAAAACAGATGCTTATCAAAAGCAAGCTGGGGGTGCCTATCTGTACTCCTTAAAAATGAGGGGAGAGACCAGAGGGAATGCCCCTCTTGGAGACTTCTTATCATTTGGCTTCTGTTGCTCAGTCACCTTCCTTTAGCTAGCACTTGCTGGAATGCAAGGGAAGAAAGGAATTCTTTTTTGACCTGGGATACCTTTGGGAGTTTGGGGATGTCTGGGGGAAACCTGTACCTCCATACCAAGCTTTCTATCCACTCTGTCATGGTGTCTCTCATATCTGAGTTTAGTCAAAAACTCCACTGAGACACATTTAATCTCTATAGACTTACTCATTTCCTTTCTCAGCATAATCATTAATGGTTCTTTATAGTTTTGGTCTTATAAGGCTCAATCCTTTAGAGTTGACATGCTTTCCAAGGTCTAACCTACCTCTAAATGCTTTGAAAACTGCTCCCCTACACTCCAGGGTAAATGCAAGGCCACACCTGTTGCTCTTTTCCTTACTTATTACAGGTTCTAAGATGACATGAGAAAACATGGCTTCTTTAAGCCTAATAAGAATGAACTTTTTAAAAACATAAATGGAATTTTAAAAGCATTTTAAGTTAGCCAGTTAAAATATCAGTTCCTGTGTGTGTACCTGTGTGTGTTTTAAATGAAATATCCTGAATCAGAAAATAGACCTACAAGTTTGAAGTCGGGCACTGGAGAATAATCAATTATAAGAAGATTTAATTTAACACTTCCCAGATGAGATGAATATTCATTAAGGGCAGAATCTCCAATGTCTTGAAATATCCAAAATAATTTATAAAGTCCCCAAGGTGGAAGAAAGCACCAGGGAAGTTTTGTCAACAAAATTGTAGCAATGAAACAGGGACAGAAATTTAAAATAATCTTAAAAGATATTCAATTCAAAGCAATCCCACATTTCAAAAGCATTAGTTCTGTGGAAAGCACTATAAGTACTTGAGTCTTGAGGTGGGGGAAGAGATTAAAAAGGCTACAGAAGGAAATAACAAAATATTGGCCTCCTAGGAGGAGTCAAACAAAAGAGATTAGATGTGGAAAAATATTACAATATCAAATCTAAGGCAATGGAAAATGCATGCATCATGCAATCTCTACCATCTTCAATAGTATCAATCACTCAAAGTTGGGGCTAAGAGTTTTAGATAAACAGATTGGAGAAAGATGATAGATTAGATCCTTTATTCAGAATTCTTGAATATGCCAAAACCTACAGAAAAGAGGAATTATTTATGTGTCATAGAATGATTCTGGATGAATCATTAGCACAATGAAGAAGGAAAAGCAACTGGGTAGCATTCCTAAGAATTAGCATTAGAGAGAAAACTAATCCTTAAAGAGCTCACTCAGCAACCTTCTTCTTCTAGTGTCCCCTGGTCAAACAAGAGCCCAAAAGCTGACCCATGGACCTGTGCCTAGGACCTATTTTGGAATACATATGACCACCCTAGAAAAGTGGAGAAGGGAAGGGGCATTCTGTATTCTATTGGACCAAACTATAGATTAAGGGATCCCAAGGCTACAAAGATTGTGCCTAGAGCATTCTTCCTGCCCATCCTACACCCTGAAAAAAAGTAATAGATACTTTCTCAGCTGTGGGAAGGAAATGAGAAGAAGTAAATGAGGTGCTGGGGGGAAGAGATTGTCTATGGCTATTCTAAGTCTGAAAAAAAGATAAGTGAAATCCAGATGGGCTCACTCCTTTTTCCAAAGAGAAAGGATTCAAGCTAATAAACCCTAAATCTATGACCCAGGAGGAAGTTGAAATAATTTGGCATCCCAAACTCAGAAGAACTATCTACCAGCAGAAGGGAAATAATCAGAAGTATGTTATGAAGGAACATAAGGGAAAGAAGCTGGAATGCCAGATATTTCTAGTGAAAATAATGCTCAAAAACATGAGCCAAAAAAATGAGGGGATACTAAAACCAGAAAAAGGAATGAGTACTAAATTCTCAAGAGAATTTCAACATTCTCTTAGTAAATATTGTGAAACAAAGAAAAGAATACAATATCTAACAAAATCCTATATTTAGAGGCTAAATTATAAGACAGACAACCCATCTTTTAGGCAGCCAGGGGAAAGTTTACAAATATAAAAAAAAGAATTTTTAATAGCACAAGGTCATTCCACATGCAATAATGAATTGCATGAGAGAATGGAAGAGTAAGGTACAAAAAGGCAAGTGAGGTAAAGTCACAATCAAACATGATGCACCCTAAAAACATGATAATAAAATAAAATATAATCATCTAAATAAAGGTATTTCTGGAAAGAAAAAAATAACAAAATAGTAAATTACCCCAGATAAAGGGGGTAGGAGATGGGAAAAAAAGAAGAAAAGAACATTGAGTTAAAAAAACAAGCCCAAAGATGAAACTTGAAGAATATGAGAAATGGATCTCTGCAGACTGTATATTAACTTGGAAAACTACAAATTAACATTATCTATATTATATTGTTATTTATTTTGTTAAACACTTCCAATTTCATTATAGTCTGATTCAGGCTGCTGTTAGAAATGTTGTTGGTATATGCTAGCCCATGTGACTGATATCTCTGCTTTGAGGGATCAAGGGTATATGTCAACAAATTCTGCTCCCTCAAGAAGCATTTACATCACTGAGACTAGCATTTTATAAATAAAAACAATTTTTCACAGTAGCTTTTGTTGTGAAATTCTCACATTCATTTCTTTTGCCACTGTTCCTAATTCTCTCTTTTGTGCAAAGCATGTAGGACTTAAGTATAGATATATTCATCCATATTGTCATGGCTGCCCCTAATGAATGTTTAGTCTCTACTCTTACATTTTTACACAGATAAAGTGAAGTTTGAAATCAAGTTCAAAATGTACCTCAAACATGTATGCATAAATGAATGAGTTCATGGAATTATAGGATCACAGATTTAGAGTTGGAAAGGACCTCAGAGGTCATCTAATCTAGCAATCAAGAAAAAAAGGAAATTAAGAGACTTGCTCTAATGGGTCACATGGATAGTATGCATTAGATGAAAGGGAGAGTGAGAAAGAGAGAGAGAGAGAGAGAGAGAGAGAGAGAGAGAGAGAGAGAGAGA
>NC_058132.1:626221915-626355403 GCF_016433145.1 Gracilinanus agilis | reverse complement strand
AGAGAGAGAAAGAGAGAGAGAGAGAGAGAGAGAGAGAGAGAGAGAGAGAGAGAGAGAGAGAGTTGTTCATTTTCAACTCTTCATGAACTCATGGACTACAGCTATCCATAGGGTTTTCTAGGCAAGAATCCTGGAGTGGTTTGCCATTTCCTTCTCCAGTAGATCCTTTTTGTCAGGCAATCAGGGACTTGTTAAGAGTCACACAGCCTCTTCTTTCATTTGTTTTTCAGTTTCCCATTTTCTTAAGAGGCAATTACTAGGGTATGCAGATTATTGCTTCTCAAAGAAAGGGGGAAGAGGGAGAGGGAAAGAAAAGACTCAGAGGTGGAAAATCAACACTGATCAGACAGCAAAGACTCATGTCCCCACTACAAATGAATGAATGAAATACAAAGAGTTCATAAATGGTATCTTGAAGGATAAGGCAGAACAGAGGAACAATGGTCTCCTATGTCTGGTTTGATAATGACTGTAGAGAATTAGCTCTGGTGCTACTTAATAACATGATGAGATTAATTAATTTTCATTCTTGTCACATTCAAAAACAAATCAAATAAGTATCTGTTAAATTTCAACAATATACACCTTGCCTTCCTGTGGTACACTTCACTTAACAAATTATGTCCAAATTCTCTATATCACAAGAACAACTTTTTTATGGTATTTGTTTCCATCCCTATTAAGATGTCAAGAGTAGAAATAAAAAATAAGGACACCATACCCACCATTCCTTCTCAGCTTCTGTACAGTAAAATTCAGAAACAGGAGAAGAAACTGACAAAAGCAGGATGTACATTAGGAAGAGGAAATTCATCCTTTACTCACCATGAGTTACTCAGTTTTGAATTTTCCTCTGGTGTTTTATGGAACAGTTAAAAACCAACTATAGACATGAAAGCCAAGCATATCTACAGAGATGCAACAAATATTAATTTTTAAAATTTTCCTTTCTAGGCAAGACAGCATAATTCTTCTTCCTGCTTTGCTCATTTGAAAAGAATAGTATACACATATTTCTTGGGTATAGCCATCGGAAGAGAGGATAGGGGTGGCTGCTTATAAATACATTTAGGGAGAATATTCTCCCACCCCAAAGTTATCCATGACTATTCCCTAGAAACCTGGGAAATGCCAATGGGTGTGACACTGACCTTTCAACACTGACATTTGTAAAGTTGGCACGCAGTGCCACAAGAAAATTCTGAATTGTCCTCATAAGGAGTAGCTCCTCAGCCTTATAGTCACATGTGCCAAACCTAAGTTCCAAATGTCATAGCACACTGATGAATTTGACTTCCATTGATTCAAGCACTAGACGCCACTGCTTTATCCTTGAGTCCATACTGCCTATGTGAATGTATCAGTGGCTATTTAAAATTTCCATTTTAACAATTCGTACTTATACAATTCTTAATCATTATACATAGGAAGCTATTATTGGCAAAGTAGTTTGAGCTCTTTATGGAGTACAACAGGATAAATGCAATCTGCAATTATGGTGATCATTCAGGATATGTGGCCTCTTTGTATTGCACTATAACTGAATAACCACAAATTAATACTATACAAGGGGAAAAGAATGTTCATAAACCATATGTAATTGTCATATTGTGTAGCTGCCATTAACCATTAAATATGAATCATAATATCTCTAAAAGCCAAGATTGTTACATTGAAAGGGTTAACTGTTGAGAATTTACAGTAACTATTTTTTTTCCTGGAGAACTCAATAAAGGTTACTATTTTCTGCCTATTTTTACTCTTAGAAATTTCCTTGTGAGAAGGGATTAATATAATATTCCTGTACATTCCTCACTGCATTCTTAGTCATAGGAAAATACTGTCCTTTCAATTGTGTCATATGATTCTTTTCCTTTCTTTTTGCTTTCCTAGAATAACATGGCCAAGAAAAAGGGGAATAATGTGTTATAAATATTTCCTCATTGCCATGAACATTCTCCTAAGAGAATGAGCTGTAAGAAAAAGACAATGAGGATGGAGTACAAATAGGTTGCCTAATCAGTTAATATTTATTAAGGACCTATAATGTTATGATTCACTGAAATATTCTTTTATTTATCATTTCACTCATGCATAAAAACAAATGGATTTTTGGGTGCCATCCAAGTTCTTTTCAGTCAATTTCTCAGCATTATTTTCTGAACATTTGTAACCTGTACTTAAGCCCAACCCAAAATCAGAACTTTAAAGATCATTCTATGAATTAGTAAATAGCTAATGTCTGCCTCTGGTATCCTCTTAAGTTAATGATTTTAATGCCTATAAAAGAGGTTTATGGACTGTACTTGAGAGAAAAAGATATTTCCTTTAACTCACTCCATTTCAGTAGAATCATACTGGGGTGGATAAATTTACAATTTCCATAAGAAATTCAATTTGTGAACATCTTGAGTTCATGAGCCAAAACACTGGAATCATCCTTCAGTTTCTGCCTTCTTTTATTGTAAAGAAGTACAAACGTATACTACAGCATGGTGGCATAGATACTATAAAAATTGACTAGAATCAGAAAGATTCAAGTTTAAATTCTGCCTCAGATGCCAAAACTATACAGATGAGTCATTTACTCCCTTTGGGCCTCAGGTTTTTCATTTATAAGCTAAAGATAATAGTACCTATTTCACAAGGTTGATGTGAGTATAGAAATGAAGGAAGATGATGAAGTATTTTGAAAAATATTAGTGATATAGATAGATAGATAGATAGATAGATAGATAGATAGATAATGATATAAGCCATAAGTAAAATTAACAGTTCATTTGTCATTTCCTTTCCTTCCTATCCCATCAATGATGTAGAACATCATTGATCAACAGCCTAGATCTAATGCACTTTCTGACTTTGATCTTCGGGGAACCCCACCAATATGCCTATTCTATTAGTCCTCTATTATACTCATTCCTCAAACACTGTTACCCTTGCCATCCTGTTTCACTAAATCCTTCCTTTTCCACTATTGACCAAGTTGTTTCAAATGCACTTCCCAAGACAAAACTCTAGTCCTACCTTCAGTTTGTAAGAATGGGATTTGTGCAAGGGGATGGGAAAAAAGGAGCCAGAGAAGGCAGTTGCTGACAGTTGAGACCAGAAAGAATTCTGGGATTTTTCCCAGAGGAAGAGAAGGAGAAGAGGTCTTCCAGTGGAAGGACTGGGAAGAGGGAAGAGGTGGACATCCCAGCTTGGATCCAGTCCTAAGGATCTTCCTTTTGGAAATTGAAACCCTGATTCCCTGAAAAAAGCCATTCCACCACACTTGCCATCAAGACTTCAACAGCCAAGTTAGCTAAGTTTTTGGACTCCATTTTGGGAGTGATCTCAGTCTCCTTCACCCATTACCCAACCTTGCTGAGAGACCCTTTTCGGTCAAACTTAAAATTATAGAAAAGGATAGAAATAGAAAATAGAGGGAGAAGGAGAAAACTGAAGGGAGAAGAGGGCACCCCAATATCCCTCTGCCATTCACCCCTTTCCCCAATCCATGATTCAGGAACAATAAAAGCCATTCATCAATCAGATAGCGTTCCAGAGTGCCTGAGAGACAACAAGGGAGAGGGGAACCACAGCTTAGTCTGGCTGCCTCTATCTTAAAGCCAGACCACCCATTATGAAACAGATTAATTGGGGGAGGTTTGTGTGAACCCTGTCCTTATTCAGGATCGGATTGGGGTACCATATACCTCCTCTTCTAGGGAAGTCTCGCCCCCGACTCCTGTGGGGTGGCATGGTCCTCCAGGTCACCCAGTTTCAGGGTGACACTCCCTTAAAATCTCCCAGTATATATTCATCCCCAGCGGAGAGCTGGAAGAGAGACTCACCAGATAGACTTTCTCTATCTCCCCTCTATTAAACATCAGGAACTGGCTCTTTTAATTGTTACCAGTTTAAGAAATTAACAATTTTCAATAACTCTTCTCCCTTAAAACATTTGCAATTATTGTTTTCTTATAATCTTGCCTTATACCTGATTTTTATCTCCCCATCAGAGTGTAAGCTATTCAAAGTCATGAACCTTGTCTAAGCTTTCTTATGTATGTACTCCACACCTAATACAATAACATGTCCCTCATTAAATCCTTATTGGCAATCTTTAATTAGTCTTAGTTAATTCTTTAGCGAAAGGCCAAAATTAATTATTTATTGGAGAGAGCTAAATATAGGTATCTGTGTGCAATTAATATATGTATATATATATTAGATTATACATAACCATTTCAGAGCATGAGAATGATGATAATTTTAAAAATAGCTAAAGAAAGATGGATACATAGTACTGGAAGTAGAGAAATTCTTCTCATCTATCTTTCTGACTTTTTCTGTTTGTGAGTATGAGCCTCATGGCAATTCTAATAATGATCTTTCTTCACCCTCCTGTATTTTCCATTTTGTTTAGTAGCATGTTCTTTTAGAAACCATCAGCATTCCCTGAGGTGACATCTTTCTTTATAGCAAGATCTGGACAACAAGAAAGAAAAATATCTCCCCAGTTCACAGGATGATCCCCCACTTCATCATAAGAGGCTTAGCCTTCTTGGTAACTCTGAGTCTGTTTCCAATTTGAGGGCTTAATGTTTTTTAAAGTCAAATTCCTATAACTTCCCAGGCAAAACTGCTCCTCTTATTTTTGAGACTTCTAGCAGGAGGCAGAAGAAGATAATGGTGTCAGTACCTATGTCTTCCCTTCCCTTTGAAACCTTTTAGTACTTAAACTGCTGTGAATATAGCATGTTATTTTGGAGAGTAATGGAGTTTGGGGATGAATTGCTAAATATGGAATTTCGTAACTCAAGCTATTAACTAAGCTTTGGGCATATTTCCAAATGATTGTATAAATCCACTTTTCCAAAAGGTTTTCTTTTAATTCAGAGAGCATAAAATAGCTTCCACAAAACTTGCAAAATAATCTTATTTAGCAGGGAATATTGATTTTGAAGAATTTCACATATGGTTCAAGAGTTCCAATTTTAAATGATGTTATACTCCATTTTCATAGCTTTCAACATTATATGTGTGTGTATACAAAATGCATGATACACTCAAAATGATGTGGGACCCTAGGTTTACCTTGCAACCCCAAATTACAGAAGTATTTTAGGCCAAACTGTAAGCAGGAAAATTCCCTTGCTTCTTTGCATCCTTGTGACTACTAACCCTAAAATATAAAAAATTCCTGATAAGACCCTGCTACATCAAAGGGAAAGTCCCCCAAGAAAATTATCCTCCTTGGATCTTTTCCTTTAGGTTTTGAGATGTACATAGAGATACACTTCTAGGCTATGCTTATATCTGTCCCCTAAACTATGAGGATCACCCCCTATGTCTTCAGACTGACCCTGGTCAGATGACCAACACCCCACCCCATTGTGCCTGAGTGCATACTCCTCTGAAGTCACATATCACCTATTGTAAAGAGTATAAAGATCCCAGAATTGATGTCTTCGAGGAGGGAGTTTTCCATCTATGCTGTCCTCCCAGTCAAATTCAACATGAATTCCAAATTAATAAATTTCTTTTTATTTCTAAGCTAAGTTATGGAGTCTTGCATTTTTGCAAAAGGCACCCTTCCTGAACCCAGGGGGTTCCCTCAAGCTCCCCACAACAAATAAACTTTCGGTATCTCTTTTCATATTGTATGTGCTTTCTGAATTCGACTTGCTTTCTTGTCATGATTCATCTAAGAAACAAGGGGGAAACTGAAACCAAATTTCTAAGGAAGAAAGACAACTTTTTAAAAAGAAAAAGGGAAAAGGAACCCACAGAGTGTCAAGTGTAAGGCAGACTTGTTTTTAAATCAAAAACCTTTGTTTCTCATCCTGCCTTTAGGACTTACCACCTATATGACCTAGAGAAAGTCACTTAACTTCCTGGGACTCCAATGTCCTTATCTGCAAAATGAGGTAATTGTATCAGATGTTCTTTAAGGTACTTTCTACCTTAAATCTATTATTCAAGGATTATAAGGATTCAAGACTTAATGAAATACAAATTTAACTCAACAACTATTTACTATTTATTCCAAAAGAATGTAAACTCTTTGAAAGCAAAGATTTTTCCTTTTTTGTCTTTGTATACCCAAAGCCTAGGAGTTTAATAAATAACTTGTTGAAATTCCAAAGGTCAAGATGTCTAGTTAGTTATTTCCATTTATAGTATAAGTGCCTTTTTTTCTCTTTAATTAGTTAATTAATTCTAATTAATTTAATTAAATCTATTTAATGAAATTGTTTGGAAAAACCAGTGAAATGTTCCTTTTTATGATATCAAAATAATACAAGACACTGGGGGAAAAAAAGAGTTCCAGAATTGTAACTGATGAAGAGAAAGTTATTGATTGCAATGATTTCAGATCTTCAGTTCTATGCCTCCACTCATTTTCCACAAACACAAATCAAATCTGTGGACTTGGATGGTATTAGCTAACAGAACCCACACATTGAGTCATCATTTTGGGATAATGCCTTATCTCCTTATTTTTCAGTCTTCAACTATAGCATCCCACAGTATTCAGCTCACATATATTAGGGCCCTTCAACTCCCTGCCAAAAATCTTCCTTCACTTTTCCACATGCATAAATCTTCTTAATTTTTTTTAAATTGGAAGGAATTAAATGTTTGAAGTGAATTTAACATTAATCAAATCCATCTGACATCCCAGAAAGTAAAAGAGATATTCCTATTAAATATAATAAGCTGATCAAAAACAACTGGGTTAGTTCAGTCCAATTCAACAAGTTTTGGTCACGTGCTAACATGATATAAATTGGCACTGGATCAATAAAATGCTTAGACTATTTGCTTTGGTAGTTCAAGAATCCACAATTTTATGGGTTCAGTTACTGATTTATCTACCCATATAGATTGTGGCCTTTTCCCTACTTCCATAGCTTCAAAGACAGTTTTTGAGAGATGTGGTAGCTAAAAGTTGATCACCACATGGTCAAACTGAGGATAAACTTCTTTGATCTTGGCCAGACTAATTAATCCTCAAATAGTGACATATGGCCAAGATAAAGCCAGGATTTGGAGCCATTCCTTATTGAATGGACCACTGATGTTTTAGCTCTACCTTTAAGAACCCACATTGAATTCTGCTTTACCGTAAGGCATTAGAGGGTAGTTGGAGAACATCTAAAAGCTGTTGTAAAAAGGCAAACCCTCCAGACAAAATTCCAGTTTCACTTCCAATATAATTAAGGAGTAATAAAGAGCTACTCACCTGGTAAGAAGCTATGAGTTTATGAGGAGATTATTGTCTGAAGCAAAACTGAGTGCTTATTCATTGAACAGCAATTTACTGAGCAAGCCATGAAAAGAGCTGAAATGGTCTTTTTTGTTGTTGTTTAAGTGGTTTTCATAAGGAGATACACAAATAAATCACTATACAAAAGTCACATGAATTCTAGGCACTACTTTAATGACAAAATGAATAAGACACACATGTAAATCTTAATTCACCACAGTGTGAACATGACCTTGGGTTCCTGGGAGGCTCTGCCAGGAGAGGAAAGGCTTTCCCAGGTCCTAACAAATTGAAAAAGTTCCAAGGATTAGCTTAGTGATGGAGAATGTGTTTGTTCCCAAGGACCAATCTAGTGAAGCTTGTTACCAGAAAGCTGACTTCCATGAACTCTATGAATATGGACACTGATGAATGAGGGGCAGCTGGCTGGGGCAGTAGGTAGAATGCCAGGTATGGTGTCAGAAAGACTCATTTTCTGAGGGGATGCCCTTCAATTGGGGAATGACTGAACAAGTTGTGGTATGTATTAGCGATGGAATATTATTGTGCTGAAAGGAATAATGAACTGGAGGAATTCCATGTGAACTGGAAAGACCTCCAGGAATTGATGCAGAGTGAAAGGAGCAGATCCAGGAGAACCTTGTACACAGAGGTTGATACACTGTGGTACAATCGAATATAATGGACTTCTCTCTACTAGCAGCAATGCAATGATCCAGGACAATTCTGAGGGACTTTATGAGAAAGAACACTATTCATATCCAGAGAAAGAACTATGGATGTAGAAACACAGAAGAAAAACAATTCCTTGATCACATGGGTTGATGGGGATGTGATTGGGGATATAGACTCTAAACAATCACCGTAATGCAAATATTAATAATATTGAAATAGGTCTTAATCAATGACACATGTAAAACCAAGTGGAATTGCTCATTGGCTATGGGAGGGGGAGAAGGAGGAAGGGAGGGAAAAACATGAATCATTTAACTATTTTAAAATAATCTTAATCAATTAAATAAAATTTTTTCAAATAAAAAAAGAAAATCTAAAGCAGTTAAAATTGAAATGGAAACATAATTAGGGAAAATAATCTTTGCAGTATATTTCTCTGATAAAGTTCTAATTTACAAGATTTATAAGGAAATAGATTCAAATTTTAAAGACTAAGTCATTCTCCAATAGACAAAAGATCAAAAGATCTGCTTAGGCAATTTTCAAAGGAAAAAAAATCCAAGCTATCAATAATCATATGAAAAATGTTCTTAATCACTAATGATTAGAAAAATGCAAATAAAACAACTTCAAGTTTCTTCCTCAAAAAAAAAAAAGACTCTTTTTCCTAAGTTCAAATCTGACTTCATATCCTGACTGATTCTGGGCAACTCACAATCCTGTTTGCCATAGTTTCTTTATACATAAAATGATTTGGAGAAGGATATAGCAAACCACTTTAATATCTCTACCAAGAAAGCCCCAAATGGGTTCATGAAGAGTCAGTCATACAAAAATATTTATAGTTGATCTTTTCATGGTGACAAAGAATTAGAAACTGAAGGGATGTCCATTGTATGGAGTGAGAAATTAGTGTGTTATTCTCATTATTAATTAGTAATATCTCCAAGATCAATACCCCTAGGATCCCAGTAGAAGTTTTTCCTATCCCTGATGGATTGCCCCATCCTCATCCTTAATCCCCTTTGGTGATGTTTGTCCCTTCCCCCTGGGAACTTGCCTTAAAGGAAGCTCCAGACAGCTTGGAAGTTTCTCCCATTGTATCAGAGGCCTCTCCCAGGTGGTCAAGCCTCGTGGCTGGAATGATCCTCCTGTATCTATTGTAAAACTTCAGTCTTTCCCAGATAATCCAGCCCTAAACTCCTCTTCTTTGTACCCACTGTAAAGCTAATCAATTTAACATTCCTGTCCTTTATTTCTGGATTAAAACCTCAAGTCTGCAACCTTGACCATTTTCTTAAAAATGTTAATTTGAAGGAAGGTTTGAATGTGTAAAATAAGTTATTGTATTTTCTTATGAATTAAGAGCTTTTCTATATATCAGAGGTCATTTTGTCTCAGGTCAGTGACTTGAGGCAAAGCCACACATCTCTCTTTGTAAATCTGGGGAGCACTGTCTTAGGTCCATTACCCCAAATTTTTCTCTGTCTCTCAATAAATATATTCTATTTTTAAAATAGTTTTTTCTGGGTCTCTTTGAATAGTGGCTAAGGGTACATATTGTTATTTTCCAGATTCCCTTAAGCTTCCACTTCAGACATTTATGAATTGGGAAATGGCTGAACACATCATGGTAAGTTTTGGTGATGGAATACTATTGTGTTATAAGAAATGATAAGCAAGATGATTTCAGAAAAAGCTCGAAAGATCTGCAGGAACTGATGCAGAGCAAAATAAGCAGAAATGGGAGAACATTGTACACAATAACGGCAATATTGGACAATGATTATTTGTGAAAACGTTGCTACTCTCAGCAATGCAATGATCTGAAATAATCCTGAAAGACATGACAGGGAATGCTATCCACCTCCAGAGGAAGAACTGCGGGAGTTGTCTTTCACATCAGTGTATCTTTGGTTTTATTCTGGGGTTTGAGTTATGTATGAGTGCTCTTACAACAATGATCAATTTAGAAGTGTATTATGTATAACAATAAAATATGAAAAAAGCCAGATATGTCTGAAACAATTAAACACAGCAAACAATGGATAAGGGCTTCTGATCAGTGTCAGTGGTGTTTGTTCTCATATCCACCGATGGCACATCCTGGAAATATCAAAGTAACAATAATCACAAGCAACCAAAGTTCCCCTTCCACTCCTTTTTTTTTTTCAGGTCAATAAAAATCAAAATGAAAAAGTGGGCAAGTCCATTACAGTTGCTAGTATCTTTCTGCTATTCCACGCTATATTCCTCTTTGCCTTGGACGCTCTGCTGGATCTTTTGCATACAATAATAAACATCTTTAATGAACATATGTATCCCTGCTCCTTGTGCTACATTTAAGATTGCTAATAAAGAAAACATTAACAAGATTGTCTTATTGTTCCACCTTTTAAAAAATATTATATGATTTTGAAATTCATAGGTGATATCTTATTAAAAAAGATTCTTTAAGGCAGTGTATTTGGCTCAAATAATTAAAGTGCTTTTTAATAATCAAGAAATAATAAGTAATCTAGGATCTTTTATTTGTAATACCTTTAAGTAAATTCTGTGCTCATAAAGGTATAGTCTACAAATCAGTAATGGTGGATCTTTTAGAGATGGAGTGCCAGTCTCTACCCCCATATAACACCCCCCCAGACTGAGTGCTGTGCCTACTGCTCCCACTTTACCCTCTGTTTTCCCCTATTTCCCCAGACAGGGGAGGGAGGAAGCACTCCCATTGAACTGCTGGGTGGAGGAGTGGATAAAGAGAAAAAATGTACTTGGTGCAGGTGAAGAGGGGGAGGGGAGTGGCTCAAGAGCTCTCTCCCCTCCAGCTCTGCCACCTGTGAGCTGCCCACCTTATCCCCTATATACTCCCACTGGGTTGCTGGGCAAGAGGGGCAGGTGATGTCCAAAAAATGTCTGTAGGTACAGTGGAGAGGGTAAGGGAAGCAACTCTGGCTGAGTACCTCTGCCTTTCTAGAAAGGAACTGGGGAGAGGAGGTGGCTCACATACCCACAGAGAGTGCTCTATGGGCCATGTTTGGCACCCGTCCTATCACTGGTGTAAGGATGGGTTTTTGGTGCAGAGGAGGGGGAACCAAAGGGAGAAGAAGGCAGTAGTGGACAGTTGCTGACAGTTGAGATCAGGAGAGGATTCTGGGAATTTCTCTGAGGAAGAGGAGGAGGAGAGGTCTTTGGGTGGAACAACTGGGAGAGGGAGGAGGCGAACATCCCAGCTGGGATCCAGTCCTGAGGGCTTCCTGAGGATCTTTCTTTTGGAAATTGAAACCCTGATTCCCTGATCAAAGCCATTCCATTGCATCTCACCCATCAAGACTTCAACAGCCAAGTTAGCTAAGTTTTTGGACTCTATTTTGGGAGTGATCTCAGTCTCCTTCACCCATTACCCAACCTTGCTGAGAGATCCTTTTCAGTCAAACTTAAAATTATAGAAAAGGATAGAAATAGAAAATAGAGGAAGAAGAGGGCACCCCAAAATCCCTCTGCCCTTCACCACTTTCCCCAATCCCTGATTTGAGAATAATAAAAAGCCATTCAATGGTTAGATAGCGTTCCAGAGTGGTTAAGAGACAAGGAGGGAGAGGGGAACCACAGCTTGGTCTGGCTTGCCTCCATCTTGAAGCCAGACTGCCTGTTGTGAAATTAATTGATTAGGGGAGGTTTGTGTGAACCCTGTCCTTATTCAGGATCAGATTGAGGTACCGCATACCTCCTCTTCTAGGGAAGCCTCGCCCCTGACTCCTGTGGGGTGGCATGACCATCCAGGTCACCCAGTTTCAGGGTGACACCCCCTTAAAGTCTCCCAGTACATAATCAGCCCCAGTAGAGTGCTGGAGAAGAGAGTCACCACATAGACTTTCTCTATCTCCATTCTATAAAATGTCTGTTACTGGCTTTTTAAATTGTTAGACTGGTCTACATTTTAATATATTTGGGAAATCCTTCTGGCTTTTTTCTAAAGAATGTCTTCAATGTGAATATGGATTATTCTCATAAAATTTTTAATATAAATGGGAAAGGAGACGTGGCCATTATGAAATCTAATTGACTGCCATTTTCAATATTAATAAGGTTTATTTTTCTATACTTTTTGTATCTTCCTCTTAATGTCCTCAAAATTTTCCTATCCCAGCCTAAACCTCTTCTATTAATCTTTGGTGAGTTTTTCTAGATGGTCCCATTTGTAGATGCCATTGTTCTGGTTATATCAAGTCCCAGATATTAACACTTCCTAAATGAAATCTATGGAACTCAGATTTTGAATAGCTAATTGTTTCTATGGGAATAACCAATAAATGAAACATAACTTTTGCCCAAGCAATGAAATGGAATTGGAAGGATGGATGACCTATAGAGCTTGTCTATAAATATGAGTTTCTGGAACAGAGACTGCAAATGAGCAATGACCTGAGTCAGCAATTGAACTAAAGAAGGAAAGTGGATTGTATTGTCTTTGGGAAATTTCATCATTCCTTAAATAACCCCATGTTTCTCCCAGAATACAAATTCCTTCTTTTGGGCAAAAGAAGTAGTAGAAATAATACCATAAAAGAAAGAAAAAACTAGAAAAAAATGACCAAGTCATGTAGTAAAAGTGAGGAATGGGCAATAAATATTCTGTATATTTCAGTGGTGTCGTGGTTACATCAAGAGAATTTGAGAAAGGCAACCAGCATGGCAAGTAGACACTTCATAATGAATTTATAGGAGGACATTGAGGAGAATAACCTAGGATTAATAAGGATAGATAGGTTTCAGTCTATGTTGTTGGGGTGATTGCCCACCTCAGTCAGTTCACAGATTTCATTTGGTATGCTGCAGTGTTAAAATCATGATTTTTCATTACTCTTGTCTTATCTGCCCTACCATTTAAAAAAATTATCTTGCCACTAACATAGCTTAAAAATACTTCTTTTTCTTTTTTTATTCATCACCACCTTCAGTTCATTCTGGTTTTTAGTATTCCTTGGACATATATCTTAGAGGACGTAATTTCTCATACAAAATCATCTCCTCTTTGCCATTCTCTTTGCTATCAATCTTTCTTAGGATTTCATTAAGTTTTTAAATTTTTTATTTTGTTGATGCACTGCATTTTTAAACAATTGATATTTCCCAAATAGTATTTGAAATGTGCACATTCCCAACCCTTGCAGATAGATAATGTGGTTTCAATTGATGGTACATATTCTTTTCCATGTCTCTAATTTACTGACAACCTTTTTTTCCCCTCCAAATCTGTGTTAACATTGGCAACAGGAATTCACAGTGAGCAAAACACAGTCTACTTATACAGGTTCCAGTTAAGATGCTTTAAAAAAAATCTTCCTCTTGCTCATAACTCAACTCTTATTCTTCAATTTACATTCTTAAAGCATTTCCTTCAGACACTGAGAAGTATCCTTTTAAATTCATAATATAGTATCAATATTGTCTATTGCATGTGACTTTAATTTTGTTAAATTTTAGAATTCTCTTTATTTACATCTTTATTTAGATTTTTTGTAGCTATTGTTTGGATTGGTCTTTTTCATAAAAATTTTCCCATGCTTCTCTGTCACTCAGTCTGTCAACAAGCATTTGTCAAGTATATATTATGGATCAGGCACCAGACTAAATGCAAAGTTTACCAAAAAAAAGGAAAAAAATAATTGGTCCTTGTTCTCAAGAATCTTTCGGTCTAATGTGGAAAATGATGTGAAAACAACTGTATAAAAACAAGATGACTAGAGGATAAATTGCAGATAATCAAGTAAAGGAAGGCATTAACATCAAGAGGGATCAGGAAAGTTTTTTTGTAAATGGGAACATTTTATTTATTTTTTGTGGAGATATTTTATTTTACTAATCACATGTAATAATTTTCTATGTCAGTTTTTTGAAGTTATATGATTCACATTTTCTATCTTCCTCCCTTCCCTCCCCCTTCTTAGAGATGGTAACCAATTTGATCTGGGTTCTATATGTATTATCACACAAAACATATTTCCCGGGGGCAGCTGGGTAGCTCAGTGGATTGAGAGCCAGGCCTAGAGACAGGAGGTCCTAGGTTCAAATCCGGCCTCAGACACTTCCCAGCTGTGTGACCCTGGGCAAGTCACTTGACCCCCATTGTCTACCCTTTACCAATTTTCCACCTATAAGTCAATACACAGAAGTTAAGGGTTTAAAATTAAAAAAAAACATATTTCCATATTGTTCATTTTTGTGAGAGAATAATCATATTAAAAAAAACAAAATATAAGCCCAAATAAACTAAAATGAAAAATTATAAGCTTTGATCTATATTCTGACTTCAACAGTTCTTTCTCTGGGTTAAATAGCATTCTTTTTCCTGAGTCACTCAGAATTTTCCTATATCAGCACTGGTGAACCTTTTAGAGATCACATACCCAAGCTACCTGTAAGCTGCCCTCCCCCCAACTCTTTACCCCAGACAACAGAGGGAGGAAGTGCTTGCATTTGGCTACTGGGTAGATGGGCAAGGCATGTAAAAAATGTCCTTGGGCATTGTGGAGATGAGGAATGGAGCAGCCCCCATCAATGGAGCAGCACCCACCAGGCCACCAGTGCCACATCTTTGCCAACACAATCCTAGATCATTGTACTGTTGAGAATAGCTAATTCTTTCACAGTTGATCATTCTACAATATTGCTGTTACTATGTACAATGTTCTCCTGGTTCTTTTCATCAGTTCATGTAGGTCTATCTAGCTCTTTCTGCAAACCTCCTATTCATCATTTCTTAGAGCACAATAATATTCCATCACCATCATATGCCACAATTTACTTAGCCATTCCCCTATTGATGGATATCCCCTTAATTTTCAATTCTTTGCCACCATGAAAAGAGCTGTAATAAGTATTTTCATGCAAGAAGGCATTTCCCTTTTTAAAAAAATCTCTTTGGGATACAGACCAAGTAGTGATATTAATGTATCAAAGGGTGTGCATTATTGTATAGTCCTTTTGTCATAGTTCCAAATTGCCCTCCAGAATGTTTTGTTCAGTCCACCAATAATGCATTAGTGTCCCGATTTTACCACTTCCCCTCTAAGATTTATCAAGTTCCTTTACTGTCATATTGGCCAATCTGATATGTATAAGATGATACATCAAAGTTGTTTTAATTTTCATTTCTCTAATCAAGAGGGATTTTAAAAATGTTTTATGTGATTATTGATAGCTTTGGTTTCTTCTTGTTCATATTCTTTAACCATTTGTCAATTGTCAATTGAAGAATGGCTTGTAGAATGGGAAAGTTTAGCTGGGACTTGAAAGAAGTCAAAGAATCCGTCCAAAAGTCAAGTATGAGAATGGAGGGCATGCCAAGGATGGGAGAGTACCAGTCAAAATGATAATCAGGTGTTGGAGTACCTTATGTCAGAAATAGCCAGGAGGTCAATGTCAGTATATAATGGAAAGTAGTAAAGCACAAAGGGACCAGAAAGGTGATGGGGTAGAAGGAAAGACCATGAAGTGCTTTGAATACCAGAGGATTCTATATTTGACCCTGGAAGTAAAAAGGAATTGTTGGAATTTATTGAAAAGGAGCAGCATGGTCAGACCTATATTTTAGGAAGATCCATTTGACACACAATTGAAGGATGGAATTCCTAAATTACTTCTAGTCAATGCTCATTATAATATAATAATACTCTATAACATTCATATGCCGCAACTGGTTCAATCTTTCCCCAAACACCAGAGAAATTGTTTATTTCCAAATTTTTCCCAAATTTATCACAAATTAGGAATATTTGTATACGTATGAGTTTTATTTGTATCAAATAACTTCCTCATAAGTTGAATTCATTAGTGTGATTTGCATGTCAAACAATATCCCTATTACATCTTTTTTTTTCACAATCTCTTATCATCACTGTCAACTTGATAATCATGAGATCATAGAGTTAGAGCTAAGAAAGATATTAGAAACCACCTAGGCCAGTCCCCTTAATTTTTTAGGCAAGGAAACTGAAACCCCAAATGGTTAAGTGACCTAAACAGAGGCATATGGGTATAAGTGACAAGGCAATATTTAAACACAAGTCATTTCTCTATCCCCTCTTGGATAACTGCTTTATGGTGGCAGAGTAACTTGGGTAGTTCAGTGTAACTATGAGCTATGTCATGCATAGTTTCCTAAGATGGATAGGTCATGTGGAAAGTTCTGACAAAAGGTGATCCTCTGGAAAAGTAAAAAGCAAACCTCCTCATTATCTTTGCCAAAAAATCTCATAGACAATATTAACACGATTAAAGTAGAGAGGAGCCCCTCAGGGTGAGAAGGTGTCCAACACTCTATAGAAGAAAAACAGAAAACAGCTACAACTAGATTCAGAAAGAATAAAGTGATGGAACCAAAGCCAAAAGGAAGCACAGCTGTGAATATGTCTAGTCATGAAATGAATGCCTTATGCTTTTTAAAAATCAGTACTACACAGGAGCCTGGAATATAAGATCTATGAACCAAGGTAGCTAGATTGAGTCAAATAGAAGATTAAAAGATTAAACATTCACATCATGGGTGTCAGAGAACTTAAATGGATGGAAATCAGTGAATTTAATTCAAGTGATCATTATATATATATTACTGTGGGCATGAATCCTTTAAAAGAAATGGAATAGCCATCATAATCAATAAAAGAGTGAGAAAAGTACTATTGGGCTATGATCTCAAAAATGACAAAATTATATCTGTTCTAAACCAAGGCAATCCATCCAATATCACAGTGATACAAGTCTATATGCCAACTACTTATGCCAAAAAGGCCAAAGTTAATCAGTTCTAAGAAGACCTATACCAAAAAAAAGTCACCTTTTCAGAAACCAAAGAGGTGGTTCTACATATGGATATTACCAAATAGTCAACATCAAAATCAGATAGATTTTAAACATTGTAGTCAAAGATGGAAAATATAAATAATCAGTTATATAGTCAGTTAAAAAAAGACCTGGAGCTGACAATGGCTCCAATCAAGTAAATTGCAAAATTCAGACCTAAATTGAAGAAAGTAGGAAAAACCACCATATCATATAGATAAAATCTAATAATATTCCTTATAAATATGAAGTGGAAATAATGAATAGACTTAAGGAAGTAGATCTGGTAGATAGAGTGCCAGAGGAATTATTGTTAGAGGTGCACAATATTCTATAGGAGGAAGCAACAAAAAAACATTCCAAAGAAAAAGAAGAGCAAGAAAGTAAAATGACTGTGAGATAAAGTTTTACAAATAGTTGAAGTTATTGGAAACAAATGGAAAAGTACTGAAAAAGTAAATTAATACTTTACAGACAATGATACATTAAAAATAGTAATGTTATCCCAAAGCACCAACAAAATACACAGATGCAAAGAGAGACTGAACAATGAAATCTTAAATAATGAGTGGGACAAAGAACAAAACATAGAAACAATTATTTGAAAGAAAATGATAATATGAAATAGCATAGCAAAAATTCTGAAATGTAGTTTAAGCAGTCCTTGGGGGCAATAATATTCCTATATACATGCATTAACAAAATGGAAAAAGAAAGGATTAATTAATTGACTATGCTTTATAATTATAGATTTATAGATTTATTACTAGGTGCCATTACCCAATAGATAAAGTAGCCAAAGTATATGAAAAATGGCTCTCAAGAGAAATGCAAATTATTGACAACTAAAAATACTCCAAATCACTAATAATAAGAGAAATACAAATCAAAATGACTGAGGTTTTATTTGACACCTTGCAAATTTTACCAACAGGCTTTACTTCATCATGTACCAGAAATCCTTTCATTCTGGAAGATCATTTCAGTCCTAGAACTCACATCTCATCACTACCTTCTGCCTCTGAGAAATATCCTGTGATCATGAGATCCTCTCAGAATCTCCATGTAAATGGGAATCCCAAGACAATTACCTCTTCATTTTCTACCAAGTTGCACTCATCTGTACTTCATCATACTACCTACTTGACAACTTCTTTTCTCCCTCCTCTTTTCCAGCTTCCTTTTAATGTGATGTGTTCCTTATTAAAATGTAAGCTCATTGAAGGCAAGGAATATCATTCCTTTTGCTTGTATTTGTATCTCCAATGCTTAGAAAAGTTTATGGAAAATAGCAAATGCCTAATAAATGCTTACCAACTAACTGAAATGACAAAATATGCGAATGTTTAAGTTATGGGTAATATGAACAACAAGATGGAGGACTGGACATTTTCTCTGATCCCCTTAACCTCTCAAAGCTCTCCAAAACAGAACTTATACATCAAAGATAAAGCAACTTTAATTATATCAATAGTTCAATACATCCAGAAACCCAAAAAAAGGTCATAAAGGAATACATGAACTGATACTTTCTGACTTCTGAACTCATCTCCTTGCACTCATTTCTCACCTTCAGCAGCAAGGTTGCACTGGTAGATTCAAGTATATAACACAGTCTTACAACAAAATCCACCTCTGCACCCTGGTTCAACCTTCACTCTTTCTAGTGCTGTGACAAAAAGTCAAGAAGCCACAACTTCTCAGCAAACTCACAGCAACAACAGAGACAAAGATGAGCCAACAGCTCCATGACAACAGCAGAGCCACTGAGTGCACTATATAATACTATAGAATCTGGACCTCAAGCCTGGATCTCAGTCAAAAATCCCACATTCGAGTACTACAAAGCTCTTCTAAGGATAGGGCAAAGAACTAAGGAATAGAAGGAAAAGGAGAGAATATGAGGACAGGATATTGAGTGTAGGCGAGAGCTTTATAGCACTCTGTGAAGCCTAAGAGAAAGAACACAGCATCAAGTTTGGACCAATACCATCTAAAAAGTGAGTTGGTGCAGAGATTTAGTCTCCTGTTGAGCTATAAATCAGTATAAAGGCAGGTTAGAATGCTTTGAGATCCCTCCCTCAAGGAAACAATAATCAAAAGCAAGAGAGACAGAAAGCAAGTGATAGTTAAAATTAGGCAAAAAAAATAACTATTACCAAAGATTTCAAGAAAAAGAAAAGCTAGTCAGAACAAGGCCACCTTAAAAACAACAAACAAAAAATGATTAAAGTAACTGAATGGATATAATACTGTGTTCTGTGTTTGTAGTAGAAGAGAGGGAGAAAAATCACAACTTAAAGAAAAGCCAATATTAGAGATAGAGAAAGGAAAATATAAATCTAACTCGTATAACTTCAAATGTATTTGGAGTAAAGAATATAATAAAATGAAAAAGAGTGATAGATTTGATAAGAAAACAAAATCATACAACATGTAGCCTACAATAAATACATTTACAAAACATAACATAAACAAAATATAAATAAAAGAATGGGAGTAGTCAATTTTGGAGAGTTTCTGGAAAGACATGTTTTAGTACATTATAGATAGAATGGTGAATCAGTACAACAATTTGGAAGCAATTTAATTATTTTATAAAGTTTCTCAAATATTCTGGCTGTTTTTATAATCATTCTTTTTCTGTAGTACATGTTCATTTTCATTTCTAGGAGTATAGTTATTGTTGTTACCTTGTATTTCAATTCTGAAGATTTCCTTTTTTCCTTCAGCCCATCCATTTCTTCATTTTAATAGGTCTTTTTTTAGTTTGCTTATTTCTTTAATTCTTCAATCCCACCACTACTTGTTCTGTGAACTCTTCCTCATGAAGATTTCTTTCCTTTTTTCCATTCTTTAGGTCTTCTGGGAATAAAGAAGGTGAAATAATAAAGGGTCACTGAACTCACTCAATTTTACCACCAAACAATCATTTAAAAATGCTTCAGAATGAATTCTAGAGCAAGAGTCAACAAAAGATGGGGTAAAACAGCTTTCCATCCAAATACAGCTGAGAGCATCAATGGGAAAAAATCTTCTCACTGGGATAAGAGGGAAGTGAGACAATTTGATGAGGGCAGTATCTAGGAAAAATAGCAGAGGGGGAAATCAAATGCAGCATAGATGGAACCCAAGTAGGCCAATGGTGGGGGGAGAAAAATCCATCACATTTCAGTACAAGTAGCTAGGTGAGCCAGTGATAGGAGGAGCAGGATCCAGGGTAATCCAGTGCAGGCAGCATTAAAAAATCAACTACAAGCTTTCTCATAGCAAGGTAGTCATGCTACCTACACACATAGGAGTAGATCTCAGCACAAGAAGCTTGGGACAGTACCTTACTCACTCCAAGAACAGAGACAAACTAACATAAAGGTTAAGTTCCTAAAATAGGCTTAAAAAAGGAACATAGGAGAGAGAAAAAACCTGACAATAGAAAATTACTTTAATGAGAGGGAAGATCAAATTACAAAATCAGAAAAGAATAACAATGTAAAAATAGCTACATGTGAAGCCTGATGTAAGGTCAAAAAAAAAAAAACACCTGGAGGAGCTCAAAAAGGATAAAAATAAAATAAGAGAGGTAGAAGAAACATTGGGTAAAGAAATGAGAGCGATGCAAGAGAACCATGAAAGAAGAGTCAACAGGTTGCTAAAAGATGTACAAAAGAATTCATTGGAGAAAAGAACTGCCTAAAACTTGAATTGGATAAATGGGGAGGAAAGCACAAAAATTTACTAAAGAAAACAATATTTTAAAAGAGAATTGGTTAAAAAAAATAGAATTGGTCAAATAGAAAAGGAGGTACCAAAGCTCAATGAAGAAAATAATTCGTTAAAAGAAAGAATCAGGCAAGTTGAAGCTAATGGTTCCATGAGACATCAAGAAATTATAAAACAAAATCAAAATAATTAAAAATGGAAAAAATATGAAATATCTCATCAGCAAAACAATTGACCTGGGAAATAGATCCTGGAGAGATTATTTAAGAATTATTGGATTACCTGAGAACAATGATAAAAAAAAAAAAGTCTGAAGACCATATTACAAGAAATTATCAAAGAAAACTACCCTGATAGTCTTGAACAAGAAGATAAAATAAATATTAAAAGAATTTACTGACCTTTAGAAAGAGATTTAAAAAAGAAAAAAACTTCAAGTAATATTGTGTCAAATTCACCCAGGCCACCCAGAACACCCAATTCAGGAAGAAAATACTACAGGTAGCCAAAAAGAAATAATTCATAATTCAAGGAGTCACAGTCTGGATAACACAAGACCTTGCAGCTTCTGCATTAAAGGATAAGAGGACTTGGAATATAATATTCTGGGAGGCAAAGGCCCTAGAGATATAACTGAGAATCATCTATTCAGCAAAATTGAGTATAATCCATTAGGGTAAAGAATAAATGTTTAATGAAACAGAGGATTTCCAGGCATTCTTGATAAAAATATTAGAGCTGAATAGAAAATTTCATGTTCAAATACAACACTCAGAAGTATGAACAGGAAAGAGAAAACTTAAAGGATTTGATGAGATCGGACTGATTATTTTCCTACATGGGATGATGATATTTATAATTTTTAAGATCTTCATCACAATTAGCTATAAACTATATTGAGAATATAAACTACTTATAATTATGAGGAATTTATTCCTCTTTTTTCTAGTGTTTTTTAACAGAAATAGATATTATATTTTGTCATAAAATTTTCTGCCCATGGATGTAATCAGATGATTTTTATTGTTTTGTTAGTAATAGGTTTATAATTTTTTCTAATATTAAACCAATTGTGCATTATTGGTATAAATTTAACCTAATTATTATAGACAATCCTTGTGATATATTGTTTTGGCCTTTTTGCTGATGTTTTATTTAAATTTTTTGTCTGAGTATTGACTAGGGATGTTGATAGATTTTTTAAAAAATTCTTTGGATTATATTTTTAAACCATCATTGTATCATAAAAGTAACTTGGTTGAGTATTTTCTTTTGAAATTTTATAAGTTATATTGCATTATAATTGATTTTTGAATATTTGATGAATCCACTTGTGAATCCATCTGGCCCTAGTTTGTTTGTTTTTTCTTTACTGGATTTTAAACCTCCATTAGTGTAGGGAGCATATCCCAATTAATTCTTTAGTTTCCCTGAGCCTACCACAATGCTTTGCCCTAAGCAACAAATGCAACTGGCATTTATTTGTACTTTAGTTTACAAAGTATCTTTCCTACCCCAAATCTATGAAATGGTATATGAAAATTGTATTGTTCCCACTTCACAAATTAGGAAACAGTGACCTTAAAGAAATTAATTAACTGGTTCAAAATTATATGATCAAAAAGTAAAAGACTCAATGCTCTTTATATAACTATCTTAATAAATGCTTATTAAATGAATGCCATTGCAACTAATTAAAAATGGGGGGGGGAATTTTTACCAATTTGGAAGTTTTATATAGCAACACATAAGTAACATGGTTGTTGCTTTTTCAATTAATTGACCACTTTGAGTATGCAATTAAAAGTAATGTCTTTTATTTAATTAGTGCTTACAGTCACATAATACATCATTAGATACTCAAAGTATTCTTTTTAAGGCAGGTAGCAAAAGTCTCATCCCTATTTTGCAGATGAGGAAAATTATTCCAATCAAGGTTATTTTTCTAAGATCATATCACTAGCAAGTGTAGCTGAATCAGAAATGCAAACCCAGGCTATCTAACTCAAAATACATTTCTTGTTCTACTAAATTATGCTGTCTCTTTATAAAATGAACTAGTCTTATGTTCTATGTACTACTAATTGTCCTTAAATAAAACTCAGGTTTACTATTTAGATTATGGATCTTTAGTTCTTTTTTTTTTTCTTTTTTGCATCATGGATCCCTTTGGAAATCTGTTGAAACCTATGGACCCTTTCTTAGAATAATATTTTTAATACATAAAATTAAATACAGAAGATTATAAAGGAAATTAATTAGATTGAAAGATTTTTGTGTTTTTTTTTAATTCACAGACCTCTAAAGTAAAAATCCTTAGTTTAGGTAGTAAGAGTTTAAATTGGATTAGCAGAGGTAACCAAAAGTTAAATAGAACAGCCTAGATTCCACATTGTTTTAAATGACCATTCGAGCTCTGCATTTTGAAAAGTCAATGGAGACCTCCATGTTTTTAGTATTCACGGATTTTTATAGCCTCTTTGCAAGAAGAGGAATTTACTACATGGTATTTATATTATAGACTGAACCCACTACCATGAATCAATGCTTTTTCTTTTGTGCTATTTTGAAATTTAATTCTTTAGAAATATGGAAAGAAATATGCTGGGACTAACATATTTGGGGATTAAAATCTTAATGGCATTTTATGATTAGTACTACCCCAACAAGTTAGTACTACCCCAAGTGAACCTAGAACAGGAGACAATTTTCATTCATAGAAGATTGATGAGTCAATGTGGAAGAAAGAGAGGAATGATGAATAGTTTTTTTCTTTTCCTGATTGAGATAAAGCTTCAGTTTAGAGTAGGAACTAAGAGCTTTGGCCAGCCATCTTTGTATCCATAAAAGGGCTACACAGCAAAGGAAAATCAGAAGCTACAAGAAATGGGAGATGAACTGGAATGAATTCAGAAATTGAGCCCCCTTAACACGAGAAAATAGATTTAAGCTGTAAAATATCTTAAAGGCCTTTTGGTCCAATCCCATTCTTACCTCAGATGAAGAAACAGAGGTTCAGAGAGTTTAAGTCATTTGTTCAATTTATTTAGTACCAATTATGTGCCAGGCACTAGGCATTGTGAATACAAAGACAATGAAAGTCACTATCCTCAAGCACTTACATCCCATGGAAGTAGAGGGACATATATACATATAAACATAAAATATGTTCCATGCAATTTCAAAAGGAGAAAGATTTAAGCAGAGCTTTGAAGAAAAGTAGGCGTTGGATATGCTAAAGTATTGTATTTTATTCCTTTGTTAATGAAATAAGAGCAAGGATAGGAGTCTCTCAAGAAGCTATCTGGTCAGTGGCTATGATAAAAGTCTTTTCTGCAGGAAAGGTTTGTCATTTTTATAGAAAGGTATTGAAGCATACAAATGGGCCGTCATGGAGTCTATCATCTCTTTAAAAAGGTCTCTGGGGGGCAGCTGGGTAGCTCAGTGGAGTGAGAGTCAGGCCTAGAGACAGGAGGTCCTAGGTTCAAATCCGGCCTCAGCCACTTCCCAGCTGTGTGACCCTGGGCAAGTCACTTGACCCCCATTGCCCACCCTTACCAATCTTCCACCTATGAGACAATACAGCGAAGTATAAGGGTTTAAAAAAATAAATAAAAAGGTCTCTGAATTGCATCATCGTGCCCTCCTCACATCTTCATTTTTACATCATAGTTTAAAGTTATTATCAACTACCCAATAAATATTTGCAAAAATGAACACTCCAGCAGGAAAGAGACAAAATCCAGATGGACATCTGAAGAAACAGATAGCCAATCAATAGAGGCTGGAGAAAGCAAAGGTGATTAAAAAACAAAGCCCAATATTCACACATAAAACCAAAAACATTCCTTTAGATGGCAGGCAAAGAAAAATTCAAAAGGGGAGAGAAGAGAATGATGATGTATGAAAAGTCAATATATATAAATATTGATGGAAGTGCGAGAGGGAAATAAAGGGGAAGGGTAAATTATTTAAGGTGTTAAGTTAAGGGTTCGCGTGCAGGAATGGGAGAGTAAAAAGGATAGAGAACAAGGGAGAAAAAGAGAAAGACAAGGAAATGTGGGAAAGACAGTGACAATTTGTGATAGGGAGCACAGGAAGGGTTTGTGACAGGAGAATAGGGGATTGCTGGAAAATGACAAGCTCCTGTGACTAGGGGATTGCTGGAAAATGACAAGCTCCTGTGACTAGAGAAAGAGGACTGGACAGGGAAGAAACACACACACACACACACACACACACACACACACACACACACACACACACACACACACACACAACCCTGCAAGAGTCAGCAAGAGAGCTTGTGGGAGGAGAGGATAATCAGAGGGAGGGATTTAGAGATGAGTATGGGATCCGTAACATTCTGAGCAGCTGGGCTGAGAGCAGCACAGAGCTCCTGGAGAGCCATGGGAGGAGGACAGCCTCTGGCTTTCTGGCTGCTTCTCTCCACCTCTCCCATGACACCGCCATCCAAGTGAAGGATTTATCCTCCTCTGCCTGCTCTCTTCCCCGCCTCCCTTTTCACCCTACGATGGCTGGCAATTCCCTCCTGACAGTTCCGAGGTAGGATCTTTCTCCCCTTGCGATCGGGGTTCCCCAACTCTTTTCTGCATCTTCCGCCTCGGGTGTAAACTTGTCCAGGCAGCGGGGAAAGGCACGTTCACTCTCTCCCTGCTTGCGGTTCTTTCGCATTATTGAGGCACCTGATGAGGGTGGAAACTGCACGTACCGATACTTTTAGCTAAGTTCAACTCTGGCTGAGCTATTCCGCCTTTCAGGGTTTTGGGGGTTTGCTAATATTATTGCCTTCAACTCCCTAACACAGGTAGGTGTTCTCCCCGGGAGGGGTGAGGTGTCTGAAAATCCTCCAGGTGGCGAACATTTGGCGGAGTTTGAATGTCTTCTATTTACTTCCCTGAAGAATAGAGAAGGGCCTGGGAAGCCCCTGAATTGGGGCAGCATAGAGACCAACCTGACCCCGAAATGGTTAGAGGTGATGGAAGAAACCAGGGGTAAAGGGAGACAAGGGCAATTGGGAGGAGAGAGAGAGAGAGAGAGAGAGAGAGAGAGAGAGAGAGAGAGAGAGAGAGAGAGAGAGAGAGAGAGAGAGAGAGAGAGAAACCTGTGATAGTCTCGTTCCCCCACCCCCATCCCCGCCCATTATATTGACACCTTTACCCATTTGGGGCCAGGGAAGTTAGCTTCTGTCACAGAGTATAAAGGGTGCCAGTGGGCCAAGGGCAAAAGGGTCCTGGGTCTCCTAAGACTGGTTTAACTGGGTACCTCTCCAAACACCAGAACAGAATTCTCCTTTTAGATACTATCTTCCACCTCACCCCCACCCCACAGACTAAAGAATACAGTTTGTAACTTCCAAGAAACTGGGTTCGATTCCCACTTTGGACACTGAGTTGCTTAACTTTGGGCAAATTAGTCAGCCCCCCTGAGCTTTCGTTTCCTGAATTATAAAATGTAGAGGCTGGACAGAAGATAGCTTTGAACTAGAAGTCAGTCAGGGAGACTTGAATTCAAATCCTATTTCGCCCTAAGACCTTGAGCAAATAATTTAACCTCTCTTAGGCTCCTTTTCCTCATATGTAAAACAGGAATAATATAAGCATTTTCTTCTCAGGTTTGTTATATGGATAATATGAGATAATGTGTGAAGAGGTTTGCAAATCAACACTATATAAATGCTATTATTATTATTGCTATTATCACATTTTTGACCCTATAAACCCACCAATAAATAAAACCACAAATACCAAGTCTCACCACCACTACCCTTCTGTCAGTGACGCCCAAATTTCGCCTGCAATTGGGTGGGCTCTTGGATCATATAAGCTTTAGCGGGGAGGGGAATAGTGTGTGTAAATGCTGAGCATCAGCCATAGTTTCCTCCTCCTCTCTCCTTCCCTTCCTTCCTTACCAATCTCCCCTCCCACCCCATCCCCGGATCCACCACCCCTCCCATCACTATCTGCTCAGCACGCTGCTTGTTCAGGTTCATTGCATGCATGCTCTGCCCTGTGGGTCTCTCCCAGTCAGCCCCTGTTCAGTGCTGGCGCCCTCAAGGATCTCTGGCTACATTCTCCAGGTAGGGCACAGAGAGCAGCCTGGGCACCGCGGGCACGTGGGGCTGAGTGATGGATGCTAGGGTGTGCCGAGGACGGAGAGCAGAATCATACCCTCAAACCGGATAGGAGAAACCATAATACTACTGATCTCCACCCCCTCAGCCCCACCTCCCTTAAGAAGATGGGGGTTCTATGTAGTTGTGGACCATTGCAAACCTCGCACACCCCTTTTCCTGGCAGAAGCCAAAGTCAGTTTCTGTTGGGGCAGTTCAGCCTTTCCTGGATATATTTTGAGGATAGAATTTTCTTTAATTCAAATAAGGAATAGAGGGAGAAGAGATTTGCCGGTTGATGAATGTGGATGGGACTAATGTCATAAAGGCCCAGCAAAAGCAGAGGTGAAGCTGATTTGAGGAGTTGGGTGATGCAGAACAGGGTAGAGTGAATCCTTTTAACAGCTATCAGTACCTTAAATATGTAATTAAATTCCCCAAAGAAGAACAGTGATTCTGATCTCCACTTTCATTTCCTTTTTAACTCTCTACCACAATTATGAGGAAAAGGAAGGTTTCTAGAACCATGTAGAGGAATGACACCTATGACTTCTACTCACTCACAATGAATTTTTTGCATTTTATAAAACTCCTTTTAAAATTGTCATATTTCTATTGCTTTTTAATTTGTTTTTACTTCACTTTTTTAAAGACAGATTTGCTCCCTTGTAGAAATGGGGGACCAACCCATGGAATTAAAGGGGAAAAGGGGGAGAAACTTCTTTTGTGCTCTACCAGTAAGAATCTCTAAGTAGGTCTATTTTATTTTTAGTTCTTTGTGAAAACAATAAGGTAATTGATTTTTTAGGGTAAATCTCTAGGCACAGGGTATTCTGAAGGTGTAGACAGTTATTTCTGTTAAAAGGAAACAAATATAAGACCCTGGAGGTGGGGGGGGAGGGGGTAAGACCAGGGTAGTGGGATCAAGGTTGGATTAAAAGCACTTTCAATAATTCACTGATCACTTGATTTTGCTTGAACAATCCTGGTTCAATCCAGGCTATCTTGGTTCAATGAGAATCAAATCTGTATGAGAACCAAGCTAGCCTGGATTAAACCGGATTGTTCTGGCAATTAGGCCATGTTTCTAAAATAATGGAAATGCCCTTTCATGCCAAAAAACAACCTGTGTTTGAGATTTTTGTAGCTGGTCTAAAAATTGTTCTGGCAAAGCCACCAGACTGCAGTGGAAGCAGACACAGTGTATCATGTACAAATGCAATGAGACTTCTCAAAGACTTTATTGACAACTACAATAAATCACACCTATTGCCTTCAAGGAATGATTATTCACAAGATACAGTCTCTTTCTACTTATCCCAGTGGAAAGACTTTGTTTCTATTTAAAACAAAACAAAACAAACTTAAGTTGACTACCTTAAATTAACTGACTCAGATTGTTCTACAAATTTTAATCAAAAAGAAAAAACAAAAACAGATGTGTTAGGTTGTGCTCCTATTCTGGAATCTGAAGATTTTGATTCAAATCCTGACTCTGTGACCCTAACCAAATCACTTCACTTCAGTGGTACTAAGTTTCCTTATCTATAAAATGAAATGTTCCAACTAACTAAACTCTTTCTTAACATAGTGATCCTCTAATAGTATTTCCTACTGGGAATCATCTGATTTTTTTTTTTTTTGTGAAAATGTTAATCATTAAAAGCAAGGTAGAAAAAGATGGTATTGAAAAGCAAAATTCTTATTTCTTCAGTATGTCTGTTCATTTTGTTATGAAATTTCAATTTAAAAAACTAGATACCTACTTTTTCAAGGTCTATCATAATGGAAAAATTGACAATTATTGAATAAGCTTTGTATAAATACAATCTCAAATAGGTAACTCAATAATATATTAAGGCAAAATTAAGTTAGCAATTTTAAAATTCTATAGGTGCATTTTTATGTTAAGAATGAGGAAACAATTAAGAACATCTATGTTTTTATGCACTTTAAATAACAGGAAAATAAAAGAATATGGTGTCCAAATAATTATCCAAGTATAATATATGACCAATAAAACAAGTCGCCTTTTTTCTTTAACCATTAAAATGTCCCATACACTAACAGAAATTCATTCTAAGGAAAATGTACAATATTATGTATAATCGTAATTATATAATATTTAATATATGATTAAGCAATCATTTATATTGGTGGTCTTGTTTGATATGTCTTTCTGGATTTGGAGTCTAGACCTGGAAGATTACTGAGAAACCAATTAGTTTCATCCTGTTATTTTAAATAAGAAAGAATAAAGACCCAATGAGAGAAAGTGACTGGACAAAGGTCATACTGATTATAAGTTTCACAGGCAAAATTCAAACTTGATTGCTACTGAATAAGCATTCTTTCCAATAGTGTACCCCATGGTCCCCCTACATTCCTTAGAAGAAATTATGAATAAAAAAGTTCTTGGATACGCTCTTACTTCCTTACTTACTATATAAATAATACTTTTCCCTTAAATGTAGGGGGCAGCTAGGTGGCTCAGTAGATTGAGTTAGATCTAGAGATGGGAGGTCCTGGGTTCAAATGTGGCCTTAAACACTTCCTAGTTGTGTGACTCTGGGCAAGTCACCCATTGCCTAGCCCTTTCTGCTCCTCTGCCTTGGAACCAGCATACAGTATTCATTCTCAGATGGAAGATAAGAGTTTTAAAAAACCCTGTAAAACTTGAATTTTCTATGAGGAAGAAGTACTTGAACAAAAAGAAATCTTAAGATGTGAATTTTAACATGGAGTAATTTCATTGAGAGACTAGACTCTAAGCCAGATTCTTTCCTGCAAAAAAAAAAATAAAATAAAATGAACTAAAATAAAGGCTTAATTAGACTACCAAGAGAATGCAGTATCTATGGGTACTTCCATACTCTGGTTAGTTGAAAGCAGAGCAGATATTCCTTTTTCAAGTAACTGAAAAAATCTCTAAATCACCTTAGTCTGACCTCCATTCTTGGCAACTAACTTGGTACCTACACATTGTGGGAACCTAACTGAGCATTTCTTTAATGACTAGGGATCTTGCAATGCTACATTTCAGGGTCATTTCTTTGATCATCAGATTTCATTGTACATGGGGTACAAGTAGGATAGATTAGAATGAATTGCACTGACCTCAAGGAATACCTTAGTTGGGCCTTTTTTCCTTTTTTTTCTTTCTTTTTTTTTCTTATCTTTTTTTTTTAAATATCCCACTACTAGGAATATTGACAGCTACCAGGAAGGCTCAGGCTAGCAGATATCTTAAGCTTGGGAAGTTGGAAGATGGGTATACTGATTCATTTTCACATCTAGGAGCAGGGAGCGTAAGGATGGAAGGGTGTTTTGCCTAAGACCAAGTTAACTTAACAGCAGGTATTAGAAAGGTAACAGGCTAAAGCTTCATTAGTGATCAGTGGTGGGATCCAGCCCCTGAGTAGTCCTTATATCCCAGCCTGGGAGAAATAGGAAAACACAGTCCTTAAAAAAAAATTAATTGCCCTTGCCTTCATAATTTGCTTTTTTTCCCAAAAGTGTAATAAGAGGGAAAAACAAGCAAACAAATAAAAACCCTCACACTGGTTGGGTGCTTCCAGTTTTTTGAGTTCTGGCTAAGCAGCATTTTATCATACTTTCAAAAGCTTCAGAGTATGGAATGTTTTACATGTAGGCACATTTACATAAGTATCCCCTAGAAACTTTTATACCTACTAAAAAAAAGTTGTTTTTTTAAGTCCTTTGAGTGATTATTTTGCTATTTTTGCATTATATTATACCTCAGTAAAACTACACTCATTTGCATTTTTTTCAGTAGAGATTATGTGGTTTACATGCAAATGGAGAAACAGACCCAGAATGTTTTAGATCTGTAAGAAAATTTAGAGATCATTCAGTGAACCTCCTTGTTTTATACATAAGCAATTGAATAGGAATTTTCTTAGAGGAATAAAGTGGTTTTCCAAGGTCACTCAGGTTATAATACTCAGCAATAGATCCAGAACTAAAACCGAGGTCTTTTGTTCACTGTTGTAAGCTCCTTCCACTGTGCCACGCTCCCTTCAGTGATGTAGATCTCAACCATCCAGGCTTGTGGGACTTTTATCCATATCTCCCCACAACTCTTCCACTGGAGGTCTACCCAACATGTTGGACTCCCTCTTCTAGATCTCGTCAGTGGGAGGATAACAATAGAATATATGGGCTGGATAATACTTATCCCTAAGCCTCTAACTTATTAAATTATTAAATAATCTAATATCCTTTTTACTTGAATTCATGATTTTTTATAGATATGTATTAACTAGCTAAAGTTGAATATAGTATGAAAACAAATGTTTTATAAACAAATAGCCATCATTTCCATTAAAAGCCTATCTGTGCAAATTCTCACTAATACATTAATTAATGCAGTCAGAACACTGGAGGCAGGTTTTAAATGAACAAAAATCAGAGATTGCTTCACCTTTTAGTGTGTCCTAGACTCCTTTGGCAATCTGGTAAAGTCTGTGAACCCCTTTCCCTGAATTATGACATTTAATGCATAAATAAAACATCACAAAGAAGACCAATTGTATTGAAAAGGTTATAAAAATGTTGTTTTTTTAATTCAGAGACCTGAGGTTAAAAATCCAGGGCTAGATAAATGACAACATGAAACAAATAGACCGTCTTCTTTTGTGACTAGCTAAAATGGAATAGGTTGCTCTCTGTGTAAGGAAATAACTTGATATCTTAACCTTAAAAGAGCCTGGGAACAGCTTTGCAAGGAATCCTGCATCATAAAGTTTTTCATCTTCTGTTTATATCTTTCCATGACAAGCTAAAATATATCAAATGGTTTATATATTTCTTCCTAGTTTCTTAGAATACCAAGAATTAATGTATCCTAGAATATTTTCTAAAATATTTCCCAAATTCCTAGCAGTGTCTCACATACAGTAGAAAGTACTTCTTTTGATTTGATGTAATCTGACTCTAAGCACCAATTTATTTGAGATTTTAAATTTTAAAAAATTCATACATCCCTTAGGAAATAAAGTACATGAATTTTGGGTCACTTTTCCAGTTTATTTGGTCCATGCCTGACTATCTTGCTAGTATTTCAATAAAATAGATCAAAATCTATAATTTAAATTAATAAAGTCTTTGTTTTATGTGTCAGAACAATTTTTTATGTCATCAGCAAGATCGATGAAGAAATGGGGCTGATTCTCCATAAAATGAATAGAATTGCAGAGTATATAAGTATCTTCTACATATTGAAGGTTGTCTTTCAAAAAATGGTATTGATAGATATCCAATAAGAGTTTTATTGTATGAACTCAGTTTTGGGTAACTTGGGAGAATGGGAGATCAAGATTTGACTTATATAGATAATTGATTCTTATTTTCAAAAAAAGTATGTTCTTTCCAATGAGCTGCTGGGATATGGGCAACATACAGGGAGATAGCTGATTTTTCATGTCTAGAGAAAAATGCCATTATTTACAGAAGATCCTGTAAAAGTTCCGTAATTTAGCCAAATGTTGGGAATATGAGGAAAGAATAGCTATCTGATTTAGTCTAAAATTTGTTGTTCAGTCATTTCTGGCCATGTCTGATTCTTTGTGACTCCATTTGGGGTTTACTTGGCAGAGAGACAGGAGTGGTTTGCCATTTCCTTCTCCAGATCATTTTACAGAAGAGAAAACTGAGGCAAACAAAGTTAAATGACTTGCCCCCATTCACACAGCTAATAATTGTCTGAGTCTAGATTTAAACACCGGTGTTCCTGATGTTAGGTCTAGTACTCTATCTACTGGGCTACCTAGCTACAGATAGTTAGATAATATTAAGGAAATATTATAATAGCACATTATAATGAGCTCTTCTTTTTAAGCAGTCTTCATCACTACTAATGTAGATATGACAAGATAAGGTCAGACATGAGAAGACTATTAAATGTGATCAAGGAAGTCAGTGAAAAAAAGAAATTCTCTGTAACATATCTTTGTTCCAAAACAACAACAAAATCATCTTAAATCATGGACAGAAGGAGAGAAAAGGAACAGGAGATAAAATTGGAAGACTAGGGGGCAGCTGGGTAGCTCAGTGGATTGAGAGCCAGGCCTAGAGACGGGAGGTCCTAGGTTCAAATCCGGCCTCAGACACTTCCCAGCTGTGTGACCCTGGCAAGTCACTTGACCCCCATTGCCTACCCTTACCACTCTTCCACCTATAAGTCAATACACAGAAGTTAAGGGTTTAAAAATTAAAAAAATAAAAATAAAAATAAAAAAAAAATTGGAAGACTAATCCTATTCCAAGTCCAGAACTTCCCCAAATAATTTGTTCTAAGCATGCTCTGGAAGACATCCAAGAGGTCAATTAGATTAACACTTCAAGTGCTAAATTTTACGGGCATCTCATTTGAGTAGGAATCGGAATTTAGTGGCAACACAAATGACAATTACAATTTCTTTATGGGAGTGGAAATATGGAGAACTTTTTAATTCTTGCATCACCTCATATGAAATGATTTTGACTTTGTCTAACAAAGGTCACTAGTCACAATTACTAATGCAGAATGTTTACTTATAATATCAGCTTTTATTTTTTAGATTTGCACTGTATGTTTGTGTTCTACCACTGTCTGATTAGGTGATCATTCAGTTGGCTAGATGAAAAATTGTTCAGATCTGGAAAACTTGTGAAACTGACAGGCTAACAATAATATTGGGATATACCTTATGTTTTGTGGAATAACATTTCAAAAAATACTGAAATTCACTACTCCATAAATCTGTAGTTTGTTATTATCAAGAGATATTACAGGAAGTTGCAAATTCAATAAATATTTAGAGATCAATTTTTGCTAGAAACTCCTAAGCATGTATTATTGTCAACATCATTAAATATTTACTGAACCAAATGATTCATGTTGTTTATTTATGAGATCTTGTTTAAATAAGAGTTGAAAATTGACATTCAGACATAGTTAGTATCTTGTAGACTAACAACATAAGCCTTCCTTTTAATGCTCTTTTCAAACTAGATGGATTAAAACTATTAAAGACATTTTACTAAAACGGCCACAGATATTTCATGGAATTATTATTTGTCCTATTAGGGAATACTCATGAAGAAAATCTTAATCCTATTTATTTTACTCTTGGATAATCATGAGACTGATTACATCCCTTCTAATTATAATGGAGAAAATAATAACCAGAATTTATATACACTTTAAGATTTGGAAGGAATTTTACAAGTAGCACATCATTTAACCCTGGGAGGTAGATGCTATAATTGTTTCTGCTTTACAAATAAAGAAATTGTGGCAGATAATGATCAAGTCTCTTAACTGGGGTCACATGGTTAGCAAACATCTGAGGCCATATTTGAAATTCTAGTCTAATTTCAGCACTCCATCTGTTGAGCCATCTAGCTTCCTAAGAAAGGCAACTCTGAGGAAAGTTCAAGATAGCCAAAAAGTTCAACAAATAAATCACCAAAATAAAAGTTAGGTGGCACACTAGATAAAGCACTGAACTTGGAATCAAGAAGACTCAGCTTCATGAGTTCAAATCTAGCCTCCGGGAATTACTAGCTAAGTGATCCTGGTCAAGTCACTTAATCCTGTTTGCTTCAGTTTCCTCATCTGTAAAATGAACCAGAGAAGGAAATGGGAAATTACTCCAGGATCTTTGGCAAGAAAACCCCAAAATGGGTCATAAAAGTCAGATGTGACTGAAATGACTAGACAACAACACCAACAAATATATCTAGGAGAATGACTTTATAAGGCTAGTATTGGGGCCAGGACTAAAGATTACTATAACACATTTCTTTTGCATATGATTAAACTGTCAAGGGTATGACCTGAGCTACCTGAATTTGCAAAATAAGAAAGAGGATTTACTCATACTTTCTGTACTTGCCTTACTAATAGTCAATCAATACACATTTATTAATTATCTAATATGTGCCAAGCGTTGTGCTAAGCTAGACCATCATGTTCCCAGAGTTATCCAGTAGGCATCTAATATAGTTTTGTTAAATATTATAAACAGTCCAAAAAGAAGGAAGAATACTCAATTTGGAATCAGCAGACTCTGATTTGGATCCCAGTATAGGTATTTCCTAGTTGGATGAGCTCTGAGTATCAGTTTAGCCATAAAAGGAGAGGTTTGATTTAGACAACCTCTTGAAGTTCCTTCCAGCTCTAAATATATTGTCCTATGAATGAATGAGTACAAAATTAGGAACTAGTATCCTGTCCATTTGAGACTTCTAAAAATTATTTTGTTCATATAGATGTTTTTAAGAGGATTTTTTTTAAAGGGTCATCTCAGTAGCATCAAACAAAGCCCTCAGTGAATAATGATTGGTCCTAGCATGATCATCTATCTCTTTTACATATTTTGCCTCCTTTGTTAAACAGATAGTTTTAACTTAAGTAAATATAACTGATTAGGAACTAAGGCTCTCATTGACTTTGATTGTTTCAAGGTTACATAAATCTTTCCACAAAAAAAAGTGCTATTTCAATATGGCTTAAAGGATAACCACTTGTTTGGAAATAATACTAATAAAAACTGAAAGAAATAATATCTAAGAATCACACAACTTTGCATCTCTTTTGATTTTCAGAATACCATAGTGGTATAAATAGATCTTCTATATTAACATCCACTTTGTAGAAAGGAAACTGAGATGTATAGAAGCAAAGTGACACCTATGATTAGAGGGTTAATTTGTACTAGGTTTAGAACTTAAAATCACATTTTCTGATTCCAAAATTAGGGTTTTTTCCACTCTGTCTTCTGTCATAGAGTTATTATCTAATATTTCTTCTGTAAAATATTATCCCTTTAAGACACTTTTCACTTGGAACCACTTAGTACTAAAAAAGTCAGAAAAAAAGTAAGGAAAAGAGTTAAAGGATATAAGATGTTGCCATTCTTTTGGGAATTTTGATGACTAGAAGAAAAATGCATCTGAAAACTGATTATATGGTTTTTATTTGAGCAGTTTAGAGACATAAAATGAACTGTGGCATAAATATAAGGAATTAAATCACATTGTGAAGGATTTATGATAATTCCTCATTTTGTATTTGGAAAATTTAATGGCTTAAAGGGACAAATGAAGAACTTTTATTTATTATAAACTGGGAAAATATAAATATGAAGAAAGTTCCAAGTACATAAAATGAGTGTTGGATCAAGCTGAGGACTTAAGAGCTATAAAGTATCATGGTCCAGTTTATTTGCAAGTAACTATTTTATAATTTCAAGTAAACTATGAAAAAGTGAGAGAACGTGTAAATATTTGGAGACTGATTTTAAAAGACATGATTTCTTAAGGGAAATTTAGTAAGCTATTATATCTTAAGTGAAAGTGAGAGCCAAGGTGTTTTTTTTTTTTAATTTCAGCTATTGATGTAAATATATGAAGTGGAATAGAAATAGGAGTGGATAAAGAAAGAGAGGATGAAGAATGAAGAATAAAAGGAGAGAAAGCATGAATCAATTCAACCATTTGGGAGAACAATTTGGAATTATGCCTAGAGAGTTATAAAACTGTATTATACCCTCATAACCAGGAATAACATTGTTTTGTCTGTTTCTCAAGATCAGAGAAAAAGGAAAAGAATCTATATGTTCCAGGATATTTAGAGCAGCTCTCTTTGTGGTGGCAAAGAACTGGAAATTGATGGGATGTTCATCAATTGAGGAATGGCTGGTCAAAATGTGGTATATGATTGTGATGAAATACTACTTTGCCATAAGAAATAATGAGCAGGTTAATTTTTTTAAAAAACTAAGAAAAACCTGCATGAAGTAATGAAGAGTAAAATGAGTAGAAATAAGAGAACATTGTATATAACTATACAACTAATATTTGAAGAATAATTGTGAATGTCCTCCTCCAGAGAATAAACTGTAAAAGAGAAACATAAAAGATATAATTCATATATACATATATTTTTGACAGGTGATGGGGAAGGGAGAGGCTGAGATATCTTGGAATTAATTCTATTAAATAAATACAAATATAAATAAAATTAATGTCAAAAACAAAAAAAGGAGAGAAAAATAGGAGGGCGCCCAAATTATCTTTGTTAGAGTTGTCTAAAGGGACAAGCAACAGGAATAGTCTATAATTTGAAAAACAAAACAATACAAGACTCTTGCTCATTATTCTTCATTGGCTGAATAAAGGCTACAGTTAAAGCTATTGTCCTTCAGGTTCACCTAAGAGCTTAAAAGAAGTAAAGTCTAACTTGAGAAGCAAAAGAAGAAAAAGGAAAGATAGGTATCATACTTGCTTTGCTGGATGAGAAGTAGCTGATCTTATTTCCCCCCCTAAATCAAGCTGTGAGTATTGTTCTGATTGGAACCCATGAAATCCTGGTGAGGGATTAGCTAGTTTATCTTTTAGGCATAGTCCAGGGAAAGCAAGACTGATGAGTTTTGCAATTCTGTAACTTAAAAGGAACTACTATTTAAATTAATAGCAAGTCTTTCTAAATGTCTTATTAAGAGTTATCTTAAGTAGAAACATCTTATAGAAGCTACCTTAGAGTACAGAGGAGCCAGCTAAATCTGACTACTGCTTATTTTTATAAAGTCTGGTGAGGTAAGAATGTAGTTTTTTTACATTTTTAAAAAATTTTAAAAAGAAACATGAAATTTTTCTTAGTTCATTGTCTATATAAAACCTTGTACCTCTTGGGTCATTGTTTGTCAGCCTTGGTATAGAATATAGAAGAGAAGATTTGGCCAGTAGATGAGTAATGAGAGAGGTAATTACTGGAGAAATGTTTTATGTAGTTCAGATATTTCTAAATGAACTAATGATATTTAAGCCTGCTTGCCATTCAGAGTTCTGAGTTACCCCAAGCATATGTTTTTCTACAATATGTACTTCCCTAATGGGTTCCCATAAATATGCATTCATTTTATTCCAGAAGTATTGAGTGTATCAATGAGAGTCAACTTGACATTATGTGTAGATTGTGTCATACTTTTTATTCATGAATTTAACTTTGAGTGCCTATATCTTTTACCCTATTGTTAAAGTGATAGTTCTTTTTTATATATAAAAGTATGAAAAGAAACTATTGAAAAACAAGTTTCTACTGACAAATCAATTATACCATCAACAATATTAAAATTCTACATTTGCATAGAATATTAGAATCATTCTCACAACACTGTAAAGCAGAAAGAAGAGGTTTTATTTTTCTCATTTGTCCAGTGAGGAAAATGAAAATCAAGGAAGGTGAGTGACTTGATTATGGTCACTCAGCTAAAAATATCAAGACCACAATTTGAACCCAGGATGTGTGATTCAAAATCCAGTCCTTTATATAAGGCTGTCCCTTTTCAGCATATGTTATAGGTTTTTTGGTTTTGTTTTGTTTTTTCCCCAGAGCTTTTGATACATACTTGGTGGTAGCTTAATTAACATCATGAATAATTTTTTTTCAATAATTTATATTTGTATTGGTCATCCATCTTTGTATAAATGAACAAGTTAAAAAAGTGATCTATATAATTTTGGGTTGAGAGTAGAGGGAACTTTTCATTTAAAAATAATATTTCATGGCATCTAGGTAGCTCAATGAATGGATAGCAGCAGGCGGGGAAATGGAAGGATCTGGCCTCAGACAAATTTGACCTCAGACACTCCTTAGCTGTGTGACTGTGGGCATGTCATTTGTCCCTGTTTGCCTAGCCCTTACCCTTCTTCTTAGAATTGTTACTAGGAAAGTAGTTTTTAGCTAAATTAAAAATCTAGGGTTTTCTTCAGGGGAAGCTCTTGGACAATGATTTTGGAAACTTTGATGTCCATGCAAACTGAATTCAAACATCATAGGTAGAGAAACTGAAAGAAACCTTAGAAATCATCTCATCCAACTCCCTTTGTTACAGATGAAGAAATTGAGGTCCAGACAGGTTACGAAAATTGCCAAAGGTCATATATGAATTGTCAAAGATGAGACTTGAATCCTGCAACTTTGACTTTAAATCTAGTGCTCTTTTCTCTGAATTTCCCATTTCATTGATCCATTAAGATTTTATATTTCTTTTATTTCTCTCCTAGACTTACTGTATCTATCATGGCCAAAAATTCATCATCTTAGATGACACAAAATGTATACAATACAAAATCCTTTCTCCCAGGGATGCTATACTATATAATGAAAAGTGTAATGGAAGAACTAGAGGCAACAATTAAGGGTTGAAAGGGAGGAGATGCTGCAGTGAAATGAAGGACAATAGTAATAATACTACTAATATTAACTAATATTTACAATGTGATAGGCACCGTGCTAAGTGCTTAGATCTCTAAGATCCCTTCCAGTTCAACGTTCTCTGAGTCTATTGGCTTTGGGAGACTGTAGGAGAAGAAATGTGCAGAATACTCTATACCAAAAAAAGGCCGAATGAAAGAAAGTGGAGGTTTATTTTTTAAGTGAAATTTCTCAAATGAAAGCCTAAATCTTATATACTGTGCTCATTGCTGATTCATAACCACTCAAAATAATTTGAATTTTTAAAAATTGTAAACATTGTAAATTTTATGTAAATATTAGTTAATATTAGTTTTGTATAAATTTTGTGTCTTTTAAACACTCAGCACAGTATTCTGGTGCAATAGGTACTAAATAAAGGTTTATTATATTGTACAATTAAGGAAAAGCCCCAGAGGAGTAAAGTCACCTGGACAAAGTCACATGATAAATTAATAGCAGAACTGAATCCAATTCTCCTGACTTTCAGTGAAATGTTCTTTCCACTACCCCAGCAAATGGACACTTTCTCCCAGTCCTTAGAGAAAAATCCAATCACCTCCCCATCTTAAAGTAACAAGTGATTGAAACCATGTGGTTATCTCCCCTATTATAAGGGGAATTACTAATATGTTACAATAACTGCAACTCTGATAACTATATGAATCTAAAACATACTAATGTTCTCACCCTCTCCCACTTCTCAATCCATAGGGACTCTAAAGCTTCTTCTAAATCTAAGATGATTAATTTTTGGCCATGATTGGATGCAGTAAATCTAGAGGAGAAATAGAAGAAATATAAAATCTTAATGGATCAATGAAATAGGAAATTCAGAGAAAAGAGTGCTAGATTTAAAATCAAAGGAATGGGATTCAAATCTCATCTTTGGCAATACATATATGACCTTTGGCAATTTCCTTAACCTGTCTGGACCTCAGTTTCTTCATCTGCAACAAAGGGGATTGGATGAGATGATTTCTAAGGTTTTTCAGTTTCTCTACCTATGATGTTTGAGTTCAGTTTGCATGGACATCAAAGTTTCCAAAAACATTCTCCAAGTGCTTCCCCTGAAGAAAACCCTAGATTTTTAATTTAGCTAAAAACTACATGGATAAAATGAATGATTTGAATGAGTCTATTCAGCATAAGTGCATAGTTCAGTGAGTGCATATACCTTTTCACAAAGCTAATCAAGTAAATGCTGCCATTAGGGCAATGAGTTTGGTTTCAGAGCCTTGGTGGGAAAATTATAAGTAAGTTTTAAAAGTAATGTAGTCTCAGGCTACATCTAGAGATATAAGGATTAAAATTTAAGGAAGAAGAAGATGGTGACCACACAGTGTTCTAATCAGATTTGTAATACAATGTGCACCACTGATTAAGAAAACATCAATACCTCACACCTAGCAGATTGGCTAAAATGAAAGAAGGGGAGAGTAATGAATGTTGGAGGGGATGTGGCAAAATTGGGACATTAATGCATTGCTAGTGGAGTTGTGAACTGATCCAGCCATTCTGGCTGGCAATTTGGAATCATGCTCAAAGGGCTATAAAAGAATGCCTGCCCTTTGATCCAGCCATACCATTGCTGGGTTTGTACCCCAAAGAGATCATAGATAAACAGACTTGTATGAAAATATTTATAGCTGCGCTTTTTGTGGTGGCAACAAACTGGAAAAGGAGGGCATGTCCTTCAATTGGGGAATGGCTGAACAAACTGTGGTATATGCGGGTGATGGAATACTATTGTGCTAAAAGGAATAACAAACTGGAGAAGTTCCAGGCGAACTGGAGAGACCTCCGGGAACTGATGCAGAGCGAAAGGAGCAGAGCCAGAAGAACATTGTACACAGAGACTGATATACTGTGGTAAAATCGAATGTAATGGGCTTCTGTACCAGCAACAATGCAATGACCCAGGACAGCTCTGAGGGATTTATGGTAAAGAACGCTACCACATTCAGAGGAAGGACTGCAGGAGAGGAAACATATAAGAAAAGCAACTGCTTGAACGTATGGGTCGGGGTGGACATGATTGGGGATGTAGACTCGAAATTACCACACCAATGCAACCACCAACAATTTGGAAATAGGTCTTGATCAAGGACACATGACAAAACCAGTGGAAATGTGTGTTGGCCATGGGTGGGGGGAGTGCGGGGGGTGAAGGGGAAAGTAGGAGCATGAATCATGTAACCATGTTAAAAATGATTATTAATAAATGTTAAAAAAAAAAAAGAAAACATCAATAAACTAAAGAACCAAAAAAGGTGACTGAGATAGAGAAGGGACTAGACTTCAGGCTATACAGTTTTATTTTAGGATCATTGTGAATGACATGACTCATCAGGGAAATATGGTATGTATAACTACAAGATACTTTGGAAGTAGAAAATACTAGAAGCTCTTATCAGAGCCAGTTGCTATATTTTCAGCATGAGCAATTTTATCAGAAATCAGCAAATGCTACAAATTAGGATTTGATTTTATTATTCTGTTGATTTCTAGACTCAAGAGAGTGATGGGGAAATGTCAATAATTCAGGTTAAATTTAAAATCATGCCCTGTGTACTCTTTTTAGAGGGAAATAAGTTGTTAACTTTTATCACCACACTTTTGCATCACAAGAAATGGTTGAATTTATGAGGGATGTTTACCCTGGAAATGAAGAGATTTGTGATAGAAGTGTTTATGTTTTTGAAAGAATATCATGTGGAAGATAATTCAGAATTGTTCTGTTCAACCACAAAGGACAGAAAAAGGGACAATGAATAGAAATTGCAGAGGAATATTTAGGCTCAACTTTTAGGAAAAAAAAACATTCAAACAACTAAAGGCTACCCAAAAATGGAATGGGCTGTATAGAGAGTTGGTAGATTCCCCTTCCCTGGACATTTTTAAGTAGAGGCTAGATGACTACTTGACAGGTATGTTATAGTGGAGATTCCTTTTGGGTATGGATTGACCTACATAGCCACAGAGGTCCCTTCCAATTATCAAATGCTGTGATTTGGTGAATTCAGTTAGACAAGTGTGAATTCCACAATTATCTACCTTCTCTGCCTTTTCTAATCATTATATCTCTCCATCCCATAGCAGTTACTGAATGGAATTGAGTTCCTGGGTTAGAGTGCTACAGTGTAGGAAAAATGCAGATGAACTGGGGAGGGTTCATAGAAGGGCAACCAGAATGGTAAAGGTCCATGATGCACTTGAGAATCAGTTAAAGGAACTAGAGCTGTTTATCCTGGAAATGAGAATAAACATGAGAGACACAGTTGTTGTCGTCAAGTATTTAAAGGAATATCATTAGACTTGATCTACTTGAACCCAGAGGAATAAAATCAGGTTCAATGAGAATTCTTATTTGATTTGATGTTAGAAGAGGAAAAAAATCCTTGCTAGCAAGTGGAGCTACCTATAAATGGAAGGATTGCCTTAGAAAACATTGAGTTATCTTCATAGCAGGTCTTTAAACAAAGAGAGAATGAGTAATTTGTTAAGGGAATGGATTAAACTAGATTACCATTGAGATCTCTTCCCACTTGAAAATTCTGTGATTCTATGTGGAATATAAAATAGAAAAAATGAAATGTAATGATATTAATGGAATTGGGGTGGTTGTGAATAATTTGACAACTATCCCTAGAAAGTACATTTTAGACCCTAGTGTATATTTGGGTCTATATGGTAAAGAATAAAACTGAAACCTTTTGGCAAATTCTTTTGACTAAGTCTCAAAAGTCCTATTTTTCCTAGGTTGAATAAATAAGATTTTTAAAAGAAGGAAGTGGTTTTAAAAAAGGATAAAAGACATCAAGTTTTAAATAGTGCTTCTATATTAAACCATACAACCATTAGACTCCTGCAGAATTGCAGGAGACAAGTGTAGGAATGCCTGAAAAACCTCTGAATGTCAAACCTTACAAGGTTATTCATGTCTGAAAAGCTTGTGAGAAAGGTCAAGGAATATTTAACAGGATGGACAATGCACAAAGCAAAGAGCAGAGGGAAATAATTATCTGGTGAATTTAGTCAATGCAAAAAACCAAATGGGCTCATTGATTTAAAAAATTCTCTTTCCATATTTTCTATGCCCATATCATCCCTTATAGGTTATTTCCAATGTAGGACTAGCTTTTATCTCGATTTTAGAGAATTTATATATAGGGGATCTTATATGTGATTACTCCCCAGGAAATATTTTCAAATGATTATCTACCACTAAAACACTATTCCTCATCATGGAAGATATGAAATGGCACACTAGCTCTGGTTGATCATTTTGAGATGAGAATACTTTGTGGGAGGAAGGTTTTATATATATATATATTGTCCAAGAACTTGTCTAAGTTTTTTTTTTAATTTATTCTCATCATGGACTAAATTATCATTTACAAATGTGATCACTGCCATCCACAAAGAAAGTTCAGAAATGGAGGTGGTACATGAAACCAAGAATACCCTTCATGCAGCTCCTAAGTTTAGAAAATATCTTCATTAGGCTGCCTATGAAGTATTTAATATTTGACCAGAGCAATTTTTAAAGATTACCAAGTTATTGATATTGTATGTGATCTGCATCTGGTAGTGAGAGCCCAAATGGAGAGTATTACATGTACTTAAAGTATTTCTGTACCTTTCACATCCATTCACCAATGGCCCCTTTTCTTTCTACCTCTAGTTTAGTCATCTACAGTTTCTTCACTGCTTCAACTGATTCTCATGGCAACAGGCTAAAATAATACTAGTATCTGCTAGTGGGCAAAAATACTTATTTTCCTACAAACACCAATTCCCATGATGTATAAACCAACTAGAATTGGAAAAAAAGAAAGGGAAAGTATATTAAATTGCTCATCACAACAGCTGCTTCACACTCATTAGACAGTGTCTGATTTCTTTATGGTTGTGTCTAGAGCACATTAAAATGTTTGGATGATTCTGGCAATCATCTGGATGTTTTCTGAGCATAGTGCCAAATATCAAAGATATTCGGAAACATCCATTTGTTCTCTGGCTTTGTGTGGGCACAACTCTAGGTTATAGGAACAAAGGCCAATATTGTCCTCCATTATTTGTCCAGTGTGTTTTCTGTTAATTTTAGTTTCCTTTTATTTAGCAATCATTTAGGAAGTTTATTCATTAATCTTCATAAAAAATAATCCTTGATGATCATACTTTCAGAGTAGCATTAACTTATTTGTAGAAATACTCCATAAAGAAAAGAGATGTGTATATGTCAATCTGAATTGATAAGAGGTTTCACAATATATAATGAAAACTGTTTCTATACATTCAAACTATGTTTAAAATTATGCCAAATATAACATTCCTTTGAAGCTATCAACCATACTCCATCTCCATGGGAACTACATCAGCAGAAACTTGAAAAATCTAGCAGCTAGATTACAATGCTCCACTTCTGTGTTGGTGGAGCAGAAATGTTGTAAAAAGATCATTTTAGAGGTCAAAAGACCTTTATAGGTCTTTATACAATCCCTTTATACAGTTTAATCCCTTTATTTTATTTTTCAGAGAAAAATTAGTCTTATAAATAGGAAGTTGCTGGCTCCAAGTCACCATTTGGTCAGAACCATAATTAGTTAAAAAAAAATTGAGAACAGTTGAGTAAATTCCTTACTTGAATCCTAATTTTCATTTCATTTTCCATTCTGAATAGGTCAATACTTCAGGTTCATGCCTGAGATGTTTTGAAATAGTTCATGGCTAAAAGTGAGGTTCTAAGATATTAAAGAGTCTAGGGCTACCAAATAGAAGTTGTCAGTCACATTTCCATAGCCCCATAACTATGTTTGGAGATCCTTCTGAAAAACACTTATGTGTATGACCAATAAAAAAGCTCCTTTGCCAGTCATGGATGCATGGAAACAAGGTAAGGCTTCATGTGTTGGATATGTCAAGCATGACACGTGCAATTGAGACTGCTGACACTCATTTCATCCATGGCTTTTTTCTAAGTTGTTAAACTTCCTTCTCTGATCAGTCACAAATATGACCAGTGATGAGGCCACTTCCTTTAGGAAATACAAACAAAGAAACACCTTCCAAGAATAAAACTTAATTTACGTAACCCTTCAGAAAGCTACCGAAACCAAAATTTACCAGTGTGACAGCCTTTCCCCAAAGCAACAAAAACTACTGCCAAACCTCCCTAGGACATGAACTGCTCTGTTCTGTTCCTGTCACTGAAGAATGGTCATAAGCTAATTTCCAAATCACTTCAGCTCCCTTGAGACTAGAGCTTGAATTAAATATCTAGTGGCTAATCACCTATACTCTGCTGTGCTATTCCTTAGAGGTTTCTTTCTCTGGAATCAGCACCTGCTCCCCTCTCCTGCTCCACAAGGTATGAGTGTCTTGGCATCCCTGCATGTTCTGAGAAAGGGATAAGGGAAGGGGAAAAGTGTTTATTAAGTACTAAGGAATCATACTAAACATTTTTTATAAATTATTTCATTTGCTACTCCTAATAATTCTGTTCAACAGCTTTGGGAAGTAGGCGCTATTATCATTACCATTTTATAGGAAATGGAGGCAGAAGGGGTTAAATGACTTTCAGACACTAGTAAGCTTCTGAGGCTGGATTTGAATTCACTTCTTTCTGACTGCAGGTCCAACACTGTCTACCATTTAACTGCCATTTAATCACCAGGGGAATTAGACCATTAAGAAACGCCATTCTCACCTTAAAGAAGGATCTTTAAAAAAATCTCCTCTTACCAGGGTTATATTGACATGTATCAATCTAACATCTTCCTAAATAGTAGAGCCATATTTTACTGATTTTTAATTTTTTCCCAGAAAACATGTAGATAAAATTTTCAATAATCTTTTTCTGACATTTTTCTCCTTCGCTCCCAACCTTCCCCCTTTCCCAGGATGGCAGATAATGATATAGAATGTACATCTTTTATTAAACAATATTTACATGTTCATCATGTGAAAGAAGACATGTATCACTTACACTACAGAAAAATTCGTGGACAAAATAAAGTGAAGAATGGTATCCATTCAGACTCCTTCACTTTCTTCTATGGCAATGAACAATGGAGTTGTCTCCTTCTTGATTCCTTATTGATAATAGTTAAGTTATTTATGGTTGACTGTCATACTTTATTGCTGTTACTGTGTACATTCTCCTGGTTCTATTCACTTCACTTTGCAAGGAGAGTTATTTTAAAGAAAGGGATAAATCTTAGGTTTCACACTACTTAAAAGGCAAATAAATGAATTTTATGACTTTCGGGGGATTCCAATCTCAACTCAATGATGCTACAATCAAGACCACTCTAAAGTCTTATCTGATTAGGTCATGAATAAACAGCAATTCTATTTCAGATGTTAACTTATTAGATTTATGTTCAAAAGAGTTTTATAGGTCTCTGAACTTTTTAAGGCTGAAATGCAGTGACTGAATGAATTTCAGTTATTCTGACTGAATTAAGTCCAGGAAATTCTGTTCTGGGATGCCTCCACTTCTATTTGCTTGGTAGCTGCTGTTTTTTGTTCTGTCTTCCCTGTGGCATATAATGAGACATCTGGCCTAAGCCTGACATGGCTTTAGCTGCATTATTCTAATCATGATGAAACATACTCAGTGAAATTCTAGGCAGTGCAGCTATGGAAAGGATGAGATGTGATTTCTGAGAACCTTGGGACATTGAGTCCCAAAGTCAGAAATGACTATTTAAATTGCATTTGGAATATGTTCTCCCCTCCTTTGGAACCTCTCAAGCATTTTGATGATATGTTAAAATGATTGGTGCCCAGAAGTGATGGAGTATACCTATCACCTGTGTTATTAGAGAAAGCTAAGGCTGATAGGTCCCTTAAGGCTGGGAGTTCTGAGCTGCAGTAGAATTAAAGCCTATTGGGTGTCTATACTACACTAAGACTGGCATTATTATAGTTTGCCCTCAGAAAAGCCACCAAGATACCTAAGTAAGGGGAAATAATTTCTCAAAATTGAGCAAGTTATAGATTGAGTACCAATCAACACTAGAATCAAACTTTGGTGAGGAGAAGATGTAATTTCCAGTGTGGAGGAGAGAGAAAAAGAGACAGACAGAAAGAGGAGGAGGAGGAAGAGTAAGAGGAGTTGGAGGAAGAGGAAGGAGAAGAGGAGAGGAGAGGAGAGGAGAGGAGAGGAGAGGAGAGGAGAAAATGTATGATTTTTCATATCTCCATTCGAAATTGGAACCTTATTTGTGTGTGTGTTTATAGATTGTGTCTATTGAACTAACAATCTGCCTGCTGATTGCAGTCTTTTCTCCTGTTCAGTTTACAAATGAAAAAGGTTTGTCTGGAATGAGCAGTTCTTATCTTAATGATGCTATTTCATCAGAGTTAAAATCATCTTGTTCAAATGACAGCATTACCTTTCCCTTTAGAATAACAAAATGTGAAAAGTAAATGTTAAATGGTAGGGAGGGAGGTCTCATTAGATACTATATAGTTTCTACAGTTGAAATGGAGATGATAATAGACCTTCTCATTTAGTGTTTTGATTTTTAAAAGTTGTCTTTCTCATAATAACCCTTTGGAAACTGAAACCCAGAGAGATCAAGTGACCTACTTAGGATCACACAACTAAAAAACAGCAGAACCAGGGATCAAAAAAAAAATCTTTTTGCCCTATTTCCATTGCTTTTTCTAGTATACTGGATGGCCTCACACACATTCATTCACAGCACTTATTTTTGTTTACTATACATTTTTAATCAAGAGCATCTGTCTTGGACAAGGATTTGTTTCTCCTTCATGTTCTAGAATAAATGATGGGGTCCTTGTCCTCAAAAAATGTATAGTCTAATGGTGGATATGAAATAAATATATGAATACAAGCTGTTAAAGCTGAAATCTACACTAAGACTTTTGGGTCACCCTATCTATAACCATTGGTTATTATAAGTCATTTACTCTTTGGAGCTCAGTTTCCTTTTTCATAATTGGACCTGATGTTCCAGAAAGTCCCTTCCAGTTCTCAAATTCTATGATCTCTAAGAATCCTATTCATTTAGTTAACAAATACTTTGTTCATAGATAGAACAAGCTTAACTTTAATCTAACCCAACTGAAGTAATCACACATTCTTAATTCGCAACCAAATAAATGAGATTTCCCTGTATTGCTTTCTGGAATAAATTCTCATTCAAGTTAACTGCTGCAGATAATGACAGGACAATCTCCCTAGTATGCATGGTTAGGTTGTGCTCTGAATGCTCAGATATTTTATGCTTTGAAATGGAAAATATAAAGTATATGCCCCAAAGACAGACTAAGTCCCTCTCTATGAGCCTTGGTGATGAACCCTTCTTTTCTGACTTCTTGTGAGTTGATGAGTCATAGAACTTGGAACAAAAGGAAATGACTTGTTTATATTTTATTTTTCTAAATGTGTGTCCAACCAATGGTGAGGGTACTTTGCATCCTAAAACCTGATCATTTTAAAGTTGTTTTAGCTGTAATAGAACAGAGCCACAGAAAACTCTTCATTCTGCTTATCTCTCTCCAACATATTGCATTTTGCTCATTTACTTCTCCGAGAGCATCTGAGCATTCAGAAAATGTGAAATGTGGTAGGTAAGCAATTCAGTTCATACAAGGAGGCAATTTTATTCCTATTTACCTTCCCTATTGATTTCAACCCATTTTGTTTCTTCTTCCTGAAAAATTAAACCCATCAACATGGTAACCTGTTTTCTTATCATTTCCTTTGCAATACACATGTTTAACCTTCAGAAAGGGAAAGAATAAACAAGCATATTATGTACTCTAGGAATGTTTCATTTCTGTACACTTTACTGAGAGTTGTCTTTATCTAGATTATGGATCTACACCACATGAATTCCATACAATTTCCCAATCTTCACTAAAGTTGGACTCATCACTGTGTATTTGGTGATCAGCTTCTCTGTCTTTCCTTCCATTCTCCATCCCATTTTCTTATAATGATCCTTCCATTCTCTGTCCTGTTTTCTTATAATTCAATTTTATATGCATTTGAGTATTTAATACTTCTCTGCTGTGCCAGAAAGATATTAACTACTCTACGTAAAGGAGTACCATGGTGTAGTCACTGTGGTGAATAGATGACCTGATTGTGGACTCAGAAAGACTTGAGTTCAAGTCTTGCCTCCTATGCACACAGCTGTGTGGGTCTATGGGCAAGGCACTTAACAATTGGACCTGAGCAATATTATGTGTTTCATGTGAGTTGACTATCTGCATCAGAGAAGGAAAGTTCTATATAAGGAGTCCCCTCTACTCATGAAATCACAAGTCCAGGTGTGTGTGTGTCAATGTATACAATAGATGGAGGAGAGATAAAAATATCAGTGAGTGGATTTTTGGTACCTAACTACTTTCTAGGAAGTTGAGGGAGGGGGATATTGCAGAAACATAAATATACATCATAAAAGGAAATAATTGCTAAGTACAAAGGAGAGGTGTTTGCAAACTGCTAGGTGGTCCAAAGAGGGGGAGGCCATTACTCTAGAATTCCTTCATATGATCAGAATCAGTAATTCAATAATACTTATTAATCTTCCTCCTCAATTCTAAGAATTAAAAATACTTCTCTTCTAGTTCTCCTCTTACTTATATGACCACTCAGTCTCCTTTACTGATTCTTCAACCTTGAGACTCATGTGGGTCTCCTCCAATGTTCTGTAGTGGACCCTCTTCTCTATCCTCTTGATTCTCTCCCACTTGGTATTCTCAGTATCTCCCATGGGTTCAATTATCATCTCTATGTGGATGACTCAGATAATTTATCCAGCCCTAGACTTCCTTCTTTTAGGATCTATGCCTAAAAGATTTAAGTTGGTTCTGGGATGTGGGATTGTTAAGAGGTACCAAACCACATCTAATGGTCATGGAGGTCAGCTCTTAAGAGTAGGTGTCAAGTAGATGGGGTGTTTCTGCAAAATCCTATCATTCTTGCTTTCACTTTAGCAAGACCTCTTGATGTCTACTAATTTCTCATTACCACAAAGAGTGGACCTGTGCTTTTGTCCCCCCTCCACTTTCTTCTTCCATGTCTTCCATATCTTTTCCATGTCCCATTCCCCTAGGGCTTGCCATCTCAGAGAATGGTAATGGTTGATGACTGATTAATTAGATTATCCATACTAAGGCTTGTTTTATATTTCCTAGAGGATTTTGAATTTAGTCTCAAGCTGGAGAAAAAAAGTTATTTTTAGCCAGTGAGACTATTGTTATTTGTTTATTTGGGAATTTTGTTTTTGCTCTTTCAGAAAAAAATTGATTTAGAGTAAAGGGCATTGTACTTTGAATTTAAGAGACATACCTTCAAATTCCATCTTTTAATCTCTTTAACTTTATGGCCAAGGGAAAACCACTTTACTTTGCTGGGCCTCACTTGCCTTATCCATGAATAATAATAGTTTTACTAATTACCTCATGGGGTTATTTTTAGGAAAGTACTTTGTAAACCTTTAGAGCATATATGTGTGTTTGTACATGTGTGTTTGTTATTATTTCCTGGTCTCTGAGAAAGCACAAGAATAGAGAGCTTTTTACTTGTCCTGAGACCCAGAGCTGGATCCAGGATTGCTCTAGTCCAGTGATAGTAAACCTTTTAGAGACTGAGTGCCCAAACTGCAACCCTCATGCAGCATGTGAGCCCCAAACCTTGCCCTAGACAGGGAGGGAAGAAGCACTCCCAGTGGACTGCTGCGCAGAGGGGTGGGTAATGAGAAAAATGTCCTCAGGCATGTGTGTAGAGGGGGTAAAGGAACAGCCCCCTTTGGTATGCTCCAGTATACATGCCATAGGTTCACCAACATGGCTCTAGTTTTTCCTTATCCCTGTTGAAATGGGTACCATAGGAAAGCAAGAGTAGCCAGAGAGTCTTCTGACAAAGGATGCTATTCTCTGCATGTAAGACTCAAATGTATAATGGCAACATCTTGAAATCATAGCACTATTCATGTAATAGCTATTTATCTCATGCATATATATATTTTTAAGATGAACCTAAACTTAACGTGCATCATTCTGAGTTGGCCATCATTGCTGAATTCCTTGTTTTTGATGGTGCTCCATTGGCTCTATACCTCTTTGCAGAGTATAATTATAATTGACATCAGCTGTGTCTTGACAGCATCCCAGAACAAATTAGTTTGAGCAAATTTGCTTCTTAAAATTTAACACTGATCATCACCAGCTTTTGTTATCACTGACATTGATTTCTCTAGAGTTTCAAATCCCCATAGCTGTCTTCAGGTTGTTAATTAATGGGACTCTGGGGAAAGTACTGTGATTATTTGATTCCTTTGACTGACAGTGTAGGGCAGAGGAGGGAGTGCTAGATCTGGATTCAGAATCCCTGGATTCAAATGCCAGTTAGCATATGACTTCAATGAGGTCACTTCCACCCCCTCTTTAAAATGAGAGGACCAGACTAAATCAGATCCCTTCCAGTTCTAAATTTCTGGCCAATTTATATCAACATTCAATTCAGTCTCAAAATAGAAGACAAAAAATGATTTTCAGAAAAATTACAAAAATGTTCTTAAAGTAAAAATTCATATACACGTAGGTTTCTTAAAAAAAACCTTACCTTCTGTCTTAGAATTAATATTAGGTATTAGTTCCAAGACAGAAGTGCAGTAAGGGCTAGACAATTAGGGTTAAGTGACTTGCCCAGAGTCACACAGTTAGAACGTGTCTATGAGTTCAGTTTTGAACCCATGACCTCCCTTCTTCAGACCTGAAGTTCTGACCCATTGAATCACCTAGCTTCCCCTCAGACATAGGGTTCTTAACCATTGTTGTTTGATCCGTTTGGCAGTCCAGTGAAGCCTAAGGACTCTTTTTCAGAATCATGTAGTTTTTTAAAATAAATTGTAATCGAAGGAAATACTAAATTTAGCGAAAATAAAGAGGTAACTATTTTTCCTATCTAAGTTCACTGACCCCCTGAAATCCATCCATAGACTCCTCATCTGAGTATTTGAGTAATCTGTCCACGGTCACTAAGTCAGTATTTGACAGAGGTGAACATCAGAAGTGAATTCAAGGAAAAGGAAGTAGAAGCAAAGAGGATATAATGAAATGCAGATCTAGAGATAAAGCAAAAGTGAACCAGTATCAGTGGGGAAAGGCAAAAGGGCTAGGAAGAGGCAAGTTTTAAAAATCTGAGTCCAACTTGACCTCTGACATATATTACTAGATGTGTCCCTGTGAATAATTCATTCAAGTCCTTAGTGCCTCAGGCAAATGTCTCAGATAAAGATTCTAGACCTCAGCTCTATGAATTTGTTTGTTTGTATTTTTAAAAAAAATATTTTGATAACTTTTATCTAGTATAATTTATTTTCCCTGTACTTTATTTTATGGATTTAAAAAAGAGCACTCTAGAAGGGACTCAAGCATCATCAGACTACTCAAGGGAACTGTGACATAAAAAAAAAGGTTAAGAACACTTGATCTAAGAGACTCTTAAGTTACAGATGAGTTAGTCCCTCTCTATATCAAAAAACTAGGAGCTCCCTATATTGATGAAATCACAAAACAAAATATCTCACATCATATTGATTTTTGAAGTCTTCAAAATCTTTTTTTGTGTACATAATATCATTTGATCCTTACAACCCTAGAAAATAGATGCCACTATTAACCCTCTTTGAAAGATAAGAAAACTGAGACTCATAAAAGTTATTTTCCCAGGGTCATACTGCTAATAAATATCTGGGCCATGATTTAAATCTGCATTATCTTCCTGACCCCAAATCTAGTGTTCTATGTATCCACTATTCCCAACTGTGCATGGCAGTGAAAAGGTGCTAGATTTAGAGTCAAAGGAACCAGGCTGAAATCCTAACTGCTACTCACTATCTATGTGATCTCAAGCAAGTGTAGGAAGGGGGTGATCAGGAGGTTTGGGGTGTAATTGTTTACCCCCTAGATTGTTGTGAAAGGGCCTCTTCTGCCTCTTTGCTACCCCTCCCTACTGGGAGACAAAATGGAGTTCCCGGAGGAAAACAGGAGACTCTTGCTAATCGTGCAGGGGTATGAAGGTCAAAGGGATGTTATTTCCACAAGGAGAAATGAATGTAACCCCAAAAAGATGTTCTTACCAGCTAGGATCAACAGAAGCCTCCCCTTAGGTCTCAGCAGGAGATCAGGCTAAAAAAGGTGGTCTGCTTGCGTTTCTTCCTCAACCCCCCTCGTTCTGTCTCCCACCAATTAAGTACACTCTGATCTGACTAGATAAAACTGAAAAGATTTATTACAGGAACAAATAATTGAGGGAAATAAAGATGGAGTACACAGAAAAGGGGGTGCAGGTAATTTCCTAATTCTCCTTCAGTCCTTGACTGTGTAGGGTACCCACAAAGTTACTTCTGTGTTCCCCAAGTCACAGCTTCACTGACTCAAATCCCAAACTAGTAATCCTACAGCTAAGAATTGTTATTATCTAGAGGGAATATTGAGGGGCAATGCCCAAGGCAATTTTTTAATGGTCCCAGGGGTCGGCTCTCCCCAGAAGTCCAGACACCCCTGGCCAACATTGAAGAATCTGTTGTAATCCAAGCATGTTCAGGAACCAATATAAACCATGAGAAATAGACAATCTTCTCTGAAAATCTGAGGAAAACCTTCAAAATTCACCTTGAGGGTCACACAGCCCCAAACAACCTCCTTCCACCAGGACTGAAAACCCCCAAAGCTTGAATCAGTTGGCTCTCCTTCCAAGAAGTTTTTGCTTCAGCCCAACTGTTCCTAGATCTTCTTTCCTCTGTGTTCCATCTCTCAAGGTTCCAAAAATGCCTGGCTTAGCCTTGCTTCTTACACAAGTCAGTTCATATTAGGCTTTAGTATCCTAATCTTTAAAATAGAAGGTGAGGAGGTATGTGGACAAGATGACAAGGGCTTCCAATTTATTCTAAATCTGTGGACCTATGGAAAGAATGCTTGAAGGATTTCTCAATTGCTGTGCAAAGATAAATATCTATTAAAATGTGGCATTGAAGGAATGGATTCCTGCCCAACAGTGACTATGCTATCAGGTTTTACCTGGGCAAAGTTCAGTCAAGTGGCTTTTAGCAATAATTTCCAATCCCTTTCCCGAAGGTTAAATGGAATATCATTTCCTTTGGAAAAGCTTACCGCAGTCTTTGGAGGTTTTAAAACACTGTTGAACCAGTGTTCATCCCATTAAGGCAATCACAGAAGCGAGAAGTCATTAGCATCAACTCTTCAGTGGATAGTTAACCCTTTTCAACTGATTTCTCTCCTGTTTATGGACTATTTTTCTAACCCAGAAACTCCATTTGGAGAATCTTTCAGTAATTTAAATAAATTTCCCAAAAGCCAGAACAAAGTGGAATTATTTGGAAGGATTTCCAAGCCTACTGAGTTGACATCCATTTTGCAGTAATCTTCTTTTCTCTTAAGTGCTCTCTGTGTGGTCTTCCATCTAAGGAAGCCCCATATAGTTTCCCAACCACATTATTCCTCAGGAAAAATGAGGGTGCCCAGGAAAGAGATACAGAGATAAAGGAGACATAAACAGTATCTTTAGCAATAATCTCAGTGCTTTTGACAGATGGATAAAGCAGTTATGAAGGTCTTACAATATGATGCACGCATATTCCAGCCAAACAAGTCTATTTGCTGTTCATAGCACATGCTTTGCTATCCCCCACCTCTGTGCCCATGTACAGCCTGTTCCCTATTTCCTGGAATATTCTCCTTCTTCCTACCTGACTCTTAGAATCCCTTCAAAGCACACCTTAAGTGTCTCTTTAAAAGATCCTGACTTTGCCAGTTGATAGTGCCATCTTCCCACACCCTCAAAAATCTTTGCTTTAGGTAGTCTAAAATTTGTATTTTTCTGTCTATGAATATAATTAATCTTACACACACACACACACACACACACACACACACACACACACATACACACACACATCATAGTAGAATTCAAGCTTCTGTTGGGAAGGAATCTTTCCACTTTTTATTTGTATTCTTAATCCCTAGTACAGTGCCTGGCATATAGTAGGTGCTGAATAAATGTTTTTTGATTGATGGATCATCTGTTATGAAAGTATTTATTGTTATAAAAGTATTTATTTGTAATAATACCAATAATCTGCTTAAACTAAATGTATCCACACATAGCCTAAATAGGTCCTTCAGCCTCTCACTAGTAATCCCTGCAGGGGTCAATTTTTAAGTGGGAAGGACTAGATTTCTCTGCTAGATATTTAGAAAGCGTGGGCCCTGAATGTGACTAACCTGCCATCATGGGGGGGGGGGGAGGTGAGGAAGAGTTGAGAGTTTGAAGAATCACTTCCTCATTGGCTATTCACCAATTAGAGATATCTTAAGACATCCAAGTGAAGGACTGAATAATGAGCTCTCCAAATAATCTTTTTATGAGTGTATGCAACAAGATTCCAGAGTCTTTGATCATTGGGAGAGATCATTGCCCAATTAATTTATTGGTTAATGCTAATCAATAAATTAATATTCTTATCCAGAAGCTAGTCTCTTGGACTTTTTAAATGTCACAGTTGTTATCACTTACTCTGCTTGCATGGCTACCCCACTTCTTCTTCCATTCTACCTCTCTTTGTGGATACCTTTTATCTTTCTCATATGTAATTCATGGTTAGCAACAAATCCTACCTATCTTATGTCCTTTCATTGTTCTTATATCACCTGCATCTTTTATTATTCTAAGGTTGTGGTATTTTATAATTCTCAGAATGGCTATAGAATGTAAATATTGAATAAATGCTTTTTGATTGATTGGCACAGATTGAGAAATGTAGATTGAGTATACTGATTTCTTGCCTTTGGTGGGAAGGACACCAAGACCTAATGTTGAAACTATTACTATTTTTTCCAGTGTGAACTGTCATCATTCATGATACTAGTACCCTTCTTAAAGTAAAACTTGCAAAATTAAACCAATAAATATTTAATAAATATTTATCAATAATGACAATGAGGGGAAAAGAAAAAAAATGACAATAACATCTAAAAAACAATAAGAAATCCATTGCAATTCCAAAGTAATTTTCAATGTAAATTTAAAGTTTGAATTTTACAAGGAATATGTACTATAAAGACCACAATACTCTAGGCAGCACATACTTCTCTCTAACCCAGGAGCTCTGAGCTGTAGTATGATTAAACCCAAAGTAAGTATAGTACCAACATGGTGAGTTTCTAAGAGTGAGGGACAGAGTACCAGAGGATGAAGGAAGTATTCTAGGTTGTAAATGAAGCAGATCAAATTTGATCAGCATTGAATCAGGCCCACAAGTGACCACTTCTCTTCTAGCCCAAGCAAGATAAAGAGATTCGATCTCCAAAAAACAAATAAAACAAACACAATCAAATTAGCATTATTAGTGGAGCAAAAGCAGTTTTTCTAATTGAATTTATCTCATTATAAAATGAGAATTCACCAAGTTACAGTTATATATATGCAAATATTAAAAGGATAAGATTATAGATGGATAGATGCCCCAAATGTTTCTTGTATATTCCATGTAGGAATACTGTATAGACACAAACCCCATTTTATAGTCTTTAATTACCCTTCAATTAATTCTTCCCAGGAAACATGACACAGATCAAGCCTAAGCCATTAATGCATATTTCAGGCTAATACTTTTCCCACTTTTTCCTCACTTCAGTAAAATCTCATTAATTCTGCTCCATCGATTTGGAATTTATGATAATTAGGGTAGGAGTATGACTTAAAGCTTAGCATTATAATATCTGTGCAAAAAAGGTTTGCTAAATATTTTCAAGGGAATAACTATGATTACAGTGGAATTTTCTATAATACTTGAGAGCAAACTATTTTCAAGTATCAAGTGTTTTAAAAAGGCCTATTTACTTATAAATAATTGACTGTGATTATATATATTAGGCAATAATTTAATTGACTTTGAGTTATAGAAATATTTATTTTAATTCTATAGTTAAGATTTTGAGAAAACTAGATTTCATTAGTTTGACTTACACTCAATTAATCTGAATTTGTGAAGCCTTATTGTAATTTGGAGGTAGGGAAGAAATGCTGCTAATATAATGGATACTTTGCCCAATCACAGGCTGCCTAAGTATTATTTCCATTATAACACACTCATACAGATATAGACAAAGTGATGTAAATGACCTCCTGCAGCCTGGCCATAATGCTACTTGAGGGACCTGAGCCTTTAGTTGAGTTGCCAATAAAATTGGCTATCAGAAAGCAAGAAATTAATCATGGCTGGCTGTGCCCAACATCTGTGTCTCCTGATAGTGGGGAACAAATTAAGCATTATGAATTTATTCACAATTGCCTTGCATGTTATGCCCCATTTGGAAATCCAAGTGGAAGTAAAGCAGGTCTGAAAGGAGGCTTTAATGAGTTGTAGGTAACAGGGAATGGATGCCCAGTAATAGCAGACAGTCATCATCATGAGAAGGATATTAGAAGTGTACCTTGGACACCAACCAAGATCTGGAGAAGTTCTTGGGTCCTAGGCAAGATCACAGATCGTGGAAGGCTACAATAACTTCAGAGAAAAGAGTCAGAAATGGTTTTCTAGTTTTTCAATTTCAAGGTCTTGATATAGCAGTGTTCAGTCATGTTGGTGAGACACTCTGGATGATTTATTATAACTCTCCAAATTCCAGATCTACAGACTTTTTAGAACTTACCAAATTCTTTGGCATTAACAGTTCCTTCCTGTATTAACAATTCTGTCTTGTTCAGGAACAAGCATAAATCCTTATACCATTAAAATAATAAAAGTGATACTTTGCTGCCCTTCAGACTCAAAGATAAAGTGAGCCATTAACCTACTAATGAAATTGAAGTTTTTTTTTTCCTAGTATTCCTTATAAGTTGTGCCAGACCACCTGTACTCCCTCCTGAGTTCAGTATGTAACTTCATTGCATGCCTGGCTAGCATTGAAGTACAGACTGTGATTTTGAGATAGGTGATGGATTACCTAAACTAATGGGAATCCCATGCAAGAATCACGTTCTGTTTTTGTCTCATTATAACCATGTTTCACCTAATCATGCAACTTCTTATGTTGTATTTGAAAGTTTATACCTGGTTTGCCTTTTAAATTGCATTGGCTACATGTTTAACTTAGGGAAAAAAGTATAGAAAATGGCTGGAAATCAAATTCTTCATCTATAAAATGAGAAGAATGGATAAAAATTCTAGACCTGTAATCCTATTTTCCTCATTCTTCTGTTTGTACTGTCAATGGTATGCTTTATCAAATATTTATCTAATAGCTAGCAAAATATATTCCACTTTTTTTTGAGTACCCCTGGTATCAAATTCAAAAAAGAAACATAGCCAATAAATCACATATGGATACTTGTTGGCATATTGGGTTTGAAAACTATATATTAACACTACCTATTTTCTATGGTGATTTCATTTATTTTATTAAACATTTCCCATTTATATTTTAATTTGGCTTTAACCACAGGAAATTTAACCTATATTTGATACCATTATTATACATATTGTCTCATTTAATTCTCACAACAATACCGTGAAGATGGTGCTAATATTCTCATTTTGCAGAATAAGAAACTTGAGTCTTGAGAAATATGTTAAGATAACTTGCCCAGTTTCACACAATTGGTAAGTTAACAGAGGCAGAATTTGAACCTAAGGATCTAACCTCCTACCCAGATAAACAAAAGACTGAGAGAGTGAATTTTAAATGTATGGACTGGGGCAGCAAGGTGGTTCAGTGGATTGAGAGCCAGGGCTAGAGACTGGAGGTCCTGGATTCAAATGTGGCCTCAGACATTTCCTAGTTATGTGACCCTAGTCAAATCAGTTAAGCTCAATTGCCTAGCCCTTACCACTCTTCTGTCTTGGAATCAATATTTACTATTGATTTTAAGATAGAAGATAATCATTTTTAAAAAGGCAAAAAAACATTGGATTAGGCAGGAAGAAAAAGTTTGGTAGACATCAAGACCCAACATGATCTTGAATAAAATGTCAATAGCCAATCTGTTTTTAGAGTTTGCATTTGAATTTTCTGTATATCCATTTGTCAGTTTAGTCACCCTGAATGTGCTTAGAATAAAGAAATTTAGAGTCAGAGGTCTTTCACTAGTCTTGGATTTCATTTGACACAGAGCAATGAATTTAGAGAGACCTCTCAATTGCTATCCAAATTCAAGAGCATTTTTTAAGTACAAATAAAACCATTTTTCCCTCAAGAAAAAGATCTTTGTTGTAGTTCTAAATTTTTCTTGTTCCATTGCTGATATAAAATCTTAATAAAAGAATAATGTTTATAATATTAAAACAGATTCCTTGAAGCTTGCATTTTGTAAGAGTTCTAGAATAAATGAATGTTATAGTTTGTAAAAGTTTTTTCTGCATCAGCTGAGAATCATGAGTTTTTGAATTTTTTAACATGATTATAATATTTTATGATATTAAATCATCTTTGAAACCCTAATATCCTTCTATAAATTTCTAGATTGTTTTATGTAACTTTATTTGAAATTTTTGAAAGGCTATTCATTAATGATATTGATCTATCATTCTTCCACATTTTATCCTTACCTGGCTAAAATATTAGGGGCATATTTCCCCTGTAAAAAAAGACTCTGCTTTCTCAATTATACAATAAATTGTGTAGTATTGGTATTAATTGTTCTCAAAAATTTGATAATATCTTTTATAAAAAATAAAGAGCAGATAATTTGGATAGAAAAGACTCATGTTTACTAGAAATCTTCCTCAAATAGGACCACATTCAACAATGTTTTAAAATATGATAATACTATTTGACTTTTTATAGTATTGGATCTTGACATTTCTGAAACAATATCAACAGGACCCATTTTCATTAGCATTATCCTGGAGAATTCTTGAAATTACCTTTTCTGATGTGACATGTGGTACCATATGGTACCACTGCAGGAAAATTATCATTAAACTTGGAGATCTGCTGGTTTTAAGTGAACCAAGTCACAGCCAAATAAACTATAATAAACACAATAAGTAATGAAAAAATAGACAGCTTTATGAGCATTACAACCCTGGACAATAAAGTAGCACAATGGACAGAATTCTGGGACTGGTGCCAGGAAGACTTGAATTCAAACCCAGCCTCAAACACTTACTAGCTGTGTTACCTTAAGCAAATCATTTCATCTCTGCCTCAGTTTCCCTAACTATAAAATGAAGACAATAATAATACCAACACCTTCCCACCTCCTCGGTTGTTGTGAGAATCAAATGAGATGGTATTTGTAAAGTGCTTTACACAGTGCCTGGGACATAGTAAGTACTTGGTAAATTCTTGTTTCTGTCTTTGCTTCTTTGGGCCATGTATGTTAAAAAATAGATAGATAGATAGATAGATAGATAGATAGATAGATAGATAGATAGATAGATAGTCAAATAATAAATAGCTAAAGAAATAAATAAATGAATGAACAAATAAATAAATAGATGGATGAGCTAATTAATTAATTAGTTGGTGTGTGTCTGTGCATGTATGTGTGTGTGTGTATATATATATATATACATATATATATGTAATGCAATCTTTTCCAGGGTGTTAAATGTACGATGCATCCTTTACTTTCACTCTTGTAGCCACAGAAGAGAGTGTCCCTGTTAGAATGCTCTTTCTTTATCTTTTTCATCATGCCCAGATTGAAAAAGTTTCACCCCACCTTTAAATTGTATATAAGGACGATATGTCTGCTTTTGTGGTTTACCAGCAATTGATGTCATTTTACCATAATAGGAAATTGTTCTTCTGAGTGTTTTTGATGAATGTCTTCTGTGTTTATTGCTTAAAATTAGCTTTGTTCTTCAGAGTATCCAAGGACTAAAGAATATACTTGTCAACATAAAATTCACAGGGAAAATTACTTATATTAAAAAAATTTGATGACTTGTACCTTTACACAAATCAGTCTTTAAACAGAGCCTAACCAGAAATATAAGCATTTAAAATAAACATCAAGCTTATTGAGGATAAATACTATATCTTATATCTATGTCTCTCCCCGCAGTACCTAGCAGGAAAAACTTGCACAGAATGAGCTAAAAACATATTTAAGTGTAATGGGAATGAAAAGTAGGAAATAAACATAAAATAAAGACCCATAAAAATGTTAGATCATAGAGGCAAACTAATAGTATATGATCATTTTCTATATCAACAAAGTGAGATTTGGAGAGGGGAGATGACTAGAGTATTGAATTTGGAACCAAAAGATCTCATTTGAATTCAGGCTCTGCCAATTGCTATGTTTGTGACTACAGGCAAGTCAGAAAACTTCTAATTTTTTTCATCTGTAAAAAGAAGGAATTGTACTACTTGTAGTCTAAGGTCCCTTCTCACTCAAAACCTATAATCCCATGATCCTGAGTTAGGTCTTAGTAATCCTTGTTCCATTCTTCAGAGCACTGTGGAATAAACCCTTCACTGTTCTTTGATAAGTCTCTTTGGTCTTTGAATCCCTCTATCTTTGCTAATATAGCCTCCTCTTTTAGTCTGCTTCATCACAAAACAGGCATCATTTAGAGGCATTCCTTTTGCCTGGGCTATTGGCCCTCGAGGTCAGGGACTGTGCCTAATGCTTCTTTGTGTCACCAGTACCTGGTGCTTTGCCTATAGGAGTGCTCGATCAATGAAAGAAGAGGAAGATGATGATGGACTATGAGAATCTACCAGATGGTATTTCTATTCTGCCTGTTTTGCTGCAAGAAATGTTTTAATTCTGGAAATAGGAATTTACTAAGTGCTCACTATTTCCCAGGTACTGTGTTAAGCAATTTACAAATACCATCTCATTTGATCTTCACAATAGCCATGGGGATGGGGAGGTGTTGGTGTTATTATTGTTCTCATCTTATAATTGAGGAAACTGAGGAAGACAAAAATGAAATTATTTGCTCAAGGTAAAGCAGCTAGTAAGTGTCTGAGGCTGGGTTTGAATTCAGGTCTTGCTGACTCCAGGCCAAGCACTCTGTTCTACTTAGTTATTTAACTACCTAGGATTGTAATGTTTGTAAAGTTTTCTGTTTTTCCAATATTTCTAGTAATGTTATTTTACCATTTCCATTGGCCTTATGGGGAAAATTTTAAGGTAGATCTCAGAACTCAGAAAAATCTTCTTAACCATTAGAGCCATCCAAAAAACATCTTTGAAGGTAAGATAAGTGATTTCCTTCTACCATCACCCTCCTCCCATTTTCTCATCAAAGTTCTTCAAACAAAAGCTGGATGACCAGCAGAGGAATATGTTGTAGAGATTTACATTCATGTTTTACCTGAATTATATGGCTTATGAGATCTCTTCTAGCTTTGAGATTCAGTTATTCTGGGATTCTGGTGGTAAGAAGTGTTACCCTGGTTATTTTGAATAGCTGCAGTTATCCTGACATCCTGCAGTTGCCACACACAAAAAAGAATTTTCCTCCAACAAAAGCATACTTCCTAGACTATCTTAATTGCCCTCTTCATTCATTATGTTAATAATCCACCCATATTAAGAATGATGATTGCCAATTTGGGAGAAGGTTGATCTCTTTAGCTTTGAAACCAAAAAATGACCATTTGCCAACTCTAGTAGAGATTCTACTATGGTCTTCTATGTTCTTCTCTACTCCAGTCCCTATACACCAGTCACTGTTTCCCACCTCCACCCCCATTCCCTAAATCCTAGGATTCTTGTCCCTTTGGGAAAAGGGAACTACTTACTTTCTATATCATTTACATGGAAGATAATGAAACTATTTACTCAAATTGAATGGATCTCTGATGACTAATAAATTGTTAATTCAGTATCACATTTATTTATGATATCAAACTCTCTCCTTCCACTAACATCCTCTTCTAACAATTCCACATGGTACAAGAGCTTCTCTGTTTTCAAAGGCCAAACAGGGTCCAAACTCTGACAATTCCTACCAAGCTAGAATGGCTTCCAGCATTTCCAAGGAAGACTGTGACTGTTGTCCCAAACTAGTATAACCAAATGCAGAAAATCTCATTAAGCAAAGTTTGCCATGAGGTATTAAATTTTTCCAGCCACAGAAATCCACAAATAGGTTGTGTTAAGGGGTAGGAGGGTTTTGGTCCGTGTCAAAAGGGGTATACTCCTATTGACAAAACACTGAATGCTAGAGATATAATAAAAGCAAAGAAGTGAGAGGAATCTTAAAGACCATTTATTTCAATATCTTCACTTTATAGAGGAGGAACCTGAAGCCCAAAGATGTAGGTTGGATGGATTTGCCAAGACTGCACAAGTAGTGAGTGCTAAACTATCATACTCAAATAGGGCTGGATTGTGTTTCTCCTTTAACACATTTAAAGACTAACTTTTAAAAACCATCTTCAAAATTTGTGTTCTCATTTCATTTCATATCCTTTTCACTCCTTTTATCTTGTAATATAAAATAGCTTTGTTTTTACAGAATTTTAACACCTTTTCCTTCTGAAGAGATTTACTTAATAACATTAATACTCATCACAATTGAAAGAACTCATTTTCTCAGTGAAGAGCTTGCCATTTTACCCATCAACATTGGATTAGGGGTGATTACTAAAATTCTATGGCAAATTTCTTCCTACCAAAAGGAAGAAATTTTAATATATTAAATATTAGTTCCTTGTTTCTGTCACCTTAGTCGTGTCATGTAGGAACAAGTATGCTGCTTCTCTAGAGACTAAGAACATTGTATTCACATATATTTAGAATTTTGTTTCATCTCAAAGGCACAGAAACAGATTGTCTCGTATTTCCCTCCAAAAAAGATGTAAAATAATCCATCTACTGTGGATACATGCTCAGGTAGGATGCTCGGTTAGAGACCCATCTTTTCACCATATGATTTTGGAAATCAGGCATTATTCAAAGTTACTTCCAATCCATTGCTGGTGACTTTAAATGGCTTCTATTTTTGAACTTGGATTTATAATTGAGCCTGTCCTTTCTGTTGTTATTTAGGCTTCCTCCTAGCATGGACGGTGGTAGATGGATGCAGAGGGAAGTGAGCGAGTAGCAATATGCCCAGGTACAGCCAGGGCTAGTGTATGGTGGTGTTCTGTTCCTCTGCTTTGTGAGGCCACTGGGAGCCGGATACCTCCAGCTAAGCTCTCCACTCGGTCATTTCCCCTGTCCAGATTGCTGCTTATATTTGATGTTTGGCTCAGTAAAAGATAAAGGGGAAACATAATACAATCAACATATGTCCTGGGATTACGTGTGATGAAAAGGATCCATCAGCCCACCTGGGGTCACATTAGGACTCTCTAGTGATAGGACACGATGGTGATTTTAGCATATGGCCAATTACCCTGACCCTCCTACACACAACAGGACCCTGCCTCCTGCAGAGACTAATGCTGCCTTCCCTTGGCTCGTGGCCTATATTATTTCAAAATGAAATAATCTTTTATTTTGGCCACTTACAGAGAAACCCAAATCTGTTTGCATTCAGTAATGGATACCCTTTCTGTTTGTGGACAGAAGTCAGAGGGAGGGGAAGGCTATGACACTAAGTCATGTCGAAAGGAATGGCAGAATCATAGCTTTAGAATTGGAAGGGACTTTCAAGATTTGCAAGCATTCTGTTCTTCCCCCCCAACCCCCACCCCCAGTTTCCCTATGGTATTCCCCAAAATAATGTGTTCTCCATAAGGTCCCTGGGCACGGTTGGGTATTACCTTCTATTTTAAATTAGCTACATTCAGAACCTCCAATATGTTACAGAACCCATATAGAAGTTCTGGGTTTGGAGAACCTCATTAAAATTGAGTGTGCCACCCACCTGTATAATTGTGGAGCATTTATATTCTTTGGGTCTTCGTCTTCTCATCTATGAAGTGGAGAACATTCTGCTAGATGTATGAAGTCTCTTCCATCTCTAAATCTGTGATTCTAAAATCAACTCCTTTTGTTGAAGAAGAAACAAAGGTTCAGAGAAGTAACTTATTCAACATAAAGTAGCTCATGACAGGAATCTGGAATGCTGTTCAGATTCAAGAAGAAATCAGAATAATAGCTTAGCTTTACAGATTGTATTCCTTATTTAGAAATAGAATTTGGAGAGTGGAAGTAGGGAAACTTTGAGGGAACTATCTCTTTATATCTGGCTCATATCAAATGCTAAAATACTTCCTGGGCATTTGTTGTTATCACTAAAAGAGAAATCAAAAACAAGTTGAATCAACAGAAGACTAGAGTTGGATTTACAAACGCTCTCCACATAATGTTACTGTATCTAAAAGATAAAACTGGTGATATGACTTGAATTAATATGGCCTTAATCTATAGTGTTAACAAGCACTTATTAAGCATCAAATAGGTACCAGGTATCATGGGAAGCAAATATCATCTTTTGTTCAGATTTAATTTTTAAAATTTATTTTTGACTAAATTATCCAGAGCAGGATTTTTGTCTGAACTGGTTAGCTGCTTGCCTAATATCCTCCAATAGTCATTCATTATAAATATTGCCATCAAATTTTAATTTTAATTTGGTCTAAGACTTTGATTTCATTGGTATTGGAAACTCCCAGGTTAAGAAACTTCCTCTATCCATGTAGGTCAATATATACTCTGCAAATTATAGTTTTAGAGTTTCCTCAAGCACTGAAAAGTTAAGTGAGTTAGCCGGGATGACTTAGATCATATCTATGACAGACAAAAATCCCAACCTTTCTGGTTTCAAAGACAGTTCCCTATCCATTCTGCCATATTGCCTCAAAACATGTATATATGTACATAATTAGGTATTATATATACATACACATAAAATGCATACTTATAATTATGTGTACATGCAAATGTATAGATTTAATATGTATAACTATATATAAATAAATACATATGTGTGTGTTTGTGTGCATGTGCTTTTACAGATATCCCTTCCACATCATGATTTTCCCCATCCTGGTTTCAGGTTGGCATTAAATAGGAATTTGGGTGGGGGAGTTCTATAGAAGCCACAGATGACATTTGAAAGCCAATAGACAACATAAAGAGCTTAGAAACTCAGAAATAAATAAATTATTTGTATAGTAATGTATAATATAAACATATTTTATCTTTTGATACCCTAAATATACAAAAGTTCCTTTTTTAAAGTTAAAATAAGTACAAAGTTAGAGTTTGTGAAAGGAATGAAAAAACCAATAAAGACTAGAAATATAGAGATATTTTAACACTGACTCTGACCAAACACTTAATTCACATTTTACAATAAGGTAGTATAAACAGTACCTAAAAGAAAAAAATTCAGAATTCTCTGGTATAAAGGGAGGGCCAAAAAATTTTACACAGATTTTCCAGATTGTGGATGTGCTGTGCCTCTAAACACCATAATGTAGAAAGGATACCATATATGTATATCTATAATTAAAAATAACAGTGAGTACTATCATAAGTTGGCACTGGTTTAACTGTTTAATAGGAAAAGTTCATGTTTATTTAATTATTTGACTCATGACCTTTTGAATTAAAACAAAATTTACAAGTAATATTTAATAACTCAGCCACAGAAATGCTATTTTTGAGATAAATTAATTAAAATGCATGATTCATATGAAATATTTTTCTGGATGGTTGGTTTGTTTTTTTTTCAGGAAAAGTTGTAATGATATGTTCAGAATTAGATATAAAGTTACAAGAGGACTTGAATATCACTTGGTGTATTTTCATATATCTTGATTAGGAAAAAAATGACTGCTATCCAAATAGAATTAAAGGTCTGGAAGAGTATTTTACTTTTCGAACATATATACTAGCCAAATAAAACAAATTCTTATATTGGCCATGTTAAAAATGTATGTTTCATTTATATATATATATATGCCATTTACCTCTTTCAAGAGATAGATAGCATTGTTTTATCATTTTTTCCTTGGATGCACAGTTGATCATTACATTGATCAGAGTTCTTAAGTCCCTCAACATCATTCATTTTTATAAAAGTGTTTTCTATAAATTATATAAATATTTTACACAAATATTTCTATTGTATAAAATCTTCACCTACTTCTCTTTACTTTATGTCAGTTGATATAAGTATTCCCAGGTTTTTCTGAAATCATCCTCTTCATCATTTCTAATAAATATATAAACCATTTTATTCATATACCATCATTTCTTTAGCCATTCCCCAGTTGATGGCCATCTCCTTAGGTTCAAGTTCTTTTTCACCACAAAGAAAGCTGACATTTAGTTAGATAGATGGATAGATGGATAGATAGATAGATAGCTGTATATGTGTGTATGTATGTATGTAGGAAGTATTTCATAACTTTTGGGGCCGGGTGATAAATTACTTTCCAGAAGAATTGTACAAACAAAAATTGTTGGGAAATTGGAAAGCAGATTGACAAAAATTAGGTTTAGACCAGTGATTCCCAAAATGGGCGCTACCTCCCCCTGTTAGGTGCTGTAGCAATCCAGGAGAGCGGTGATGGCCACAGGTGCATTTATCTTTCCTATTAATTGCTATTGAAATTTTTTTAAAAATTAATTTCCAGGGGGCTGAGTAATATTTTTTCTGGAAAGGGGGCGGTATGCCAAAAAAATTTGGGAACCACTGGTTTAGACTAACACCTCACATCACAAACCAAACTAAGCTCCAAATTGATATCTGACCTAAGAATAATAGGTCATATCAAAAACAGATTAGAAGACCAAGGCAACATTAACTTTGCAGATCTACAAATAGAGGAAGAGTTTGTGACTAAACAAGGGATAAAAGATCCATAGAAGAAAAATATATTATTTTGCTTACATAAAATTAAAAAGTATTTGCCTAAACAAAACCAATGCAGGTGAGATCATAAGAGAAAGAGGGAGAAAAAAGGGAAAATCTTGGCAGTAAGTTTCTCTGATAAAGATCTCATTTCCATATTTATACATTTTACCTATTTATAAGACTATGAATCATTCCCCAATTGATAGTCAAAGGATATGAAAAGGAAATTCTCAAGAGATCAAAAGTATCTACTATGTATTACAAAAATGCTCCAAATCACTACTAATTAGAGAAATAAATATTGAAGTAACTCTTAGTTCCTGCCTCAGATTTACTAGATTGGCAAAGCTGATAGAAATAGAATAAAATAATAAATGTCAAAGGAGCTTTAGGAAAATAGACACATTAAAACTGGTTTTTAGATGTTAAATTTAATTACTTTTAAATTCTACCACATAAATTTGTAGTCTTTGATTTTTAATTATTTTTAATTTCAAAATATTATTTATAAACAATGCCATTAAGGTCTTATGTTTATCAAAGTGCCTAGTTTTGAAGATCAGAGCCATAGAACTGAAAATTCTTAAACTTGGGAGGAACCTCAGAAATCATCTAGCCCAATTTATGCATGAAATAGACCTTGTTCTACAATATATACACTCATGTTTCTAGACAATTGTGCAAATATATATATGTATATATATATATTCATATATATATCAGGTGTCTTTCTTATGACATTTCAAAGCAGGACACAATAAAGAATTGAGTTATTAATTATTTAGACATATAGTCATCCTTGTTATATCATGGTTCACTTATTGTAGCTTCACTGTATCGCGAGTTTTTAAAAAATATATATATATAATTCTGTATCATAGAGTTTTAGCTATATTGCAGGACCAGCCACAATGCTGTGTTCTGAATCCTGGGCACCAATTGTCTCAGTGTTTATAAAGAGTGTGGAAAAGGTTTATAGGAGAGTGGGAAAGTTTTATAAAGCCTTAAAATATAAATAATAAAATAAATATAATGCTGCTACTTCATGGATTTTCACCCATCCTGGGGGTTTCTGGAACATAAAATTCCCACAATAGGTGAGGGATCACTACATCATGCCATCTTTCTGGACTTCAGATTCCTATTCTGAAAAATGAGAGGATTTAACTCATCTGAAAAGTCTGATAGTCTATGAGTCTAGGAAAAAAGTTCTTAATCTGAAACCCATCAATTGGTATTTTAATATTGTGATAAATCATACTATCTTTCATGTCAATGTATTTATGGTTTTATTTTGTGGTTTTGGTTTTGTAGGGATTGTGTTCTTATAACAGGGGTAAATATGGAATTGTGTTTTGCATGAAAATAAAAATAAATTTTTAAAAAATAAAATAATGGATGATTGAAGTCTGATATAATTGCTTTTCTTTGTAATTCTCTGGGGTTTTTTGTATTGCATTTAAAAATATTTTCCTAAGAAGGGAGTCATAGACTTCACAAGAATGCTGGAGTAGGGAGTGGGGTGGTCAATAATGTAAAAAAAAAAAAGTTAAGAATTCTTGTACAACTGCTATCTTAAGAATATAAAGGCAAGCAGATGTGATTCTGTCCATCTAAGCATTATAGTCTGCTGAAGGCATAGATAACACTGCAATTTCCTATAAACAATGGGACAGTTCACGATGAGTCTACAAATTAGGAAAGCTGAGCTAAACAAGGAAATGCTCATGCCAGCAATGAATTTTAAGGGTTTGATGCAATCTAGAAGAGACGGCCATTTCTAACAAATTGTCAATGTTTTGTTTTGTTTTGTCATTTCTTCACCATTCCTGTGAATGTCTGTAACTTACTGGAACATTTTTTTTCTATATTTTGCGGGCCCTTGCATCATTACCAGCAACTTTGAATCCTCGCTAATGTGTGAAGTTTCTGAGCAACAGTGCAGTGGCACAGAAAGTTCGGGAAGCAGTTTGGGGAGCTCAGTCACAGCCTGTAAGAAGGTAATCTCTTTTTAATCCTTACTTTCACCTCAGAAGGAGGGTTTGGCAGCCTACCTGTCATATCCTTTATCTCATATGACTTTATTTAAATGAGGTAGATGGGAGAAAGGAAACAAGATTGGTAATCATCTAGAAATTTAATCATTTTTCTGAATTTCTAAACCATAAATCTTCTCTCTACAGTGGTTTACCATTTTTTAAAAAATGGTCAATATAGTAAGATAGCATCTCATTCACAGCCTATGCAATAGCTAGGATAATCTCCTTTCAATGTTTTTTTTTTTTTTACTTTGACTAAGACTACAGAGAAGCTGACATTGCCTGTATTACATTCTTACTCCATTTGGCAGATATTCTCCTTCATCTCTTCTACCTAATAGATACTTGAAAGATATTTGTTAATTGAAGTAACGCTTTGATAGATCTGAAATGGATCACAATCCTTCCATATTTTCCCCTCCTCTATGATTCTAATATATAAACATCTTTCATAAAGGTCCTGCCTAATACAGATGGATTCTCTATGAATGTTATCATGTCTGAACTCCAAATATTTGCACATATCATTCCCCCATACCTGACATGTACTTCCTCATCATCATCTCAGCCTTTCATAATCCTGATTTTACTTCAGAGATTCACTCTGGTACCAACTGAATGTTCAAATCATAGAATGTTAAAAGGACAAAGGAAGTTGGAGATTCTCTCATCCAACCTCACCATTTTATATTTATGCAAACTGAGCCCCAAGGAAGCAAAGTGGTCCCGGAGTCAGGAGGATCTGAGTTCACACTAACTGAATGACTCTGAGCAAGTCACCTAACCCTGTTTATCTCAGTTTCCTCATCTCTAAAATGAGCTGGAGAAGGAAATGGCAAACCACTCCAGTATCTTTGCCAAGAAAATCCCAAATGAGTTAGATGTTGAGAATTAGACATTACTATTGGACCAAACAACAAAACTGAGCCCTAGACACAGTGATTTGTTCCCGGATTGTTCTAGGCTTCTTGATTGCCTCTATGGTTTGAAACCTCTGGCTACAGTGGATTGCAGTTTTCAGATGGTTTATTAAGAGTTTGTAACATGGCACAAGGTACAGTTTTGTTTCCCTCAATCATAAATTAGACTTGGTTTTTCCTCCCTGGCATAGGATCTAAAATGTGGTTTTTACAATAATTACAAACATAAAACCATGGGATATATAACAATGTCAACATTTTCTAATACTGGTTCACTCTCCCACCTGTTATACACAAGCAGGGTAATTTGTAATTTCACTACATTTATTATTACCATTGCTCTTTTGTTTTTCCTTATAAAAGAAGCAGAATGGCACAATAGATAAAGGATTGGATTTTCTTGAAGTTATGGGGGCCTGGGTTCAAATTTTGCTTCTTATAATTTACCTATGACCAAGTCACTTAAGCTCTTTATGCCTCTATTTCTTAATTTGCAATATGAGCATCAAAATATTTATAGGATCTACAACATATGGTTACTATGGGACTCAAATGAAATAATGTACATAAGAATTATATCAGCTTTACATTGTTGTTAGTGTCAGTTATTATCCATGTAACTAATATTTATTAAGTATATGTCACACTTTTGTAGGGGCTTTGAGCTTACAATAAAGTAGAAAAGTTTTAACAGCCATCACTGAAAGGTGATGTGATAATACATGAAAAGTTAAATAACACTTAGAGGATGACTGTATAAGAGATGCCATAGGACATTATAAGATTAAATACCAAATGACAACACAGACAAGAAGTACTATTAGCTTAGAGATGGGAGAGGTTATGACCAAAGAATGTGAGAACTGACTGGGATCTTAGAGCTCATCTTATCCAATCTGGTCACTTTGAAGCATCGGGAAACTAACATCATTTAGAGCAAGTGGTCAGATGAAACATTGCTTGGCTTGGCTGTTGTACTTTGAAGGATGAGTGAAAATTCAGCCAAAAGAAGGCAAAGGCTAGTAAGTATGGCAAAAGTTTATGCAAAAGCATTTGCATGTGTGGATGTGGTTAGTATGTCTAACCACAGATTAGATTTCTTTTTGTTTTACAAGATCACTAAACTAATAAATGTTGAGAATTCTGGGAATTAAATAACCTAAGTTTTAGCAAAACTCTCCATAACAGAATTTCATAATATTCTTGTGAAGAAAATTGAAGGATAAGAATTACATGCTAGTACAATCAGATGGGTTCAAGTCTGGCTAGATGCCCAGACCCAAGAATAGTTGTTAAGGGTTCAAGGTCGATGTGGTAAGAGGACTCCATTAGAGGATCCCACTCCTTGGATATATGCAAATGGCACAAAGCTGGCAGGAATAGCTGACACAATGGATCACAGAATGAGGATACAAAAACTAGCTCCAGCATTGTACTGAATTTAACAAGACAGGCTGAGTCAAGATGGTGGCTGAGTAACAGCAAAAGCTGAAACTGCTCTGACAATCCTTCCAAACCAATCTTTTAAAAGTGCCTCAAAATCATAGGAGTCAAAAACGAATAGCAAGATAGAGTGAAAGTGCTCTTCCGATGAACACAACTTGAAAGTTAGCAGAGAGAGTTGATTTTCACAGGCTTTTCATGGGATAAGGGGGAACCATGAGCAAGACTACACAAAGTAGTATTAGCCAAAGCTGACCAATTCTCTACCTACTGTGCCATATTCCAAACCTGGGCATAGGCCAACTTTGGAATCTTTAGACAAGGGCTACATCAACAATAGAGTGCCCATGACTCGCCCTTTGATGTCCCAGGTCCTAGAACCAGCCTGCGATGAGGCCCAGAAGTCCAAAGCACTTGGCATTTCAAGCCTGCATCAAAGACCTAGTTACAGGGCAAAATACCTCATAGTGCTGAGCCCTGCAAGCCAGCAGCAGAGAAGATAGAATCATCAGCTTATAGAATTCCCAGTCCATAGCCAAAAAAACTGGGAAAATGAGCAAACAATGAAAGAAACAATGAACTTCAGAAATTTTCTATGAAGATAAAGAGCTAAATATAGAACTAATAGGGGACAGTGAGATCCAAATAATCACATGCAAAACTTCAAGGAAAAATGGAAATTGCCCTCAAACACTAGAAGAACTTGTAAAGAAATTAAGAAATCAAATAATACAGGTGGAAGAAAAAATGGGAAAAAGAAATTAAAGTAATAGGATAAACAACAATTTAAAAAACAAAATCGGTAAATGAGAAAAAGAGACAAAAAAATCCAATTGAAGAAAAGAGTGGAATGGACCAAATAGAAAAGGAAGATCAAAAATTCATAGAAGAAATTCAGTTTTTAAAATTTAGAATTGGGCAAATAGAAGCTAATGATTTCATAAGGCATCAAGAAACAACAAAACAAAATCAAAAGAATGAAAAAATGGAACAAAATATGAAATATCTCATTGAAGAAACAAATGACCTAGAAAACAAATCCAAGGGAGACATATTGGACTACCTAAAAAGTCATGACCAAGAAGAAAGCCTCAACATCATATTATAGGAAATTATCAAAGAAAATTGCCCTGGCATTCTTAAAAAAAGAGGGTAAAATAAAAATTAAAAGAATCCTCAGATCACCTGCTACATACGTCCCCAAATGACAACTCGTAGGAACATTTTGGTTAAGTTCAAGACCTCCTAGATGAAAGAGAAAATACAGCAGCCAGAAAGAAACAATTCAGATATCATGGACCTCCATTCAAGATTATACAGGATCTGGCAACTTCCACACTGAAGGATCAGAAGGCTTAGAATATGATATTCTAGAAGGCAGGGGAACTGGGTTTACAACCAAGAATCATCTACCCATCAAAACAGACTATATTCTTTCATGGGAAAGTATGATCATTTAATAAAATAGAAGATTTCCAAGCATTTTTGAAGAAAAGATCAGACACACAGAAAATTTGATGTCCAAATACAAAATTCAAGAGAAGCATAAAAAGGTAAATAAGAAAGAGAAAAACTTAAGGACTTCAATAAGGTCAAATTGTTTATATTCCTATATGGAAAGATGATATCTGTAATGCTTAAAAATTATTATCATTATCATAGTAGTTATAAGAAGTATACATAGACAGAAGGTGTGTTAGTAAGTTGTTTAGGATTGTATGTAAAAATGGTAGGGGTAAAAAAGAGTATTGTATTAAGAGAACTGTGTTAAGAGAAGTCAACTGGGGTAAATTATATTAATAAAGAGGTGTGGGGGGAAATACTATTATAGTGAAAGGGAAGATGAGGGTGGCGACAGATAACACTTAAACCTTACTCTCCTTAGAATTGGCTAATAGAGGGAATGTAATAAGGGGGTTAATGTAATAAGGGCTGATAATAGGGGAACTGGTGGTATCAGTAAGTCTCCTGGGCCAGGGAGCCTACAACTACAGTATTTGTTGATTTGAGACAGCCAGGAATGTGTGGGCCTGAGCTGAGATGTCCAGTAAGTCTCTCTGCTATCTGTAGGCTCCTTTAAGGTTGGGAGTGAGGAGCCCCTCCCTGCTGGTGAGAAACCAGAAACCAACAGGAAGTGAACCAGTCTCACTTCCTGAATAAAATGGATGCCTGGTCTAACCCCTTCTGGAGACAAGTGGTAGCTATCCTCCTTCTCCTCAGCCCCTTAGCCCTGGTTGATGTTATAAATGAACTATGGAAACTCTCAGAATCAGGCAAAGGGTTTATTTAAACACAAGGGTAAACTAGGAAGAGAGTTAGGGTCTGGAGAAGCTGTTGCTATGGGTGAATGGCCAGTGCTGGCAGAGGGCCTCAGAAGGTAGGATCAGGCTAAGGGAACTGGTCTCTCAGCCAGGGATAAATTCCACTGCCCTGATGTAGAGTGGTCTACCAGCTTGACAAAAGACAGTAATGATTTGGTTTAGGGGTGTCCTGGCTAGCCTAACTTAACTAATTCCTTCCCATTGTTCCACAACCCACCAATCCCACCTCCTGGGGCCCAAGGGGAAGACTAGGGGGTAGCTGGATATCTGGGTGAGGTAAAGGAAATCAGAATCCCCAGGTTGGTTCTCCAGGAGTATTTATAGTCCCAGCTCCAATAGTCAGGTCTCAAGACAGGTGCTTGCTGGGTCAAAGTTCCATTCCCCTAACTGCCAGGATTGCCTAGGGTAATTTTGCAAATGCAAGAGATCTCGCATCAATCCTGCATTACAGGAAGAACAGCAAGATTCATTGGGGTATAGAATCCTATTTTACCCTATAGAGAAGTAAAAGGGGAATAAGAAAGGGAGTGGTGTGGGAGGGGAGTAATATAAGGGAGGAGAAGGTGGTAGTGATTAAAAGCAAAACACTGGTGTAGAGGGAAAGAGTGAAAGGAGAAAGGTCAGGATCAAGAGAAAAAATCGAGATGAAGAGGAATACACAGATAGTAATCATAACTATGATTGTAAATGGGATGAACTCACCCATAAAACAGAAGTAGACAGTAGACTAGATTAAAAACCTGAAGCTATTAGGCTTCAACTGAGACCAAAAAAGTGGGAGTAGCAATAATGATCTCAGTCAAAGATAAAGCAAAAATAGAACTGATTAAAGATAAGGAAGGTAAAAGATAGCATAGACAATGAAGGAATAGCAGTACTTAACATATATGCACCAAATGGTAGAGCATCCAGAATTTTAAAGGAGAAACTAAAGGAGCTTAAGGAAGAAATGCACCCTAAAACTATACTAGTGGGGCACCTCAACCTTCTCCTATCAGAACTAGATAAATCTAACCAAAAAATAAATAAGAAAGAAGTAAAGGAAGTGAATGAAATTTTAGAAAAGTTAGATTTAATAGATATCTGCAGAAAATTGAATAGAGATAAAAAGTAATATACCTTCTTTTTAGTAGTACATCATACAGATAGAAAGATTGACCATGTTCTAGGGCATAAAACCTTCACAACCAAATGCAAAAAAGCGGAAAAATAAGTGCAACTTTTTCAGATCATAATACAATAAAAATTATAATTAATAAGGGTACATAGAAAGATCAATTAAAATTAATTAGAAACTAAATAATCTGATTCTTTAAAAATGGGTGGGTCAAAGAACAAATCATAGAAACAATCACTGATTTCATAGAAGACAATGAGGAAACAACATATCACAATTTATGGAATACAACCAAATCAGTACTGGGGGAGGGGGAAATTTATATCCCCAAATGCTTATATCAATAAAACAGAGAAAAAGCAGATCATTGAATTAGGCATGCACCTAAAAAAAGCTAGAAAAAGAACAAATTAAAAAACACCAATTAAAGATTAAATTGGAAATCTTAAAACTCAAAGGAGAAATTAATAAAATTGCAAGTAGAAGGATTATTGAACTAATAGCACTAGGATCTGGTTTTATGAGAGAGAAAAAAATAAATACAATAGAGCATTGGTCAATTTGATTAAAAAAAGAAAGAAGAGAATCAAATTTACCAGTATCAAAAATGAAAAGAGTGTGTCACCTCTAATGGAGAGGAAATTAAAGCAATCATTAGGAGCTATTTTGCCCAATAATATGACAATAAATCTGATAACCTAGATGAAATAGATGAATACTTACAAAAACATAAATTGCCTAGATTAACAAAAGAAGAAACATAATATTTAAATAATCCCATCTCAGAAAAGAAATTAAACAAGCCATCAATGAACACTCTAAGAAAAAATTCCCAGGGTCAAATGGATTCACAAGGGAATTCTCTCAAACATTTAAAAAACAATTAATCCCCACACTATACAAACTATTTGGTAAAATAATCAAAGGAATCCTACCAAATTATTTTATGATACAAATATGGTAGTGATACTTAAGCCAGAAAGACCAAAAACAGAGAAAGAAAATTACAGACCAATTTCCTTAATGAAAATTGATGCAAAAATTTTAAATAAGACACTAGCAAAGACTACAGCAATATATTACAATGATTATTCACTATGGAATTTATACCAAAAATACAAGGCTGGTTTAATATCAGGAAAACTATCAACATAATTGAACATATCAATAATCAAACAAACAGAAATAACATAATTATCTCAATTAATGCAGAAAAAGCCCTTGACAAAATGCAACACCCATTCCTATTGAAAACAGGAGCATTTTTATATATTTCTAACAAAAATAAGCAGCAAAACTTAGAGAAAGAAATTCTATTTAAAATCATTCTAGACAATATAAAATACTTTGAAATCTAGGTGCCAAGACAAAAACAAAACAAAACAATGCAATCAAGATGAGAAGGGAAACAATAAACTGAGGGAAAACTTTTTATAACAGGTTTCTCTAATAAAGATCTCATTTCTCAAATGTATAAAGAACTAAGTCAATTTATAAGAATCCAAGTCAATCCTCAATTGATAAATGGTAAAAGTATCTGAATAGGCAGCTTTCAGATGAAGAAATCAAAGCTATCTATAATCATGTGAAAAAGTTCTAAATCCTTCTTCATTAGAAAAAAACAAATTAAAACAACACTGAGGTATCACCTCATAGCTACCAGATTGGCCAATGTGACAGTAAAGGAAAATGATAAATGTTGGAGGGACTGTGGCAAAATTGGGAGACTAATGCATTGCTGGTGGAATTGTGAACTTATGTGGAAATTTGTTATTGACATAAAAAAATTAAAAAACTAAAAAGTAGAAAAATAAATTATTTTGCATACATGAAAAATTACTCTAAAAACACAAAATTTAATATGAATAAATGTTCTTGGATACAAAAATCAATCCACAAGTATAACATCGCATTAGATAGAAATTGTTCTGGAAAATATCTTGGGTTTTTAGTGGACTGCAGACTCAATATGATTCAGCAGTGTGATGTGGCAGCCAAAAAAAAAAAAAAAAAAAGAATGTAATCTTGGACAGCATTAAGAGAGATATAACTTCCAGGAACAGAGAGGTGATTTTAAGCTGAAAAGGATATTGAAAAATTAACTCCATAATGGAAGTAAATTAAATGTTTATTTCAAAGTTACACATTTTTCAAAGTAAATCAAATTTTATTCCTTGTATCACAACTTTACACATTTTTTAAAAATCTAAAAAGTATATTATTATAAATTGAGTATGAACTTGATATTGATATCAGTGTTGTAAAATATATAATAGGAATGTACATCCTTCTCAGGGTCTTTTGTGCTTTTAAAGTCTTGAAATGTGCCCTCAGAATGTAATTATTTTACACTGGTTGAATTTTAGGCAGTATGGTAGTAAAAATATGGAAAAGAAATGGTGAGTATAGTAGGGCTGATGCCCTCCAAATATTAGCAAAAGCATTTTCTCGATATTCCAACTATAGTTTTTACAACTCTTGTCAGGTCAAACAGCAGAGTTTTCAAATTAAATTATAAATGTGATTTCTTTTCTGTTGGAATTTTAGGGCACCGGAACTTAATCTCATAATGAAAAGCATTAATAAGAAGTCATTTATGTATTCCTTGTATTGAAAACAAGTGAATTCAAAAATATATCTATTAAGTGGCTATAAATTGTTAGGTGCTAGGGATATAGAGAAATGTGAAATAGGCCCCTCTCATAAGGAGGATGTGATCCAAGATAAAATGGCATAAATACAAATAAGAAGTAGAGGTAAGGTGGTAGGAGAAAGCAAAGAAGGAAAAGATCATTTTTATCTTTGGAACTGAGGGGAGGTTGCATTTGGTTCAGGGCCTTGAAAGAAGGATGGGATTTCAAAGAAGGAAAATGGAATTTGGAATGAAGTGAGGTGATTTAGGATCTATCTAGGCACAGGCTTGATGTGAGCAAAGTTAGAGAGACAGACAAAAATAATACAAGAATGAGTGATCAACCTCAATCACTTCCTAGCTGTGTGAGCCTGGGCAAATCATTTATCCTCAATTGTCTACTCTAGACCTTACCACTCTTCTGCCCTGGAAACAATACTTAGTAACAATTTTCAGACATAAAGTAAGGGTTTAAAAGAAAAAGAATGAATGATCAAAGGGAGTTCAAGTTCATCATAATCTAGTGTATGTGAAAAATATGGACCAGAGCTTTTTTTAAGTTTATTCATGCCAAGATCAAAAGCTCACCCTTTATCCTGAAGATTTTTGAGAACAGCTTCATGATCATAAAAGTACAAATGGAGGATTGTTCAGGAAGCAGTGTGTATAATGAAAGGTGCTAGAGAAAGGCAATAGAAAAAAAGACCAGTTAGTTGATCAGTAGAGTAGTATGCATGAGATGTGAGTGAAGAGTGGTTTATAATGGGAGTGAAGAAGGTGCTGGTACAACAGACATTGTTGAAATGGAAACGAAAAGAGTAGCTGATTTGATGTCAATGTGGATAAAATGGAAGAGTCAGAGATGACTAACAGATTCAAAGACTATTAGAGAAAGAAGGGACCTCAGAGGCTGTTGAGTCCACACCATATTTAAACAATGGTGTGGTGGGCATGGCAGGATAATCAACAAGCTACTGTATACCCTACCATGGGTCATTGGCTGAAAAGTCTTCAAGGAGGTCTAAACCATTATCCTTTAATAAAGTCCATTACATTTTTGGATATTCCTCATTGTATGTTTTCTTCTAACATCAAAGTTAACTACTTTCCTGTTCCTTTCACCCAGGTTCCTCATTCAGTTCTCTTGGGTCAAGCAAATATAATCCCTTTTCCCAGTGCTCTGAGTTTATGAAGTCTATGAACCTGGATCACTGGAGGATGGATATTTCTTTAACAAAAATAGAGAAGAAAGAAGTGGATTGGGAGCAGCTGGGTGGCTCAGTGGATTAGGAGTCAAGCCTAGAGATGGAAGTCCTAGGTTCAAATCTGACCCCAGACACTTCCTAGCTGTGTGACCCTTGGCAAGTCACTTAACCCCCATTGCCTATCCCTTACCACTCTTCTGCCTTAAAACCAATACATAGTTTTGATTCTAAGATAGAAGATAAGGGTTTTATAAGAGAAAGAAAGATAGAAAGAAAAAAACAAACAAACAGAAAAGAGTGAATTTAAGAAGAAGAAATGTTTTAATATTAAATATGACATCCTGGTAGAGATATGCAGAAAGGTGTTGGAAACATAGAACTAGAACTTGGGAAGAAATTAGAGGTGAGGCTAAAGATATGGTCATCAAACATAACCTGAAACTTGTACTATTTTCTCTGATTCTTGGTACCAATCCAAATTCCCTTTTAAAAAAGTAAAGGAAATGCCTTAAAGTATTGGCCAAGCCATAGTTTCCATTTCTATAGCACTTCAGGGTCTTAAAGCATAAAAGCACTTTCCTCACAACAATCCCATGGGGTAGAGTAAATATTACGACCTCATTTTACATAAAAGGGGAAACTGAAGATAAGAAAAGTGAGGTGTCTTGACCACAGTAACAAAATTAAGAAGTGTCAGAGGCATCTCCTGACTATTAGGGCAGAGTTCGACTATATTCTGCAGTCATTCTAAATAATAATAAAGCAAAGCCATTGTGTATAGTACATAAGGTGCCCTGTATTGCATTATGCTAGATCTTTCTCAGACTTTGTTCAATTTTCACTACCAAAAAGATTATATTCAATTTAACATCTCCAGAAATAGCAGACATTTATAGTCTATGCTTTGTCCCTCAAACTGCAATTTTGATAGACAGGAGATACTATAACCAAGTCTCCTAATGAGGATTTTGTGTGAAAAGATGTTGAAGGAAAATCAACACACCAACTTGTCATCTTTTTTTATCATGTTAATTAAATCTATTTGAAACTTAGTCTTATCAAAAGTGTTGGACTGAAAACACTTCTGGACTCCCAGAGGCAGGGTTTGATCTTAACATGCTATCTGATTAGATCTTTCAAGTTGCTGGAGATTTTCAAGGCTGAAATACTTCTCTTTAAACAGTGTTAAAGATATCACCTCAGGCAGCACAGATCCATTTGAAGGAGAGTCCCTTGGATGTCCCTTGACATTTCATCTTATTCCACAAAACCCACTTTCATCCAAACTCATAGCTTTCTGATAAGCTGTAATTAACTAAAACAATTCAATTAATGTGTTCAGGCATCTCTATATTAGAGAGGGAAATCTTGAGAGCTAATCTCCACATTTTTAAAGATAATTTTGTGGTTCAGAGGTATTTGTTTTTACTAAAGTCCATTGCAAGATTTAAGACCCTAAGGGATATATTTAAGGAGAAAAGATGCTGCATAATGATTTGTGTTATGGGAAAATTATATCATTCTGGAATTTTAAGTAAATGCTTCCCTGTAGAAGAGAGGAGCGTGTCCTTGTCCTTCTGATTATAGAACATATATGTTTGTTTGTTTTTTTACCTCTTGGGGATATTGGTGGGAGTAGAACACATTCTTCCTTTTGTTATCCCTACCCAAAACATTCTCCCCTCTAACAAAATAGGTGACTGTGATTTGACAAAGCCATAACAAGAGAATAAGGCTGTTTCTGGTTTAATCAAGGTGCCTCTTTTCTCCCTGTAAGAACACACAAGAGCATATCTAATAAGGAACAATGAAAAGAACACTGGCTCTCTGACCATGGGTTCAAATCCTGCCTCTAATTATCACTATCTATATAAACTTGGACCAGTCTTCAACCTCTCTGAGCCTCATTTTCCTCATCAATAAAAAGCTGTTTGACTAGATAGTCTCTAAGGTCCCTTTCAGTTCTAGAGACATGATGCCATAAGAGATGTTGAAGGTCTTTGAACAGTTAAGTCCCCTTGGAGAAAACGGCATGTCATAGACAGTTAATAAATATTTTTTAAACCTTACCTTCTGCCTTATAATCAATACTGTGTATTGGTTCCAAAGCAGAAGAGTGGTAAGGGCTAGCCAATGGGGGAGTTAAATGACTTGTCAAGTGTTACACGGCTAGGAAGAGTCTGAAGCCAAATTTAAATAAATACTTCTTTATGGATTAATTGCCTAGATAAAAAAGGGGGCCAGTAATCCCCTTGTATCTATTCTATGTCAAAAAATCTAGATGAAAACACCTATCACATGGGGTGTGCTACCCCCTACAAAAGATTTATGGAAAGAAGACAATTTCTGCACAGGATGAGAAGGGGTAGATGAGTTACAGTCCAGACTATTCAAGGGAATATCTATGTTCATAAGTTGGATGACTTCCAACAATTTATCCAAAAAGTAACCATCTAGCATTTGTTGAAGACCTCCAGTGATGCAGAAGCCACTGTCTCCTGAAGTACCCATTCTACTTTCAAATATTCTTTAGCAAGTTTTTCTTTATAAAAAAAATGTAAATTTGTCTTTTTGCAACTTCCACTTTCTTGTTCCTCATTCTACCCCCTAGAACAAAGCAAAATAAGTTTAATCTCTTTTCTAAGCAATAGTGAGAGATAGTTACTATGTCCTACCACCCCACATCTTTCTTCTTGACATGCCTTATACCTTTAACTTTCACCTATAACTCACCATTCTGACTTTGATAATAAGGCTTTTTATCTGCTCCTTATTTTGCCCCATTGTTTCTTTCTACATAGAAAATGTTCATTGGCAAGGGTGATACCATCTATCTAACCTCAATTTTCCGGTCTATGGCCCTTACCATATCTCTCAGTAGAAGATATAAGCCAGGCAGAAAGTCTAGGATCAGTAATCTTAATGTGCAATGTCCTTTGTGTATCGATATTCTTAACAAAACCAATTACCTTTTAGTATTAAAAAAATAATACCAAAGAAAAAGTTAACATGCAACATATTACATTCCAAAGATAAAATTGAAGGTCTAACTTAAAAAGAAATTTCTTTAAAATAATGAGCTATAACTGTCCATTACAAAAAAAAACTGTTGTTTTGAAATTTTACTACCTTCTCCAACTAATATTGCATGAAGTGTTATTTCTTTTGATTATCTAACAAAATTGTTTTTAAATGTTACGATTTGTGCCCAGTGAAGTGAGACAATGTGATTTCACAAAGCAGCTTATAGGCATTGGCAAATGAACACACATACACACACACAGAATTCCAAAAGTTTATCAGGGCGTGGAGTAATCTTTGAAAGGAAAACATTAAAATTTAATTAAATTATCCTATGGAACAATAGAAAATTATAAATTTTATGTCAATATTTTTTCTCCCATGCTACCACGTTTTCCCCAATTTTATCAGTTTTCTCAGAATCAGAGACCCTCTGAGTTGAAAGAGACCTCAGAGGCTATTCAATTCAACCCATATCTAGACAGGAATCCTAAACAGTCATCTGACCTTTACTTGAAGACGTCTAATGCAGGGTAACTCACTGTCACCTGAACCAGCATATTCACAGAGCTTTTGGACAGCAATAATCTCTCCTTTAAAGACCTAAATCCCTCTGCAGATTTTGCCTATAAATTCTGGGGCTGAGTAGAACAAATTCCATCCTGCTTCAACATGACAACCATTTTAATACTAAAAATAACCATCATGTTCCCTCTCCTTACATGACATGATCTCTACACCCCTTACCATCCTGGTCCTCCTTGTCATTGTCTTTCCTAAAATATTGCCAGAGTTAATTATATTCAAGCCGTTTTCTGATCAGGGCAAAATACAATACAACTACTTTCTTCCTCATTATGGACACTTCTACATTATGGACGTTATGGAGACTATGGTTTTTCAAGGAGGTCAAACATTGAAGTAGTACTGGGCTGTTGAGGGACTTCTTTGTCACATTGCTAACTCATGATAAATTTGTAATCCATTAAAAATCTCCTCCCTCTAACATCCTTGTAAAGTTGATTTGATGAACTCAAGTACTGAGCTTTCCATTTATCCCTATAAATGTTCATCTTATTAGGTACAACTTATCTCACAGGATTCTAGGCTGACAAAATCTTTTGGTTCTAGTTCTGTCATCACTAATTATCCTTCTGGGAAGCCATGGCACCTGCAGGCTTAATAAATACATTATTTATATGCAATTTCCATATATATTTCCTGTGAAATAAACTGTCCACTCTGAAATGGAATAATGAAGATTACTAAGTGGTTACTCTCCTATGAGCTGATGAGTATAAATGAAAAGAAGAACAGATCAGACAGTCTAGTCAACACTGTGCTAAGCATTGCTTGGACCCTCAAGGAGTTCACTAGTGGTATTTTACATCAAGAACAGCAGATACAGAGAAGGACTCCACATACATTAGGACATTTGAGAATTCCTTGTCCTCATCATGGAGGTTCTCTGCACACCTGGATCCCAATTCCATATGACATATTGGGTTGATACAATGGAGCATCCCAGGATTCAGTTCTTTGTACCATTGAACAGAGATTCCCATAGCAGTAGATGACACATTCTAAGATCAAACTTCTCTCTGAGACCAACTTCTTTTTTTGAATCAGTTGAAATGTGAGGAGGGATGTGAAGACTTAGCCAGTGTCCTATAGAGTTTCTAGGGACCCCTTGTTAATGGCTGGCTGAACTGTCAACAAGCATTAGGCTAACTAGAGAAAGCATAATCACCTTTTCATTTAAGAATAATCACAGTGCACATAAGCCTCATTGGCTGTGATACGGCTGTTATGCCAACCAAATTAAAACTGATTCACAGCTCATCCAGAGAGTAATATTTTAGAAAAGAGAGAAGGAATGAGTTTCTCCCTCTATACCAAATTGTAATTTGGAAATGTTGTCATAAACTAAAACTAATTTATCATGGACATGGTTTATCAAGAATAGAGAATTATAGAGGGCAAGATTTTGTGGAATGGAGATTTTGGTTCTATGCCCTTTAAAATAGCAGAGGAATTGAGACATCATATTCATAGAGATAGTATCATAGAAGGAAAAAAATGCATAGCTAGTATATGCTCCATCTAATTTAAACCAGATCATATAGGCACTTTGATACACACAGGTACTACAAAAAGAACTGATAGCCCTATCCCTCAAGGAGTTTACTCTGTCAGAATTCAACATGTAAACAGAAAAATACATATATGATAATTTAGAGAGAAAATACTAATGAAGGGAATCAGGAAAGGTCCCAGTGAGCTGCAGCTCAAAGATAAGCTGGGGATTTTAAGGACCAGAGATGATGAGGCACACTTCTAGGCAATGAGGAAAGAGTAAACAAAGACATAGAAATGGGAGAGGAATCTCAAGTTCAAAAAATAGTCAAATAGGTTGCATTAGCTAAGACATCAAATGCATTAAAGTAAATATTATGAAATAGGCCTAAAAAAGTAGACTAGAGCCAGTTCATCACAGTTCATCATTAATCAATACATCCAGTGTGGTCACTGGGCCTGTCCTCTCACAAGCCATATTACTATTCTCTTGTGCCTGAGCCCTGAAAATGTTTCACTCATAAAGTGAATATAGCTGAAAGGAACAAAATATTTTTGAAACAAAGGGTATGGAACATCTGCTTCTGATAAAGTCCAAGGACTGGGTTCAAATCCTGACTCTGGCACTTGCTATTTGCATTTCCTTGAAGAAATAACAACTTTTTATCCTCAATTTCCTTGTCAGTAAAATGAAGGCATTGAACTGGATTATCCCTAAGTTCCCTTTTAACTTTAAATATATGATCCTATGAATACAACACTCTCTTTTCTTCCATACTACTATAAGAAATGGAAAAGCATTAGACTGCATTGGAGTTTAACCAATATTGGTTCTATTAGACATTAGTTTTAACAGGTTCCATTTTGCCATCACTATATTTCAAAGCATGGCAAACAGAGGTTTAATAAGCAGTCAGGAAAAGATCCTGACCTCTTTTTTTGGCCATCATCAACTTTGCAGCTATTCAATTGCTACTGGACATTTTTGAGCCAACAACAGACACAAAATATCCAATTTAGTCTTCCAATTGGGTAGGTCTCCCATAAATAATGGAGATGCTGACTCTGATGAAAGCATGCTTTGTCACTCATATCTACACATCCTTCTTGTTAAGGCTAGTTTGAACTTGTCACAATAGTCTGGCAGGGCTTATATGTACCTGTTTAAAACTTTACCCAGGACATTTAGTGGCCACAGAGGGAATAATGCCTATGGTTTTCCCAATCCTTCATGTCTTTGGGCCAAGGACACTGTGAGAAAGATGCCAAACTTGTCATTTATTCTAACTCCTTTCCATCTCCAGGTCATATTAACACTAGATTGTGCCATGGTCCTGTGCCCATGCTAAGGGTATGCTGCTACTCTGATAATGATTACCAATCTATCCAAGATGGTTCATTGCTTTCCTTGTGCTTAAACTCATACTGTCACCAAAATGGACTTTCTGAAATTAACTTTCCAATATCAGTGTCACTCTTCCTCCTCACTTCACCTTAGAAAGAAACGTCAGGAAGCATCCAAACCCTAATGTTTAACCAGTCATAGAGCTACAGTCTTAGAATTAGAAAAGAGGCTGTCTAGTCCAACCAGTATTTAAATAAGAATTCTCCTTACAACATACCCAGCCAGTGGCCATCCAAGTTATTGTTTATAGATCTATAAGTAGAGGGAACCAACTACTTCCTAAAGCAGCATATTACATTTTTTTCATGGTTCTAATTATTTAGAAACTTCTTTTTAAAATTTGCTTCTTTGAAACTTTCATCTGCTACTTCTGTTTTTATCTTGCACCATCAAACTTGCAACATCAAAAATATTGGCTCTCTACCCCTATTTTGAATGGAGTGATTTGAATGTAATGCATTTCCATGAGTCATTAATGGAAATGACCAAGGTTCAAGGGAAGAACCTTCCTGGGGAAAGAAGGCAGGGTCTAGGATCTATTAGAATGAATAAAATACCCTATTGGAACAAGCTACCACTCACAACACATTAAAATCAAAGCATCAGACAGGAGATAAGAAGGAAGTTGGTAGCTACGTTTTAAATCTTGAGAGTCATTATGGAATAAGTCAGAGCAAGTACACTAAAAAGAGAAGTAATAGGTATTATTGAGAGAGCCATTTGTACCACTGTTTTTGCCACACAAATCTTACTCTGTTGCTTTACCTTGAGATAGAGAAAATGACTCTCAGTTCTTGAAAGTTCTTCCAATTAAGTATAATTTCTGAAAGCTAAGAAAATGGAAAGGCTTTGAGTAAACTTTAACAACCTTGTTAAAAATCAGTCTCAATCCCAAAACAGTCATTGGGTAATAATTTTGTTTTCTTCCTTGAAGGCCTTCTAAATCATGTGACCCATGCTGGTACAGGTAGTAGTACCCCTAGATGTATAATCAATCATAGAAACTGAATCACTGAAAAATGATGCTTAATTTTTGTTAAAAAAAAAAGTATAAAAATCTCACCGATGCTGGTGATTGTGAGACTAGCCCCATTGTTCTTCAGAGGTAGAAGACACCAATGCCTAGAGGGATAATATGTTCCAGAATTAGACATCGGGCCATTGTCCTGCTACAGTGATGATGAGCCTGTGATCTCAAATCTTCTCATGTCATTTTTATAAGTTGTGTGGCTTCCTATGCACTCTTTTTATTAGAATCCAAAGCATAGAAGGTAACACCTATCTGTGTAGGTAACTAAAAGGCTTAGAGTGGTTTGTTTTTTTTTTAATAAAATTATGTCCCCCAATTTCACCATCAAAGTTTATTTTAATGATTTAATAATAATAATTCATTTAATGATAAATTCCATTTTAATTTAATGAGTGATAACTGTCAGCCCTCCAGAATTCTATACCAAAGAGAGTTGATGCACAAATCATCCCTAAATAGCATCATTTTGTTGTGGAGGAACTTGAGGTGAACCCGAGGTTCGGAACAAGTTCCCTTTGAAAGAATGCAAGATTCCAAAACTTAGCTTAAAAATAAAAAGAGAAATTTATTAATTTGGTATTCATGTTAAATTGGCTGGGAGGACTGTGTAGATGGGACACTGCCTCCTAGAGGATATGTGTTCTGGGCTTTATATACCCTTTTGACAACAAGGCTATGTGATTTGAGAAAGGATGGAATGAGGTTAGGCAGAAGTGGGGGATGTTTGTTATCTGACTAGGGATAGAGTAATGTTTTGTGTCCCAAAGACACAATCTGATGGTGTCAGAACATAACTGGGAGATGATATATCTATGTCCATCTCAAAATCTAGGGGAGAATCCAGGGGGAATGTTTCTCTCAGGGGTCTTTCCTTATCATGTGTCTCAGATGCTCAGGGTCACCTTTCCCTGAGTGCTGCAGGAATGCAAGCAATGAAAGGAATTTTCCTGTTTTCTGTTTGACCTGAAACACTTCTAGGGTTTGGGGTATTCAAGGGAAACCTGGGGTCCCATGCCAATTTCTGAGGGACTATACACTGGTCTTCTCTGAGAGTTCCTCTCTCCCCAATACCAAATACTTATAGCATAGAGAAGTATCACAAGCAGCAGCCCAAGTTGTCAAAAATCCATTGGTAATTTACCTTGAAGAGCTCTGTATAACACAGATAGTCCACTGTCATCTTGCCAAATGTCCTAAAGCTAAAGCTGTGAGTGATTCCTCAAAAATAACTGATGCATTGGAAATCTCTGTTTGTATTATTCTGGCTAAAGTGCAAGAATTTTTTGTTGTCCCTAAAGACATCTAAAGGGGGACAAATATGAACAACCCTTTTTAATAGGTAGCTTGAAAAACTTAAACACTTCTCTTGTAAATAAGAAAGGGTCAGCACTGTACCTTTGAGGGAGGGGAGGTCCAAGCCCATGATTTCATCACTAAAAAGAATCTAGATGAGGACTTTTCCTTCATAGTCAGACAACTACAGTTTATTAAGTTACCTACTACGTGCCAGGCACAATATTAAATACTGAGAATACAAATAGAGGGAAAAGGGAAAAAAAGAAATCCTTGCTCTCAAGGAGCTAAAAGTATTCTGCCCCTGAGAGGTTAGGGAACTTGACTAGGACCAAACTTGAGTAGCAAAGACTGATCTTGAACCCTCTTCTTTTCTACTCCAAAAGTTCTGTCTATTATACCAATCCACTAAAGGCAAAAAGGTTTGTATTACTATTTTTAAATATTTTTAAAGAAATATTGGTGCAAAGTACCCAGAAAATAAGAAACATTCTGCAATGGATACAAATATCCAGGTTATGTTTGTTTCAAAGAAACAAGTATTATTTATAATTCTGTTTTGCCTTTTTTTAATTGTTTTTTGAAAACAATTCTGGTCCAGAGAGTTATAAAACGCTCTTATTCCCAGCAATTTCACTGTTAAATTTATTTCCCAAGGAGAATGAATAAAAGAGAAAGAATCTATGTGTTCTAAAATATTTATAGCAGCTCTCCTTGTAGCAGCAAAGAACTGGAAATTGAGGGAATGTCCATCAATTGGGGAATGGCTATACAAGTTGTGGCATATATGATTGGGATATGGAATACTACTGTGCTATAAAAAATAATGAGCAGGTTAATTTAAAAATAGAAAGACCTGCATGAAATTGTGAAAAGTGAAATGAATAGAACTAGTATATACAACTACAAACTAATATTTGAAGAATAACTTGTGAATGTCTATTTCCAGAGAAAAATTGATAAATAGAAACACAAAAGACATTTTTATATATACTTTTTTTTGTCAAGTGATATGGCTAAGGAAAAGAGGAAGTTATTTGGGAATTTTGGTGTAGCCATCAAGCAAATACATTTTTTAACTAAAAAAAGAATTCTGCTTCAAGAGGATGAAACCTTGCCTTGTTGAGGAAATCCAACAAGACATTTAATTTAACCTATTTTTTACCCCCCCAAAAAAAAAACATACAAAAATAGATGTATGTTAAATGATGGAAATTTGTGTTTATATATCTACACAGAACAAATCTCTGTTTACAAAAAAAATGAAGCTGAATGACAGTGAATGATGCATCTTTGGACAAAATTATTACTTGACTGTTCAATAATGATTATAAAACTAACTCCCAGGTATTTTCCTTTTAAGGCATTCCCTAGTCCGGAAGCCATTGTTACTCCTGCTGCTGGATGGAGAGGCTTGTTTGTTGGTTTATTATTCTTGAGCACAATTAAACAAAATGTCACTTTGAAGGTGATAGTCAAAGGTGCCCCTGACAATGCTATTACACGTTCAAAATAAAGTCATTTAAATATGAGGAGGCATTTTTGTTCTATCAAAACACTGAAGGGAAAATTCTTTGTCTGAAAGCAAATGACCCTCAACTACCTCACCTGAATTCTGTGTTCAGATCTGTCTAATAGGATATGTCTCCTGGTCTTGCTTACAAACATAAAAAATAATCTTTCTACAGGTTGAAGAAATGCTATGCTGCTTGAAGGTTTGCCAAAAATCTAGATCCAGCCCTTCTAAAAATACTGCTTTGTGATATGATAGTGTAGACGTGAAAAATCAGATAGTACATCCAAATTAATTGAGGAAGAAAAATTTTGGGAAACCATCACTAACACTATCTCATAATAATTCTTGTTCAAAAATACAAAGCACTGAACAATTTTTTAAGGTGTCAATCGCTTTGGATCCCATCTAACTTTCTGTTGAAGTCTTTTCTTTCAATCAATCCCTCCATTACTAATTTTCAGTTTTAGAGATTACTCTTGTTTACAGGTTTTTAGGTTACTTTTACTTTAACATTTTTGAAAAACATTTTCAGTGCTGTTAGGTACTTTTATTCTACCAAAAGCATTTCGCTACAGACATGACACTTGATGAACTGGTGATTATAAATTAATTCATTTCTAAAAAAGACAAGCATAGCCCTTCTCTTTTGTAAAACTAAATTAGTATCTGAGAAAAATATTAATGGATCCTAAAGATAAGTAATTCCTTAAGTGTTCAGCTTTTTAAGCCAGTGACATACAGTGTGGTAAATTTCTATTTTATAAACAAAGATGTCCAACTATCAAAAAATATTTCATGTCACTTCCATAGTCCTCAAACCTACCAAATGTCTACAGGGCTTTTACATTTACAATGGGTAAATTTTATTTCTTCCCTACTCTTCTCTATTCAGATATTCTTTTGACTCATTTTGCTTTTTTAAAAAAAAAGAGGGGTTGTAATGAATTGCTCTTCCTCATAAAAGATGACCTCCATAGCAATTCACCCTTTACTCCTTTACTCCAAGGAGAGGTGATTTCCTTTTACCTTTATCCTTGATCTCATCTATTTCTCTCTTCTTGAGGAGCTCTATCAGATATTCTTCCTTTTCCCTGTCATTTTCAGACTCTCTACATCACTGACCCTTTCCCTAATGCCTATTGATAGTGAACCATTAATAATACTACTCTTTGAGTCTAGCCATCTAAAAAAAGTCTGAATCCATCTAATCCACCTTGTTCCATATTCACCACAAGAATTGTAGGGGATACTTTTATCCAAAGCTTTGCTAAAAGCTGGGTAAATTATGCCTGCAACTTTCCTTTTATTTCTGATTAAGTAATCCTGTCAAAATAATAATAATAGTTCCTTTCTGTAGAACTTTAAAGTTTGCAAAACGTTTTAAAACTATTATCTCATTCTCATAACAGCAGCCTTGGGATGTAGATACATTATTGTCTCCATTTTTCAGATTAGGAAAGGTAGAGTTTAAGTGACTAACCTAGATGTCTGAGGCTAGATTTGAACTCAGTTGTTCCTACTCTATCTATTATGCCACCTAGATGTCTCAATGAGAAAAAGAGGTTAGTCTGGCATGGCTTTTTTTTTTTGGTGATGAAGCCATGCTGTTATCTCTTCCTTTTCTAAATGTTCACTATCATCTTTTTAATGCCCTCTCCTAGAATTTTTCCAGGAATCAAAATCAAGCTCACTGCCTATAGTTTTTAGATTCTGTTCTCTCCTACTCCCACTTTTAAAAATTGTTTTAATTATTTTTTTTTAATTTTTTAAATTGCCTGCCTTAAACCTTGATGTACCCCCTCCCAATGGCTTTTTTGTGTGTTTTTGTTTTTATATTTTTAAACCCTTAACTTCTGTGTATTAGTTCCTTGGGGAAGAGTGGTAAGGGTAGGCAATGGGGGTCAAGTGACTTGCCCAGGGTCACACAGCTGGGAAGTGTCTGAGGCCAGATTTGAACCTAGGACCTCCCGTCTCTAGGCCTGGCTCTCAATCCACTGAGCTACCCAGCTGCCCCTCCCAATGGCTTTTGAAAGATCATGGAAATATGGTAATTACTCCACATTTGAACAAGAGCAGTGTCTTCAAATTATATTCTTTGTTATATCTCCGACTGGGAATCTATCAACATTATATTGAAATCTCACAAGTTGTGTGTAGCAGAACTGGGATTTAAATACAGGCTCATAGGCTCCACTTTAAGGACTCTGGGTACTTCATGAAGACACAATGGCTTATGTAGAAAGAGAGACTGCAGAATGAAGAGGGTTCTGGATGAGTTGTTTCTGATGATTCTCTTCCATTAACATTCATCAATTACTCTGTTTACCCCCCACCCTCACCCTTCTTTCTCTAGCTTTCTCTTTTTCCCTATCTCTCCTTCTCTCTCCCTCCTTCCCTCCTTCTCTGTCTCTCTCCCTGTCTCTCTCTTTCTCCCTCTCTCTCTCCTTCTCTCTCCCTCTCTTTCTCTCTGTTTCTCTCTGTTTCTCTCTCTCTCTCACTCTCTCTCTTCTTCTCTCTCCCTATCTCCTTCTCTATCTCCATCTCTCTCTCCTCTCTCCCTTCTTCGTCTCTGTCTCTCTCTATATATATTTCTCTTTCTTTCTCTCTCTCCCTTTCTCTCTCTCTCCTTCTCTCTCTCTGTCTCTCCCTCTCTCTCCCTCCTTCTCTGTCTCTCTCTCTGTCTCTCCCCCTCTCTCTCTCCTTCTCTCTTTCTCTCTGTCTCCCTCTTTCTCCCTCCCTCCCTCCTTCTCTATCTCCATCTCTCTCTCCTCTCCCCATTCTGTCTGTCTCTCTCTAATTCTTTCTTTTTCTCTCCTTTTCTCTCTCCTTCTCTCTCTCTTTCTCTATCTCTTCTCTCTCTATCTCTTACACACACACACACACACACACACACACACACACACACACACACACACACACACACACACAACATGCTCCCCTACTTCACTCCTTTTTTTCCTCCTTCTGCTCTGCTAGAATATCCTGATGTTACTTAGGCTCACTGAGGAGTATAAATGAAACCAATAAATCAAATCAATAAACAACAGCTGATAAATCTATAGCAATTTGAGGCTTAAAAAGCACATCACATGCATTATCTCACTGGATCCTGTTAAAATCAACATAACAGTTTACCCATGCCTCCAACGGAGGCTGCGACCTGAATGCATTTTCCATGTTAAAATCCTCATGACAACCCTGTGAAGTAGTTGCTACAGATATTATTATGCCCCCTTTCCACAGGAAATTGGGTAACTTTTCCGTAGTTAAAAAATTACTGAACATTGGAGCCAGGATTGTAACCCAAATATTTTTTAAACATTTTGATAAATAGAATCAGTTTTAAAAGTTGGACCTAAGTTCAAGGTCTGCTTCTGACACATACTGGTTTTGTGATCCTAGAAAAGTCTTTTAAATCCTTTCAGTATACCCAAGCAACTCTTAAGAATCTAAGTTGCACAGCAAGTATCCATCTGCATTAGGGATAGGGGGTTCCTTATATTTATGAAATCCTAGATCTTAACCATGAAAAATACAATTCAATGTATAACTGAGACTGACAATGAAAAGGACTTCTTAAGCTATGCTGAGGGCAAGAAGAGGATGAATGACCACTCATTGGGAAAGAAGAGATACTTATAATGGATGAGGGTAAAGATGAGTTACTTAACCGATTATGCTTCTATTTTTCTCCTAGGAGAAGGATGTTTAGATTGAGAAGGAAAGAACAAAAGTGATTAGCAAGGAGTTGAAACCCAAGATAATTAAAGAGACAATAAGAATACATCTAGATCCTTAAAGGATTACTTGTGTTCACAAGAAGTACATGGCTTGTCTTTACCCTTAGTAGACTTACTTCATATCACTCAATACATAATTATGAAAAACCTACTATGTGCCAGGCATTGTGCTAAGCACTGGGCTGAAGGGACTTTTCTGATTCCCTCTGTTGTTAGCAATATCCCTGTCAAAATTATTTGGTATATCTTTGCATATATTTTTAATTTCTTTACAAATATATGTGTGGCTATCATTCTTGAGTAGAAAGTAAGAGAGTTTATAATATGGGCTGGTTTTTTTTTCCTTGTGTCTTTGTATCCACAGGGCCTAGAGCAGAGTCTTATATTGTTAGATGTCATAGTTCCAAAGTAATACTGAATTAATGAATATAATACAAGGTAGAGAGTAATAAAAGTAAAGAAAAAATCAGGCAAAGTGCCTAAGAAATATTTTAGGGGGAATAGAACACTATTAGCTGGGAGTTCACTGCCAGGATGATATTCCTAAGGCACAAGACAAAAGTCATTTCACTGCCCTGCTCAAAAATTCCCAGTGGCTCCATGTTGCCCATAGAAGAGAACATACATTAATGTGGGTAGAAGTGACCAAGATAATGGCCTACAGGAAGCTGAGAAAGAAGCTCAAAGAAATCCACAAATGTAGAATGAAAATTTCTCTAACTTCCCAAATAATTAACCTATTTTATTGACATGGAAAGAGTTTACCATTCCTGAAAACACTCCCTTTGACATGGAAGTCTTCAGAATCAAAACCTTCTTCCCAGCACAACATCCATTTTAAGATTAAATTTAAAGCAAAATTCTACCATCCTACCATCAAAGAAACAAGTCAGTAAATGGTGGTAAAACTTGGAAGCTGTCAGGGAAAATTGCCATCAAGTCTTTCAACCAGACAGATCACCTCTCTAAATACTGGAGAGTAACTGCCAAATTAAGCACCCCTTCTAGCTGACCTACCTGAGGAATAAATAAATAAATAAATTCCATAATATTTTCTGTGGGAATATTGAAGAATTTACAAAGAAATGAAGGAAAAAACAATTAATGGACTAAAATCTTCCATGATTAATTGCATCAAATGTGACTGATGCTTTCATATGAAATGGTGCATTTCAAATACTCTGGTTCTATGAATTAAAAGAGACTTTATCTCAGTTTTCTTAATCAAAAGTAGCCTGGGTAAAGCAATAAAGAAAGGATTACTAATCTAATAAATTATTTATAAAACAAACATAAATTCCCTAACTTGGTGCTTCATGCTCTCCATGATCAAGCTTCCACTTAATTTTTACATCTTTATTTCATTCTTTTTTACCTTCTAAATAAATTCTGCTTTTCGGGGTTATCAATCTGATCATGCATTTGTATAAACTAGGTCTCATACCTAGACACACTCCTGCCTTTTTTTTTTAACCCTTACCTTCAGATTTAGAATCATTATTAAGCATTAGTTGCAAGGCAGAAGGCAATTGAGGTTAAGTGGCTTCCCCTGGGTCATGCAGCTAGGAAATGTCCAATGTAAGATTTGAATTCAGAACCTCCTATCTCTAGACCTAGCTCTCTATCCACTGATCTACCTAAGTATGCCCAAACATTTCCTTCTCATCTAAACTTTCAGGTGCCACCTCTTCATGAAATTCCCTATAATTCAACCTGACTAAAGTGACTTTCCTTCTTAAAATGTTCCACATAGTTTCCCTGGAATCATCTTTTTCCTTTGTCACATTTTACCAGATGTCACACAGAAAACAAACTACAAGCTTCTTGAGGTCAGAGAATCTCTCATATCTATCATAGTACTTTGCACATGCTAATTAACACATGAAATAGATAAATTTGCAAATTGGATTGAATGGAAATGAAGAGATTTGAAAGCATGACCTGATCTAGTAGTGACATCAAGGATGAAATATGTATCCCTACTAATATTGGCACAATAAGCACTGAAATCCTGTGTAAATTCTAGCAAAACAGTCTTTCTGTAACAGAGCTCTCTATTTGCAAAAATCCTGTTTACAGACTCATTCTTTGGTCTTTATAAAACATGGCATTTTTAAAAGAAAAGATGCCACAATAATTCAAACTTCCAACTCAGCGTGTTTTATTATCTTATCTAATAGAAGAGAAATTCACTTCTAAAAATAAATTGTAAATAAGTGAAACATCCAAAGCTTGGAGAGATTTTTTTTACAGTAAATGACTGGTCTTAGTAGGGAGTTTATGTTTATAAAACTTCAAAATCATGAAGTATTCTTATTGCAAGGACTATTCATCCTCCTGGTCTGTCCAAGATCCACAGACAAGGAGCTCTCCCCATATAACAATTACTCAGCACCACCATCAAGGGTACCTTTATTTCGAAGCCTGTGTTTTAATCCATTTATTTTATCTGATGGAAATGTCTATGTCTATATAGAAATAGGCTGATTATATAGAGAGATAGGGAGATAATATTTGAAGAATGGGGTTAGGGGCAGTTACTACTGAAGTACAGAGTATCCCTCCAGTCCTAAATAGCACAGTGGATAGAGTGCTGCACCTGGAGTCAGGAAGATCTAGGTTCATATACAGCTTGAGACAAACACTGGACAAGTCACTTAATTTCTGCCTCAGTTTCCTCACTTATAAAATGATGATAATAATAGGATTTACCTTTAGAATTGTAGGGATAAAAATTTGATAATATTTGTAAAGTGCTTATCACAGTATCTGGCACATAGGAGATGCTTAATACATGTTTCTTTCTTTCCATTCTCATTTTAAAGATGAAGAAGCTGAAGAGAAAAGAGATTAAGAAATTTGTGCTAGAATGTTCCATTTCAGACCAAAACTTAGGACTCAACTCAACTAAATTAAATAAGTATTTATTAAATGTTTATTGGATTTAAGGCACCGTGGTAGGTAAGGGTGGCTAGATCACACCGTGGATAGAGCGCCAGACTTGGGAATCAGGAAGACTCATCTTCATGAGTTCAAATCCAGTCTTAGCTATTTACTAACTGTGTGACCCTACGCAAGACAATTAAGCTTTTTTGCCTCAGTTTCCTCATCTGTAAAATATGCTGGATAAGGAAATGGCAAACCATTCTGGCACCTTTGCAAAGAAAACCCCAAATAAAGAGTCAGACGTGACTGAAAAACAACAAAGACACTGTAATAAGCACACCAATAATTACTCTTTTTATAATGATGCAGCCTTCTATGTTTCAATTTGTCACTACAATGTTGCCGTGTTTCAATCAATTTTTAACTTTTGACAAAACTGTAACAGGAACATTCTATGCAAATCTCTCCTTTTAATAAAATTGGTAATCAAGGCAACTAGGTAGTTCAGGTAGGCCTGAAGATAGAAGGTCCTGAGTTCAAATATGTCCTCAGACCTTTCCCAGTTTTGTGGTCCTGGTCAAGTCATTTAATCCTAATTGCCTAGTTTTTACTGTTCTACTTTGGAAATGATGCTTGGTATCAGTTCTAAGAGGGAAGATAAGGATTTTTAAAAATAAAATAAAATCTATAAAACAAGCTTACCTACCTGAAGGAAGCATTGTTTGCCTAAATCTAGAACTGTTATCTTTGCCATGTTTTGTTTCTTTCTCTTGTTTAGCATCCCACTAGAAATGAAAATTTTTTAATCTCCTAAGTATAAAGAACTCAGTTTTTTTACAATTATGTCTTGTAGCATTCCAAAATATTTAAATGAAAGAAACAATACCAAAATTCACTTGAGTGAAGAGGTCTACAGATAATTTTGTCAGTGGACTAACACACAATCAATCCTTTGCTTTATTTTGAGCCTGTATTCTCAGAAAGAAGGGTCAAAAGAAAAAAAAAAATTCAGATAAAATATCCTGAACACAGAACTGATTTTATTGTTTTCATAGGGAATTCAAGTGCAGAAAACATGAAAAGAAATTTTGACAGAAAACAAACTTTTCACTTGAATCCACCCAGTTCTGAACAGTGCCTTCCTCCAGGTGTGGGAATCTCTCTCTAATACCATCTACTCCTACCTCCTCTTCTTCTTTGAATATACTTTTGGGTCTCCATTCCCAGAAATCTTGTCAACCAGCCTCCATTTACCACAAACCACTTTTGGCCAAAGCTAAATCATGAATAATCAAACTGCTTCCAGGAGGGACAATTACTATTCCTGCTGATTTTAATTATAAGAAACTACTACCATTGCTTGATATATTTCGATTTCAAAGACACTTCTCAGACATGCTTTTATTAAAAATAAATGACTTTATTTGGAGGAAGGGAGATTCAAAAAAGTGGAGCAAGGGAAAAACTGACTGTTTGAAACTGAAATCCCAAGCCCATTGTATTTCTTAGAAATCGTTATTCCCAATAGAGACAGAGCCACAGTACTAGAAGCCACAACCCACTGAAAAAAAATCAATAAGAAATGGGAAATGAGCCTATCTAATATCATAAGTAAAAGAAATGAAAAAAGGCAGTCCTATTTATAAAAAAATTAGATTTGTATGCTTCTTGGGAAGAAGAAAATCTATTACGTAAAGCAAGGTATATTTATGTGTAAGATATACTACAAAGTTTAGGGCAATGGTGCCTTAAGAAGGTTCAAGTCTGATTTGATCATACTACAGGAGTTTAGAAACCACTTATTCTGATCTTTCCCCATTTTATAGATGAGCAAAATGAGAGAGGCCAAGACAGGATAAATGCCTTGTCCAGGGCCAAACACATAGTGTCTGAGGCAGGATTCATATTCAGATTTTCCTTCTTAGAAATCCAGTGCTCTAAACACCAAACTACCTAGCATGCCCCCCAAGCAATTTAACAGTCCATTGGCTCTCATCCAGACATCACCATTAGAAGGCTACTGATATTAAACAACAAACTTTTATTCCTGGGAAGAGTCTGGTCTAATTAAAAGTATTGCATACTTTCCCAAAGTCAATCCAAGCTACTGCCTTCTTCCTGTGTGTTTCTGGGTCCAAGTCATTCTCCGCAGATAGCATCTATCCAAGATGCATGTGCTCACCACATAATAATCATTTATTCATGCAATAGGCATTCTTCAACCACCTGTCTGGTTATACCACGGGAATAGTTAGACCAAGCTCTTTCAAATGACTGTAGAGTAGATCTTATGAGGAGCCACCACAACATTCTGTGACTGATTCTGTGAGCACGATGTTATCCACAGGCAGAAGCATCCTAATGACCAATGGGGAATCCCTTTCCCATTTGGGCTCTGTGGGAACACCTTCTATGACAGTGACAAATACCATTGTCAAGATATTTTATGCCTCATTTCACGTGGATAATTGGGAAGTTATTGCACAAAGTTATTTGTCTGTTTCCACCTACTTCTAGGAATTTTGTAAAATTTTAACATTCTTGAAGGATGTCTTGTTGAAATTCCATTCTGCCAGACCAAAAGTTTTTTTTATAGTTACGAAAAATTAAGTATACTAGAATCATGTATTCTCTGAACCTTCATGTAAAGTGTGTGTTGCCAGGACCATACTCTTTTCCAAAACAAGTCTTTCCAGCTTGGTCATATCCATTGCAAGGGTAGCAGTCATGACTTCCATGTGCTTTTGTAGAAAAAGTTATCTGTGCAATCTAATGAAAACTCATGACGATCTGTTTTCTCTGACAATGATAATATGTCCCCTGTGGGAGAGGTTTAAAAATAAAAATATGGCTGAGCTAAATCAGACAGTGTGTATTCAAACTTAGACTGGAGCAATATTTAGCCACACAGTGTATACATTTAACTGATGGGACTGAGGTGAAAATTAATTTGTTTTGGCTTAAAAAAAGAAAGGAAAGATTTCTCTGGCAGCACAGTCATTTTCTGAGGTACATTAATGAAACTAATTGAGTTGGCCATGCTTTTAAACTGAGGCCAAACATCAAGACATTTTAGGAATACAAATTTTGTATAATTAGCTAATTGGCTAATAATTTATTGAAGACAGATAGGTGGCACAGTGTGAGGATAGAGGGCCAGGCCTAGAGTCAGAAAAACCTTGTTCAGACCCAGCCTCAGATACTTACTAGCTGTATAACCCTGGGCAAGTCACTTAACTTGTTTGGCTCATTCTCCTCATCTGTAAAATGAGCTGGAGAGAAAATGGCAAACACCTTTAATCTCTTTGCTAAGAAAATCTCAAATTGTGGATCACAAAAAGTCAGACAGCTAAAAAAACTGAAAAAATAATTTACCTGGCAAAACAATAGAAGTATCTTCATTTTGTCTAAAGGGTTCTAATGAGACAGTATAATCAAAGAATAATTGCTAACACAAGCATGAAAATTTCTGTTTGCCTCCTTTTCTTCACCTATAAAAATGAGAGTATTGTACAAATGATCTCTTGGGTCCTTTCCAGCTATAACATTCAGTAACTAAGGTCTCTATAACAAAGAATTTGAAATGTGTATAATTTTAAAGGTATTAATTTTTAATTGCTTTCAATTATAGATATATTGAAAAGGTACCAACCAAAAAGAGGACACTTGAAAAATTGACATGGTTTTCACATGGAAAAAGTAGCTAGGATTTTTTCTGTGTTTTTGTTCACTTCTTGACAAATTTGGGTTTTATTTGATATAGTATATAGGGCAAGGCAGCAAAACTATACCTAAAAAAACTATTTCCCTGAGGTATTCATATTCTTCTACTCAGTAAACTCTACAGTTTCCTTATTACCTGGAGGGTCGAATACAAACTCCTATGTTTGACACTTAAAGTCCTTGCAGCCTGAATTCAAGCTGCCTTTCCAGTCTTATTCCATATTTATTCAACCTTCATGCATTCTAACCTTCTTACTGTTCCCTTCACACAGCCTTTCTACTTCTCTTCTATGCGGCATGCTCTCTCTCTCCTTAATTTTCCCTCTTAAAAAACCTAGTTGTCATTAAAGTTCCACTTGGCATCTCTTACCCCATGAGGCATTTTATGATCCCTCCAACAAAGAGTTTCTTACCTTCTTTGTGTCATGGACCTCTTTGGTATTCATCCTGGATGGACCCTTTCTCAGAATAATAAATTTAAATTCATAAAATAAAAGAAATGGTATTATAAAAGAAATCAATTATATTGAAATATAATGATCTAAATATATTTTTTAAAGTTCACTGACCCAAGGTTAAGAATTCCTGCTAGGGACTTTACCTACAATTATATTTATATATTTATTTTACATGTGTTTATATTTGTATATTTTGTTTGTCTTGGTAGAATACAACTCATTTAGGGTGATTTTTTTTGTTTTTGTATCCCCAGCACCTGGAACAGTCCCTGGAACAAAATAGATACTTAATAATTATTTGCTGAATGACTGTTGATTGGTTTTTTTGTGGAATGTGGTTTTCAGTAATGATGTTAGATGAAGACAAGAAACTTCATTTTATGTTGAAAAATGTGAAAGAGGAGCTGTTTGAGTTTACAGTGGAGCCATCTTCTGCATGGTTCACCTCCTCTAATGCAGATCATTGTTAGAAATATTGGAATTTAGGAGAAAGAACACACCCATTAGTGTACCCCAAAATGAAACAAAATATGGCTGATTTTTTTGCTCATCCTGTCATATGCTGCTGCAGATTTTTGCTAATATCCAGGAAATCTGCTGAGGTTCCAGGAGAAAGAAAATACTTATAGGTCCTTGAGAAGGAAGAGAGCTACTGTCAGTCCCTGATGCTTGTTAAAAGGAAAAACATTAAAGAAGGGCTTCTCTGTTCTAACAGGTCCTTTGCAGTAATAGCCTCTTGGAATCTACAGACTACTGGCTTCAGAACCAAAGGGCCCCATGCCAAATCGGGTTTGTGGAAGACAAGTCTGAAAACTGTGCATCCGTGAGTACACAGAATATTTGGGTTATTCATCCGTAAACAAAAAAACAGATCTGCCTTGTTTTCAATTTGCTAACTATATGCCTTTGGGAGATTTTAGTTTTGAAAATTTTAACAAGGGTAAGGAGGCTCTGGAACATGTATTTATATAGTAATGATGAAAAGACGGTATTTTTGGTTACAATTTTTCAAGTATAATTGTGCTTATTTCGACATATGAATTCTATCTATTTAAAAGAAGATGATTTTTTCAAGTCCCCAGGGGAAAAATGTATAGACATGGAGCCTGCATGGTAACGATCAAAAATAGCTGTTTAATAAAGGCCGCAGTGCCTATTGTTTGAATATATAGAAAAGTCACTGTGTGAATGGCTATATTATTCTTAGAAAAAGTGAGTGTGGATGAATCTTGAACCATATATGATCCTCTTCCTTTCTTTCAGATTATAGCTATAATTGTTTGACAGAATTGTTACTAAGCCTAAAAAAGAACAGAGCTTAAATTAAATCAATCATAACTTAAAAGTTTCATGTACAAAGTCATTTTTACTTAGCCAAAGAAATGCTTTGAATAAATGATATATATTAAAGCTTTCAAATATGGAAATAAGAAATGTTTTCAATGAAATATGCTCCATGTTCCATATGACTATTTTAATTGAACTGTCAATTCCCTGATCTGGTGGGGTCATCATTGCATGTGGTGAGAAGGGACCTGGGGTTCCCTCTGGAGCATAGAGAAATTATATTTTCTTTCTTGAAATGGGAAAATTTTCAGCTTTCTGCTATCTCTGTTTATAAGTCGCTTGCCAGCATTTCTGTGAAAAGTGAGAAACGGCGAAAGCTGAAAAGGGAACGAATCAGGGTTTTTATCTATAAAGAGAACAAGAGGCTATCAGACAGCCACTTTAGCAGCTTCACATTCTAAGAAAAGAAATTCACGGAAATTTTTTTAAAATGCACAATTAATTTGACATATTTATCTTCCATCTTTCCTTAGGAATAACATCAGGGTTAGGACTGGTTCGTTTTACAGGTCTGGTGCCCTGTTTGGGAAAATAGTGTCTCTAGGGAGGCATTGAAAAATTGTTTTTAGGTATCAGGCAAAAAAGTGCTGCAATGTTTTGAAAATGTGATATGGAAAGTAATTATGTAATAGAAATGTCTTCTGAAAGCTTACTTTTGGTACAGTTTAAAATAAAATATAGAGTAATATGGAGTCAATGATATATGGAGGTAGATACATCATGTTTCTAAACATACACATCATCGAAGCAGATTGTGCATTTATAGGAGTCCAAAAAAAAAAAAAAAGATTCTTCTCCCTTGAGCATTTTTCAATGAATAATTAAAGTAGCTATATTTACATAATGTTTTAAGATTCACAAGAAGTTTACATGTAGTTCTTTGATCCTTTTAACAACTGCAACATTTTATAGATATTTCTTTCCCAGGAACCTGAAACTGAGAGAGGAAAAGAAATTTGCTCGTGATTACATATCAAGTGAAATTCAGAGGCAGGATGAGAACCCAGATATCACCTGAGTATAAATCTAATAGTCTCTAAGAATCATAATCTGACCTCAAGTGTTATGGAATCAACCATTATGAAGTCATAAAGATGGGTCACATCTCCTCCTCCCTTCATTGCCAACTGTTAAACTTGTATCCAATCCATCTACACTGGCCCTTATTTCCAGCCAAAGTTGTAGGGCTGATGGAGAGATGTTAGGGAGATTCCAGATTTCCTGGAAGATTATTGCTGGAAAGAGTGAGCTACATGGTCCAAGTCAGTGAGATATAGAGGGTTTGGTTGACTTGGCACTCCCTATTCAGGACAGCTCAACCTCAGGGAAGAGATTTCCAAGAATGGATAAATTAATTCCCCTAAGGAACTTGAATAGTTATGATATATGAATATCAGGTAAAAAAGAAGAATGGCTGTTCCAGGTAAGATAAGATAAGGCAAGGACAGCTCAGATTATGAGATAGTACAATATGAAATGTGGCAGTAGAACATTTCTATTTGTGTTCAATCTTTTTTTTTTCTTTAAGAATCCTAACATGGGCTTCAAAGTACACAGTTTCTATTCTAATCCTTCATACTTTTGGAGAGAATTGCTTAGGGTATTGGCAAGTGAGGTATTCCCACTTGCCAATTGGTCCTTTTAGTTCTTCACCGAAAGCTGAAGAAATTCATACAAAGGAAAGTTCATGACGTGGGAGATTTGGTTCTCCTCACTATTTTTTACCTAGTATAACTATTACCAAGAGTGGAAATATCTATTGTCCTTTGACCCCAAGAGCTTAAAGAAATTTCAGGGTACCTAAAAGAAACCAGACATAATTTCTCAAAGGTATCCTAGAGGCAAGTAAAAACTATAATAAATACTGGAGGCTTATAATCATAGATAACATCTTTTGATCTTTTTTTCTTTTAAAAAACTAATGCTTGGTTGTGTCCACCCCTTTTCTTCTTCTATCACATTTATTTTTCCCTAGAATCTCACACATTTATGTATTTTCTTTGCTTTATCTCCCTACTTAATCAGATGGGGCATTTTGAGTTCACCTGATAGAGAAGGGAGATCAGGCTTAGAGAGGTGAATTAACTTTCCCAGAGTGATCCAGCTAATTCGTTGCATATTCAGAGACTGGAACTCAGTACTCATGGCTCTCAAGTACTCTTTATATTTACACCACATTGCTTTATTAAAAAAAAAAAAACCAATGTTGGGACCTCCAAATAACTCTCTACCTTGTGATTAAATTCCAATCATCTTTGAAAACATATTTATATTAATCAGGGATTGTCAGATAGATTCCTTAAATAAAAGCTTGTCAAAACCTTCTTAAAGATGCACAAGTAATCTTCCTATAAGATTATTGAATTAGAGCTGGAAGGGGCTCTTAAAGGTAAGTTCAATTGCTTAATCTTATAGGTGAGAAAACTGTAAGAGTCTAAGTGATTTACTTAATATTACCCAGTTAGGAAGTATCAGAACTTGAGATATTAACCTAGTTTTTCTTACTCAAAATGCAATAGGTTTTGTTTGTTTGTTTCTTTTCGTTTTTATTCCATTTCCTCCTCCTGTTTCCTACTGTACTGTGCTATAGCCAACTCCTTTATTGTTTTAATCTTATCTTACTAAGAGAATGGCTTTTAAAATTTCTGGATTTTGTTATGCAATTCTTCAGAACAAATAGTTCTATTGCCTATGGATGCAGTTGGATACAATGGAAAGAAAAAACAGTGAGGAGCCAAAATAATTGAACTATAGTCAGAATCCTTCTTTTGACTTGATTGGTTGGATATGGGCAAGCATATCTTTGAATTTATTTAAGTCTCAGTTTTCCTAAAAGAAGCATATAAGCATATCTCCCCTATTTCCCATGGCTATTGTAGAGATTCAATAAGATCAAGAGGGTAAAAACACTTTGTAGAATGCAAATGCTTTATAAACTTCAGGTCTGACTAGAGAACAAATCCAAACAAATTGGAAACTATCCACAGGGTCTTTCTCAAGACAATTGTTATTGTTATATTTATCAATTCTAGATTGTATCCATTGTCTCTATGATGCATGCATTTCCTCCTTCATTACAGATTTATCAGCATTCATGCATGTAGAGAAGAGGTATCAGACACACAAGTGACGGCCAAAAAGGACCCACAACCTTCCTGAATGTAGATTCTTTAAAGAAAGAAGAGTTGAGCACAAGAAATGTCAATGTGCAAGGCAGTTAGGTGGCACAGTGCTTAGAGGACCTGAGTTCAAATCTGGACCCAGACACTTTCTGGTTGTGTGACTCTGGGCAAGTCACTTAATCCCATATTTGCCTAGCCCTTGCCCTCCTATCTCAGAGTTGTTCCAGATAGAGAGTAAGGTTTGGGGGTTTGGGGGTTTGGGGGGAAAGAAATGCCAACGTGATTAGATATAGAGTCTCTGAGCAGATTTGAATGAATGAAGAATTGATGTACCTACAAAAGTTTTCAAGCTGAAATGGTACATCTATCTTGGACACTGGGGATAGGAAGCTGTATTGCACAAGTGGAATTATGCTTTAAGTTATAAATGGTTTTGTCAAATTTCTAAATTTGTCATTGACAAAAATGTTTAACAGTACAGAACCAAGGACAGAATGTACTAGAGCCCTCCTTTCAGTTGGACAGAGGTAAAACCATCTCAGACATAATTAATTTGAAAACTATAGGACAGGTCTACAATTACTGGGGAAATACTGGAGTAAACAATTAAAGGGGTATTTGATTGGAACTTAGAAAGGGAAATAGTGATAATTGTCAGCTAGTTTAGTTTCATCAAAAATTAATTATGCCAGAACAGCCACATATTCTTTACTTATTTCTCTCTTTCTTTCCTTCTCTCTCTCTTTCTTTCTCTTATTTTCTGTCTATCTTTCTTATTTGAAAGCATTGCTAAACATTTAGATCTAGAAAGTTCCATAGAAATAACACAACTAGATCTATGGAGGGTATTTAACAACAACAACAACAATAATAGTAGCTTACAATTATATCATTCTTTAATGTTTGCAAAGCCAATGAAGCTACATTCATAGTGTCCAAAATGAGGGATGGGAGAGTTTCACTGTGCAGTGTTCAGATAAAACTACATCTAGAACACTTTGTCCAGTTATAGATGCCATCAATTTGATTATATCAAGGCAATAAATTGCTGCTTGAGAACTGTGGGAAAATGGAACTGATTTCCTTGAAAGATAGTTCCTCAATAGCAGTCTTTAAGCAAAAGTTAAGTAATAATTTATTAAAAGTCTAAAATAGCTCTTTATTTTTCAAGTAGTAGTTATGTAAGGTCCTATCTAACTCTTGAGACTGAAATTTTAATAATTTTACCTACTAGGCATATTTATCCATTTAATATTTTTTCTTATAATTTTCTAAAATATAAAATTACTTCTAGTATCAGTCAAAATGATTTTTTAAATTTTTATTATTTTAAATGGGATGAGATATGTCAGAGAATAGGAAAATTCAACTACTATAAAAAATCATTAGCTGAGACATTTACCTTCAAAGAAGTTCTGGTAGGAAATGCTAGAGTTAAGGTTCTGGTATATTCTTATCTTTTTATCTTAATTAAAACTTAATTTAGCCCTTTCTCAATCTGCTACCATCTCTTTTCCAATTTGTTTTGGTTTAATTTTAGATTTGGATGGGGCCCATTTTTTGTGAATTGAGGCTTCATTAAAAATTACTTTCTCATTTCATTGTATTTTTAATATGCAGTTGTTATTCCTTTGACTACCATTCAGCTTTGTATATGAGTCATATTACTTTGGACAAAGTGGAAAAATAATTCATGGTAAATTTCCAGGGACTATTAACACTTTATAAAAGGAGGGGGGGTAGCAAATACAGTGATTAATAGGTATCAACCTATTAATTGTGCTCAAATTATCCAAATTATGATGTTAATAATGAAGACAAAGGAAATCTTGACCATTAATAACTCATCTTGAATAGTGTCTTTTTAATTTTTTTTGTTTTTATAACACCTTAGTTCCTAAATATATCTCTTCATCTTTTCTATACTCCAAGCCATCTCTTTTAAGAATAAAATAAAAGGATTATATCAAGCAAATTATGAGACCATGATAGTTTACTTGTTGGTCTATGAATAAGGAAAAAATTCATAACCAAACGAGATGTTACAGTATGGAGTATAAAATGGATGATTTTGATTACATTAAATTAAAAGGATTTTACACAAATAAAACCAATGCTATTAAGATAAGAGAGAAACCAAGAAACTGGGAGAAAAATTTTTATATCAAGTTTCTATAATATCTCATAATTTCTCAAATACATAGAGAAGAAAGTCAAATTTTTAAGAATACAAGTCATTCATTCCCCAGGTGACAAATGGTCAAAAGCTATGAACAGGCAGCTCTCAAAAGGAGACATAAGAAGCGGGCAGCTGAGTAGCTCAGTGGATTGAGAGTCAGGCCTAGAGATGGGAGGTCCTAGGTTCAAATCTGGCCTCAGACACTTCCCAGCTGTGTGACCCTGGGCAAGTCACTTGACCCCCATTGCCCACCCTTACCACTCTTCCACCAAGGAGCCAATACACAGAAGTTAAGGGTTTAAGAAAAACGACAACAAAAAAAAGGAGAAATAAGAGCTATCAATAGTCATATTAAAAAGTTATCTAGGTCACTATTGATCAGAGAAATGCAAATATAAACAGCTCTAAGGTACCATCTCACACCTATCAGGTCAGTTAATATGACAAAAAAAGGAGATGACGTGCTAGAGGGTACATGGGAAAATGGGACACTAACGTACTGTTTGTTAGTGGAGTTGTGAAATGATCCAACCATTTTGGAGAGCAATGAATTATGTCCAATAGGGTATAAAACTGTGCAAACCTTTTAACTCAGAGATATTACTACTAGGGCTACACTCTAAACAGATCAAATGAAAACGGGAAAGGACCTAAATTACAAAAATATTTATAGCAGCTCTTTGTATTGGCAAAGAATTAGAAATTGTGGGGATATCAATAATTAGGCAATGTTTGAATGAGTTGTGGCATATTTATTGTGATGGAATTGTTGTTTGGTTGTTTCAATTGTGCCTAATTCTTCAAGATGTCATTTGGGGTTTTCTCAGCAAAGATACTGGAGTAGTTTTTGCCATTTCCTTCTCCAGCTCATTTTACAGATTAGGAAATTAAAACAAATAGGATTAAATGACTTGTTCAGAGTCACATTGCTAGTAAGTCTGAGGACACATTTGAACTTGGATCTTCCTGATTCCATGCCTGGATTTCCATCCAAATAATACATTTCTGTGCTTTAAAAGGGGGAGGGGAAACCCTACAGTATTTATGCAACTTCTCAGTTATAATTTGGGAAAATCTTTCATTGTTTTGACAAAATGATATATGATAGATCATGGAACAACTTTCAGTTACATATGTCATACAGTTCCTGCTAGTATACATAACCTCATTCTCTGCTAAGTGAAAAGCTTATCATTCAAGGCAAAACAATGATTCCTTAGAATATCATTAGATTTCAGAGGAATCGACTTCATAATTTTCTATTTCCTTTCAGCAGAATTAATCATTTTTATTTAATATGTCAGGGTGCTTTACATTTTTAATTAGTTCTTCTTTACAGCACCCCTATGTAATGAAAAGATGGTCGTTTCTATTTTACAGCTCAGAGACCTGAGATAGAAACAGTTCTATGATTTTCTGACAGCTCACTGTGGACACCTGCTTTGCATTCTTATATCGCTAGAACTTTATTGCTCTTGACTAATAATGAGATACACTCTCCCCTTCCCCTTGTCATATTCTCTGACAAATTTATGGAGACTTATTAGGAAATAAAAAGATGCCATTAGCAGATTAGTTGCCTTTTCCAAAATTATCATTCTTACCAAAAAATGTATTTAAAATATTTGATTGCCAGTTCATGTAGAGTTTTACCTCTTGCAAAGTCTTATCTGCCATCTGCCATCTCATGTTACCTACATGGATAAAGTTCAAGCAGTCTGGACCAAAAACAGTCAGTTAATAACCTTTTGTCAAGTGTTTACTATATGCCAGGCACTGTGCTAACAATACAAATAATGTTTACTAAGTGCCAGGCACTGTGCTAGGGATACAAACTAACCCAGGGTCCTCGCTCTGAAGGACACACAATCTAATAGGAAGAGACAAATTGGCACATAACTCTCTCCATATACAAAATATATACAGTGTAAATGACAGGTAATCTCAGCAGGAAGGAATGAGCTTTGAGTGCTAATAAGTTTGGTTCTGAGTCTGAGATACCTGCAAGACAAGCAGTTGGAAATGGGCAAGTGGAAGTCAGCTGAGACATTAGAGCTCAATAAGTAGATTTGAGAATCATCAGGAAAGAAATGATCATTGAATCTACATGAGCTAATGAAATCACCAAGCAAGACAGTGTAGAGGGAAAAGAAAAAATAAAAGGATTCAGGATTAACCAACCTAGTTTAATTCCATGGGCTTCCTAGATAACCTAAAGCCATAGGGACTCCAAGACACCTTAACCCTACTCATATCTCAAATCATCCCAAGAGAGACAGAGAGGAGAGAAGAGGAGAGAAGAGGACAGGACAGGACAGGACAGGACAGGACAGGACAGGAGAGGAGAGGAGAGGAGAGGAGAGGAGAGGAGAGGAGAGGAGAGGAGAGGACAGGACAGGAGAGAGAAGCAAATGTCAGCAATAACTCATGTTGGTTGGTCCATTGCTCAAAGACAATTCAGACCCCTGCAGTTTTACGTTCCCTCTTTCATCAGATGCTTCATATCTACCTTTGAATCTTCAAGTGACTAGCAAAGTATTCAGTACCTAGAAGATGATCAGTGAATCCTTTTTTGTTTAACCCTTTTGCTTCGGTCTTAGAATAGATACAAAGTAGTGATTCTATGGCAGAATGGCTAGGACTAGGCACTTGGGGCTTAAATGACTTGCCCAGGGTCATACAGTTAGGAAGTATCTGAATCCAGATTTGAACCCAAGCATTCTATCCACTGGGATAGCTAGATCCCCTATGAATGCTTTTTGACTGATTGGTTAACTAGGAAATCATAAAGACCAGAAAAAGGAGAAAGCAATGATTTTTAAAAAACAGAAGGTAGAGATGGGCAGCCTAGGCTACACATTTCATATATTGGCTTTAGTTTAGTCACTGATTAGCCAATGTTTTTCCCCTCCTTTTTTTTATGCCCAGCACTTACCCCAATGTCTGGCACATATTAACAGCTTAATAGATGCTTGTTGAATGATAGGGGCTTTGAAATAACATTCTCTGTTCTTTTTCAAATCACTTTGTATCCTAGTTATAATAAGAGCTAGATTTTATATAAAACCTTAGGATTTGCAATGTATTTTATGTAAATTAATTAATTTGATCATTAGAACAATAAGAAGTACTACAGGTATTGTTATGCCCATTTTATCAATGGAGCAATTGAGACCATGAGAAATCAAGTAATATTCACATTACCACAAGCTAATACATGTCAGAGGTGAGGTTTAAAATAAAATATCTCCTAACTCCAAATCTGAGGGTCCACAACACTATTGGACATCTAATCAGGGGCCTGAATCCTAACCTGAGAGATACCAACTTCAGGCAATCACTTATTGACTCTGTTACTTAGCTTTTCAGATTTTTATGATGTTTCATTGAGCGAATATGCTGTTGGTGACATGATTTTCTAAATTAATTTATTATTTATATTTTATGTAATTCCTATTATGTAACCAGTGATTTTCCAAAAGATTTTTAATAAGAATATGCTAGTATGTACAGATGAAAATTCACAGAAAAATAATTTGGATGGTTAAAAATATTCAAAAAAATCAATGCAATGTATTTATTAACGCAAATGTAAATAGTATTCATATTATCTACTTTTTAAGGTATTATCTCCTTTTTAATTTATTATTTATTTAAGGTTATATTTCTCTATTTCTGCTTTTTCCTAATGAATAATTTTTAATTCCATTATTCTCAGAGAGCAAATAATACCCAAACAGATTTAGGATAGATATGATATAAGAAACTTTCTATTTACATTATTTGCAAAGAAAAGAAGTTTTAAAAATTCCCTAAACTCTTTCTATACCATAATTAGAAATTGTTTTACAACAAATAGAGGACTAAACTTGAAAGACATGGGTTTGAATCCATCCTCTGATACATACTAGCTTTATAATTAGGTCTAAGTCAACTAACCTCTCTGATCTCCAATTTCCTCATTTATACAATAGAGAAAGTAATCCTTCTGACCCCTATCAAACTTCTGGAATGAGAATTAAAGAATATAATGTATATAAAGTTATTTCAATGTAATGTGCTAGGTATAAGTAAGCTATACCACACTAATTAGAGAGTTAACTCAATATAATAAAAAGAAAATATCAACTGCCCCTGAAATTAGATGACAGATAGTAATATATTCATAAGTATCATATTGCTTTAAATTTTGCATTAAATAACCTTTTTAAATATTAAAACATAAACACAATTAATGTGTTTATAATCAACATTTGTTACTTTTATCAAAATATATTTGCATAGAAAATCAATTTTCATTGATTTATCAGATGAATAGCAAATATTTTAAATAGGCAAAACTTTATAGCAGCTTTTAGGAAGAATTCATTTACTTCTAGAGAGCATGCTTTGCATACATATCCAATTATCAATGATAGAAGGAAACATCAACAATAATACATTTTTAGTAACGTCTTTGACTAATTATCCTTCCAAAATAGTAATGAAAAGTATAGATATTGTTATAATGGAAGTTAAAAGGTCAACTAGGACTTAAATACAAGTAGTAGTTGTTTTAGAAGCTATAGAATTAGAGGAAATGCAGTAATCTGGACATCTGAGTCATTTTTTCATGCAAATCATCATAAATCATGGAAATGACATTTCTACCCATTTTGTGGTTTTTCAGTTACATGTTTGGAAACTAAAATTCATTGCGAAAAACTATTCTAAGTTTGCTTTCTAGCCAAAAACCCCAAGTCCTGTCTATCCTCAGACACCATAGAAATTCACTTTTCATATCATTTTAGTGGTCTAAGGAAGGTTTGTTTTAGAAAGCTCTGAAATATTCAGTGTTGATTGAGGAAAATGTCTTCAGAAACTGAAAACAAAAATGTAATTTTGATGATTTAAGTGGGTTTATTTTGTATCATGCAACTTTGCTAAAGTTGTTGATTATTTCCACTAGCTTTTTAGTTGATTCTTTAGGATTCTTTAAGTAGACCATCATATGTCATCTGCAAAGAGTGATATGATAGCTTGGTTTCCTTATTGCCTATTTTAATACCTTCAATTCCTTTTTCTTCTCTAATTGCTACTGCTAGTGTTTCTAGTACCATGTTAAATAATAGTGGTGATAATGGGCATCCTTGTTTCACTCCTGATCTTATTGGGAAGGCTTCTAATTTAACCCCATTGCAAATGATGCTTGCTGATGGTTTTAAATAGATACTCTTTATTATTTTTGGGAAAGGCCCTTCTATTCCCATACTTTCTATTGTTTTCAAAAGGAATGAGTGTTGTATTTTGTCAAAGGTTTTTTCTGCATCTATTGAGATGATCATGTGATTTTTGCTGGTTTGCTTGTTAATATGGTCAATTTTGTGGATGGCTTCCTAATATTGAACCATCCTTGCATTCCTGGTAAAAATGCCACCTGATCACTTGCTGGAGTCTTTTTGCTAGTATTCTATTTAAGATTTTTGCATCTATGTTCATTAAGAAGATTGATCTGTAGTTTTCTTTCTCTATTTTTAATCTACCTGGCTTTGGAATCAGTACCATATTTGTGTCATAAAAATAAATTGGTAGAACTCCTTCTTTGCTTATTTCATTAAATAGTTTGTGTAGTATTGGAGTAAGTTGTTCTTTGAATGTTTGATAGAATTCACTTGTGAATCTATCTGGCCCTGGGGACAAAAATGTACTTATGATAAAAAGTAATAGTGCCTAAATTACCATCTGTATGTGCTCACCTTCATTCTCAGTCCTTGCATCTGCTCTTTCTAGTAGCACATTGAAGTACTTGGGTCTCTTCATAAATAAAGAGCTATAATGTCTTGAGAGTTACAATGAATAAGAGAAAAGCATCTTCTTATTTCAACTCACTGATAGAAGACTAATGGCAATGATGCAATTTAGTCTTCCAGGAAGAATGAAAGGTGTAGTAATAATAGATGGATCCCTTTTTAGTGTTATAAAGATAAACTCCCATTATCTACTTCAACTTTCCCTTTGCCCAAATCTCATCTTGAAGTATATTTTAAGAGATCAAGCATATCATAATGCAAAAATAATCACCAAATCATAATGTAGAAAGGTTAGGTTAGTTATTATACAGAAGCTAATTTTTTAAATGCCTTTTATTTTTGATTAAATTTCCAAATCCTTCAAATAGGTTGTTTTTTCATTCTTTAGAGAATAATTTAAGCAGTTGGAATCTTAAATTTGTTATGGACAATTAACATCCTATGACCCCGAATTTCATTAGAAATGATTTAACCTATGTTTATACCTGTACCACAGGTTCTGATTAATGAAAATAGTGAATCTCCTAATGTTGTCTCATGCATTTGAATTCATAAAATTAAAGGTTATAATTATGTAAAATAACATAAATGGTTTCAGCCCAATGAAAATATACTGTGTATATTCAAATAATGGGATCACTTCAGGATATTCATAATTCATACTTATCAGAACCTAGCTTATATCAAAGGTTTGTGTTAAAAAACAAAACAAAACAAAAAAACCTCCATGATTTGAGATCTGTTTTGATCACAGTGATCAAGCCAGAGAGACTAGAAAGAAACTGGATCAGGTCCAAGGATGCAATATTTTATAGCCCACCTAGTAGATTAAATGAGAGCATTAGGAAGTTTTCTTTCAGTCTCTGCTTAACGGGAATATTCCAATATTTCAGGGAATACTATTATCCTGGACTAGGGTTCACTGGTTTAGGCAGGGCTGCTATGAATCAGAGAAGAAAGAGGTCTTGGAAGGATGACAGCAAAAAAAGCTTATAGCTACTGCTAAGAGATAAAGGGAAACTGGGATTCAGAAGTAAGGTGCCTGACTGTAAAAAGTAATTCCAGTTATCTTAAGACTAATTATACATCTATGGAAAGAATTGTATTTATTGTGGTAGGAAGTCTGTGGACAGCACCTTTTAGGCACAGGATGGAAGGCTGGTAGGGGGAAACCTAGATTAAAACATACTTTCCTAAACCTTATGGAAGGAAAGATTAGAGAGGAATTATAAGCTTTGTCTCTGCTTTTGTAAAGGGCATCAGCTGCTGATACTTCTAAAGGCTACCTAGGGGAGTGAGGCCAATAAATTATGGCTATGGCTGCTGTGAGAGAGATCAATTCAGATATCACCTCTCTATTGGAGCCTAGATGTCTCATTCCACCTCAATGATTCTGGCTGTCTCAGATAGCTGGTAGATGGTTGTTTGTACCCTGTTTGATTTTATTTCACAGTTATATTTACCTTGATAGTTGATGGATTTCCTAGTTGGAAACAGTTCTAAAACCAAGGGGTTTCTTCAAGACTTGCTTCCAGTGAAGACTACAGAACAGATTCACATTTCTTGGAAAACTGACTCAGCTTCTCAGAATATCATCTCAATGGAAAGGTCTGTCAGATGGAAGGAAATTGGAATTCCTCTCAAATTGGGCAGATGATATCTTTCATGGCCATTTGAAAATAAAATCAGCAATTAGGCCTTGACTTTTACCTCTGTTTTACTTTAATTAATGATACTTATTCACTTGGCTTACTAAGGGGAGAACTGAGAACAATTCACTTATCTTTCAGAAGTCAAGATTCTATTTGTAGCAATTAATAATAATTATAAATATTAATGAATAATATTAATATTAATAAATAAAAATTGATAAATAATGATAATTGCAGCTAAATAGTAAAGGCATTTGGGAATGGTTTGCTGAATATTATAGTAAATATCATAGTTTTCAAATGAACATAATCAAACAAGGACATGTGTCTTAGACACATGCTATTGTTTATAGTAATGATATATTTATTTTTGTCATGATCATAAACCAATGAAAAAATCTTACTGATGAAAAGGAAAACTTAGACCTTTTGCTTTATCATCACAGGAGCATGAATCCATTGTGGTTGTATCTCATCTGATAGGGTCTACTTATTGATTTGAATGGGGCCTCCACGCTCTCTGTAGATCATAGCAAATGGTCTCTTTTACACTCTTTTTGTCTGTGCCAATGTTTGCACGTATTATTAGCAAACAACACTAAGGAATAAGCAGAAGAATGTGAATAAACTCCTTATGAATTAAGATTCTAGTCAACTAAAGACTCAAAATAGGAGTCTGAGACTTGAATTGGTTACCGTCCTGCCTCAGATACTGTTGAGTGATTGGAATGGTGGAAAACTTGGTGAAGGCAACTGCCAGGGCTTCGTGGAACCCCACTTGACAATATAAGAAATAGACATTTTCACTAGTCTAGTAGGGAAAGCTAGCTGACACAGTGGTTAAAGTACCAAACCTAGAGTCAGAAAAACTAATCTTCCAGAGTTTAGAACTGACCTCAGAAATTTGCTAGCCATGTGTCCCTGAACAATTCAGTTCACTCTGTTTGCCTCAGTTTCCTCATCTCTAAAATGATTTGGAGAAGGAAATGACAAACCACTCCAGTACCTCTAACAAGAAAATGTCAGATGGGCTCACATAAATTAAAATGACTGAACAATGAAGTAGGGAAGCAATCAATACTTACAAAAACATGTATTTTTATGCTTGCTTTATTTCTTATATGTTAGGCTCATTTTCTGTATCTGTAGGAAAGCCATAGGACTAATGATACTAACTGTAGAGGGGAAAGTAAAAGTTGGTGAATGGTCCAAGAAAACAGAAAGAGTTCTAGGCATCTTCATGAATAATATGAGTCAGCAAAGAAGTACACACTGAAATAAATGAGTCTGAAATCATAGAAATTAGAAACAGATTAGAACCATAAACTATTCCATTATGTTTAGTTCTGTTCAGTCCCTAAATACAGTCATTCATACACTTCAAGATTTCATGACTAAAAATAGATGTGGATAATCTGGAGAGAAGTCAAAGAAAAAAAAACAGAACTAAGGGTCTGTCAGCTTAGTAATGATCCATTTATTAGATCAGCAAATCTTCTAACCACCTAACCAACCTGAGAGAAGCAAGGGAAAAAAAAAAAAAAACAAAACAACCCTAGACACAGAAAAGAAAATAGCTGTCACAAAGTTCATGAACTTCTTTTTAGAAGTATGGCTACTCTTATGACAAAGACATGTTATTACTGGCAACTCATTTATCCTATATTAGCCTCAACGTCCTTATCTGTCAAATGGGGATAGAAATATGTGCTCTAAATAGTCTCACAGGCTGGTTGTCACAGAAGCCCTTTTTAGATGGCTTTAGAATGGGAGTCATTATTTGTGATGATTTGTAAAATTAAGTTAATTGATAACTAATTTGGTTTCTGTGCAATCTCCATTTCTTTATAGCTTCACAAGGACAGCAATTTAGATAAAGAACATATATGTTAAGGGAAATGGAGGAGGGCTTCAGCCAGAAAAAGACATAATAAAAAGTTTCGGATAAACCATTTCCTTGCTTATATACTCATACTTTCCAAGGGAATCATGTAACTCCTAGAGAATGGTTTGTTCAAGACTATGCTAGTATTTGTTCTGCCTAAAGATGAAGTGGAGCAAGAACATGGAAGGGGAAGAAAGGAAAGGACGTGTCTACACGCTTAAAACTAAAAACTCTATGGGCTCCATGGAAACATGTCCTTTGTTTCACATATATATCATGTTCCTTTAAGCATTATTGAATCTTTTTTTTAAACCCTTACCTTCCATCTTGGAGTCAATACTGTGTATTGGTTCCAAGGCAGAAGAGTGGTAAGAGCTAGGCAATGGGGGTCAAGTGACTTGCCCAGGGTCACACAGCTAGGAAGTGTCTGAGGTCAAATTTGAACCCAGGACCTCCCGTCTCTAGGCCTGGCTCTCAATCCACTGAACTACCCAGCTGCTCCCAACATTATTGAATCTTAAGAGCTGTTTGTGAGCCTAAAAGTAATATAAGTAACATAATAGCTATCACTACTACCTTATATATACATAATAGTTATCTAATAAACTCTATAAGGCTAAGTGCTGTTTTGTTACAATAATTTCACTGTGCCTAGTATAGAACATAATAGATATTTTAAAACTGTTATGAAATGGATTTCATAATCCTGTGGCTTTATGAATATATATTACATATTGTGGTTGTTTATTTCCCTTTAGTCTTATGGAAACTATGACTGCCCTGAACATTTCATTCTCATCATACTACCTATGGAAAGTTCTCTGTGTAAGCCTAATTTTAAAATTTAAGTGGCTAGACAATGATTTAAAAACTTGGGACAATTTTTATCATTACCTTTCCAAGTGCTTTGCTTGAAAATTTCCATGACCTTATGAAGAACTTATGTTTTGGTATCTACATTTTAACAAACTGGTTAATTATTTAGCACTTTGAAGGAAAAATACTCACCATTTCCATACATAATTAATGAAACATGGATAATAAAATGATTTCAGTTGCATCAGAATATTTCCTCACCTGAGGAAGGAGAAGAAAGTGTGGTCCCTTTGAACCACATTTCCATTTTAGATTAGCATCAATTTAGTTGATATCTTTCCCTCTATTCAGTAAGTTAATCATATTTTAGAATATCTCACCAAACTGACTTTTTATAGTCACCTCCCCTAGAAAATGCTGTTCCAATTTCACTTAAGCCACATTCCCCTTGTGCTACCTTTTACCTTCAGTTAAATAAGCTGCCTAATATGTCTTCAGTAATTACACTTTGTACATACTTTTTTATTAGTTTGCATCTGGGAATTAGTCAAATGTATTTCTTTTCTTTTTTTCACTAAAGCATGATAAAGCATCTCTGAAGAATAATATTGTTTCCTGAATAAAATCCACACTTTGTTTTTTCTTCCACTCTGTAATTACTCAAGGTATTTTTAGTCCCATAAACCCTAATTTGCCACCCAGTTTTACTGTAGCCTCTTAATTACAACCTAGCAGAAGGAAGAAAAGCTGTAATGGTAGTCATAGTTTTGCAAGTGGTTTGTTACATAGCTAGGAGTGTATTTAGTGGCTTTTTCAGAAAGAAAAAGTCAGTGATATGTTCTCCAAAAGGGGAAGAATAAGAGGATAAAGTAACATGACATTCTTGACTCAAAAACAAAAGAATTTATGGGTTCCTTTGGATTCCTCCAAGACAATGACTAATAATTCACTGGCAATGCTTATTTATTAATTTCCATTATTATTATTATTAATTTCCATTATTATTAAGATGATTATTTATACTCATTCACTAATGATAATTTATTCATTTCATTTATTATTCAGGAAAGCTTCTATGTAATAGTAATAATAAAGACCAACATTGCTTTAAAAAAGACACACAGATAGCTATATGCCAAAAGACATTCATCTTTAAATTATATAAGTAGGGAGGGCAGCTAGGTGTCTCAGTGGATAAAGAGGTAGGTCTGGGTTTTGGAAGTCCTGGGTTTAAATCTGGCTTCAGACACTTCCTAGTTGTGTGACCCTGAACAAGTCATTTAATCCCAAATGCCTAGCCCTTACTGCTCTTCCACCTTTGAACCAAAACTTAATATCAGTTCTAAGACAGAAGGAAAGAGTTTAATAAAATAAAATACATAAGTAGGAAGAACAGTGAAAAGGGTATTTCAAAAAAGAATGAAAAAAAATAGAATAATTAATCATATAAATAATTTTAAAATCACATGATTATTTTAATAGTAGAAAAGGCCTCTGACAAAAGCATAAGGACATAGACTTGGAAGGGCCCATATTTAATAAATAAATAAATAACCATCTGAACCTAACAACAAAAGATAAAATTTGTAACAGAAAAACTTTAGAAGTTTTCTCAGTACAAATTGGAATAGGGCAAGGCTATTATACCTTGCTATTTCTTAACATAGTTTTCATAAGTAGTGGCAATAAGATAAGAAAATGAATTAATAGCATGGACAACATAAAAAGTGGTCAACATTGTCCTTATTCATAGAGGATATAATGTACTTAAAAAGCCTCAGATAATCAGGAAGAAACTAAGTCAATTAATATATTAAGTACCAAAATACAAAATAAATCTCCCAAATCATTACCATTCCTATACAATCCTAACAAAAACTAGGAAGAAATAAGAGAAATTCCATTCAAAGTAACCACAAAATGCATACAATGTCTTATTTTTTCATTTATAGAGTCATTCTCAAGATTTGTATGAATTCAATTTTTTAACAATAAGCTTTCTTGATATATGTTGTTTCTCCATGGACTATATTTCCAGTTGTAAACCACTCTCTGCCCCCTTCCAGAGAGCTTTCCCATTAGACAAAAGAATTGTTTTTTTTTTTTTTAGGAGATCTTTTTAAATGTGTAAAATCAATTCATATATCAAAAGTCTAACTAGATGAAGTGGTCCAAATTCATGAATTCTCCCTCTCTCTGCAAAAAAAAAAAGGACAGAGAGGTATATTCTCAATTTTATTTTTTAAAGCAACTCTTGTTCTTGTTAATTTTCCAACTTTTTTTGTTTTGGTTTTGTTCTTTCCTATATTACTATAGTCACATATATTGTTTTCTTAATTCTACTTAATTCCCTTTGCAAAAGTTCATGTAAGTATTTATATTCTTCTTTGCCATTTGTTAAAGCACAGTGCTATTTCAATATATTCATGTACCACAATTTGTTTAGCCATTCTCAAACTGATGATGGGTATATACTTTGTTTCCAATTCTCTGTTATTACAAAAATAATCTGTCATAAATATTTTGGGGACTTTCTTCTGATCAATGCCCTCCTTGGGAAATATGCCTATAATGGAATACCTAAATCAAAGGGTATAAGCTTTTCAGTCTTTAATTTCTTAGAATTCCAAACTGCTTTCCATAATGGCTGTACTAATTCATACTTCCATTATTATGTTAGTATGCCTGTCTTTCTACAAGCCATTCAACAATGACTATTGATGAAATTTTTGACATTTTTCTGGATGTGAGGTAAAATCTCACAGTTGTTTCCCTTTCTCTTATTATTAGTTATAAAGATCTTTATTCCATATAGTTATTATTAGTTTGTAATTTATCTTTTGAGAACTCTGATCATATCATTTATTAGGGAATGGCTTTTGGTCTTATATATTTCTGCTAGTTGTCTCTATATCTTGCATATAAAATTTATCTAAGAAATATGATACGAAGATTTTTTTCTTATTCTACTGCTTGCCTTATTATCCTAGATGTTTTACAAAAGCTTTTCAAATTCAGGTAGTTATAATATTTATTTTGTCTTTTGTCATTGCCATTATTCTTTTCTCTCTAATATCCCCACCACCACCACCACCAATTGGAAGGGAAAAGTGATTCAAAGAATACCTTTAAAGGACACAGAACCAAAGTCTTCAAACATAGGATTTTCAAATAAATAAGTCAGCTAACAAACATCTATTAAGTACCTACTATGTGCCAGGCACAACACTCCCAGCTAGAGATTCAAAGTAAGGCAAAATATCGTCCCTGCCATCAAAGAGCTTAATAAGAGAAGACAAAACACCCAAAAGGAAGCTGAAAATCAGGGGTGGGAGTAGAGAAGAATATACCATGGAAAAAGGGCATCGAAGTTTTGCTGAGTTATGTCACAGCAACACTTTCTGAGTTTTCTCATAAGAACATACAAAGAGGAAACGACAATTTATCAAGCCAACAAGCAAATAAAAATGCTCCAATATAAGCTTTTTTGTTAAATGTTTAGTATCACAAATTAGTCAGGTTTAATCAGCTTTAAGCAATGTCCTATTCTTTACACTTTACAACAGCAACAACAAAACTTTTTGTGTGAAATTTCTCTTTCATTATTAAAACCAGGACAGTCGGGGCAAAGAGGTTAAGGAAACAACATTCTTTGCTTAGGAAACATTATGGTACAGAAAAAATAGAAGTAGTTTTGGTGTCAGAGATACTAGGTTCAAACTTGTTTGACCTTGGACAAATCACTTATCTTCGTAATTAATTATCTACATATGTGCCTGGCCATCCTACTTTTCCAGCTTATGGTGAGGATCAAGTGAGATAATATATGTATAAAATGTGTAAAATGAATTAGAGAGAGGTAGCGTGAAGGAATGGCGAGATAGATTGTCACCCTTTAGAGACAGGAAGATCTGGAGGCAAGTACTATCTCCATCACATACAAACTATGCACTTATAGATCTGGGAGTGGAAATCATGTATGTATATATTTATGTGTGTATATGTGTATTGTGCATGTTCAGAATATATGTATATATAGTGTAATAGACAGCTAGATGGTATAGTGGATAGAACATTTGGCTTGGAATCAGGAAGACTAATCTTCATGTGTTCAAATCCAGCCTCAGACACTTACTAGCTGTGTGACCCTGGAAAAGTCACTTAACCCTATTTGCCTCAGTTTCCTCTTCTGTAAAATGAGCTGAAGAAGGAAATAGCAAGCCATTTCAGTATCTTTACCAGTGAAATCCCAAAATGGAGTCATAATGAGTCAAAAACAACTGAAACAATTGAACAATAAAAATATATCATTTTAAGGTTTACAAAGCACTCTACAAACTTTATCACATTTTAGCCTCACTTTAACCCTCAAAGTTAAATGTCATCATTATTCCCACATTATAGATGAGAGAACTGAGGTAGAAAGTGTCTGCTCCAGAGTCAGATTCACATAGCTAGTAAATGTCTGAGATCATATGTGCATTCACATCTTGACTTGAGGTCTATCCCTCTTTGCACCATGCTACCTAGTTGCTGATATCACACACAAGAAAAAAATTACTTTTCTCTCTGAGTTTCCTCTTATTACCATTTCCTTGGGAAAAGATTGAAAGGGAACAAGGGAGAACAATCGAATAATAATAGGGCTTTCTTTATTTCTGATCTGACAAACATTTGCAGGCATCAACTAGAATTTCTTAAAAGAAAATTGATTCACATGCCTTCAGAAAGCAAAGTGTTTTTATTAAACACTCCACTTAAAGTATCATTTCCTTCACTGTAATCATTTGTAGCTACTAAAAATCTGTTCTGTCATCAGCAAACGTTTATCACTTCTTTATAACAGGAATTACAGAGGAAAATAGATGATAGACAGAATGAGATTCAAGATTAAGTCATTTTCACAATTCTTTGTCATGATTAGGTAGCAATACTAATTTGGACCTTACTTAGGGCATTTTTCCAAGTAACCAATAACTATTTCATTCATGAAGGCAAGAAGAGGGGAATATGCATCTATGTAGTGCATTCTCTACTATCTCATTTTGTTCTCTCAGCAACTCTGTCAGTTCTCTGCTATTATCATCCTCATTTTACAATTGGTTAAGTGACTTGCCAACAGTCACATAGTATCTGAGACTAGATTCAAACTCAGATCTTCCTGACTACTATTTCTGAGATGAAGTTGAGGAGTGGAAGAAGAGGAGGCTAACTTCCCTATCCAAGTTTTACATCCTTATTGAGTACCCTTTCTATGCTATAGCAAAGTAAATTTTCATTTGTTTGCTATTGAATGATCTAGGTGTATCTCATTACATTCCAATATTATAGTTAACTCCCTAAGTCTAGCTCTCTTAAGTCAGACCTAGCCCATGACACCTTGTGAGATCTTTAGTAAAGGCATTCTGTTCCCAATCAAACAAATAAGTCATACATTGAGAAAGTAGCAAAATTAAGACTGAAACTCTCCACTTTCTAACATCCAAGTCTTGTTGTTATATCTTAGAGTCTAATATTTGGTTCTCCTCACAATTTCCGTAGCAGAAGCTAAGCATTGTGTACTTTTAATAAGCGCTGAATTAAGGAATGAATGAAAAATGAAATCTGGAATTTTCACTATTCAAAATTAATGGAATCTGAAATAATGGGGTTTTTTTTATATCTTTTTTTTTTAAACCCTTGTACTTCGGTATATTGTCTCATAGGTGGAAGATTGGTAAGGGTGGGCAATGGGGGTCAAGTGACTTGCCCAGGGTCACACAGCTGGGAAGTGGCTGAGGCCGGGTTTGAACCTAGGACCTCCTGTCTCTAGGCCTGACTCTCACTCCACTGAGCTACCCAGCTGCCCCCAATAATGGGGTTTTTTAAGATTTTAGTCTTCCTTTTCTCTCACAGCATTTTCTCATTCATGCTCATTTGTGTCAGCAATTGAAACCCATGTTTCATCTGCTTTTAGATACTACTTTTCAAGAGTAATAGTATTTTCTTTACAATTCTTCTCTAATTGACTAGTAGCAAACTATTACTAGAGAAAGGACTTAAGTACTTAGACTATTCTGCCTTAGTTTCCTCTGTGCCCCAGTTTTCCCAGCTTTAAATCAAGTTGATAGCTATTGTCTTCCAGATGTACAAGAATGTTGGGAAGAATCAAAGCCATATTAAGATATCTTGTAAAACAAGCATTTACATACATATGAATGCAAAGGAACACTAGTCATAGCCTTTGGTATACTTGATATTGGTGATGTTCAATTGTTTCAGTCATGTTCAACTCTCTTTGATTCCATTTGGTCATGCCAAAGATACTGGAGTAGTTTAGCATTTCCTTCCTCAGATCATTTTACAAGTGAGGAAACTGAGGCAAACAGGGTTAAGTGACTTGCCTAGGGTCACATAACTAGTGACTAAGGCAGGTTTGAACTCAGGTCTTCCTGATTCCAGGTCCAGCACTCTATGCATTGTGCCACTTCGCTACCCATATTTAAATGCATGCTCTTGGTAAACTTTTTTTGCTATATAACATTTCTAAACTTTGTGCACTATAGTACATGAAAAACCCTAAGGCAAGATGGGAAATAAACATTAATTTCAAAGTTCAGTCATGCCTCCCGTCCTAATCATGCAATGACATTTAGAATTTTGAAAGCACATGTTTAAGTTGTCAAATCAACCTACTTGATTCATCTTTCTTGTGCCAGTAAATGAGACAACTAAGCCTTTTTGAGTCTGGGTGATTCATGAGTTCATTTTTCACTAACTACAGGGATAGACATCCAAACTGCTTTCAGTGATCCTACATGACTGCCCAGATTTAAAATGTATCAAAACATAAACATGGGGAATCAGGCAATGTAGAGGAATCACTACTGCAGTATAAGACATAGAGAATAACAATATTATACTATCTCATCATTGCCCAAAGAACTCTGATAATTGAGTAGAAATATTTTGGCCAGAGTAAAAATTCAATTTTTTCCTATGTATTTTTTCAAAACCAAGACATTTATCAAAATAGCAGAGTAGGAATATTTTTAAATAGAATGTTTAACTTATAAGACCTAGGACACATTCCCTTACATATAAACATACCATCAGAAGGTGGATAAGCATTTATTCTGCTTCTAACATATCCAGCTTCTCGTCAATCTTCTTTGAACCAAGTTATTGAGTAGAGGATTCAGTCTGATATTGTCTATCCAGGGTCTTATACATCCTTTACTCACTAAAGGCTTAAATAGGATCCTTAAAAAAAACTTTCCACTGCCATTTCTTTTGGGGGAAAAGAAAGGAAGAATAAAAATGAATAAAGTTAGATTAAGCTATGACCTCTCCATTAGCCATTTGGTACTCCATGGATTACGAAGAAAAAAAATTCTGTTTTCCATTTTCAATTTGTTATGGCAATTTCTTGTTTGCTCACATTCTATTTGCTTCCTTACCCTTGTTTATCCTTCCATTAATGTCTATCCATCATAAATTCGTAATTCTAGAATGAAAATGGATCTCAGAGACCACTTAGCCTAAGTCTCTCATTTTGCAAATGAAGAGTATGAGGCTCAAGGAAGCTATATGATTTGCTCAAGGTAGCAAAGGTAGTAAACATCAAGAGATATGATTTTATCTCAAGTCCTTTGTTACCAGAATCAGTGTTCTAAGAGTCAAAGACAGCTCTGAGTTATGTGATCAGCTGGCAAATTAGTGCAAAATTAATTTTGATGGCATCTATGTGACAAGAGTGCTTGGCCTGGGGTCAGGAAAATGAGTCTTCTCGAGTTCAAATCTGGCATTAAACACTTACCAGCTGTGTGATCCTAAGCAAGTTGCTTAATTCTATCGGACTCAATTTCCTAATCTTTCAAATGAGCTGGAGAAAGAAATAGTAAACCACTCCTGTATCTTTGCCAAGAAAATCCAAAATGAGCCAATCTTGAGTTTTTTTTAAAAATCATACCTCACATTTCTCCAATTTGTCTTTAAGAATAGTATGAAAGATTTTTTTCATGTATTTTTCCAAAAATCTAAGTAACCTGGTATAGTGAGAAAGAGTCTTGAATTTAGATCTGAGTAAAAATCCCAGCTTTGATATTCACTGGACAAATGACCTTTTGTTTTTGTTTTTGTCTTTTTAATTAATAGAATGTATTTACAAGTGTCTCAGCCTGTCCCTCCCCTCCCACAATCATAGAAAACATCATCCAGGAGACAGACATGTATATAGAGATCATGACTTTCATGTTTCTGTTTTTTAGTTCATTCATTCCCTGGCAGTGACATTCATAAGTTATTCTTCAAGTATTAAATCTGTAATTATAAAATTATAAAACAATATAATGTTCTCTTGGTTCTACTCATTTTGCTGTTCATTGTCCCCATGGAGTCTTTCCATGGTTTTTTTTTAATTCTTTTTTTCCCCTTCCCCCCCCTACCCCCCACCCAATGTGCAATTCCACTGTGTTTTACATGTATCATTAATCAAGACCTATTTCCATATTATTGATAGTTGCACTAGGGTGATTGTCTTGTGTCTACAACCCCAATAATATCCCCATCAACCCAAGTGTTCTAGCAGTTGTTTTTCTTCTGTGTTTCTACTCCCACAGTTCTTCCTCTTAATGTGGCTAGTTTTCTTTCTCATAAGTCCCTCAGCATTGTTCTGGATCCTTGCGTCGCTGCTAGTAGAGAAGTCCGTTATGTTCGATTGTACCATATGGTGGCTCAGTGGATTGAGAGCCAGGCCTAGATTCAGAACGTCTTAGGTTCAAATCTGGCCTCAGACACTTCCCAGATGTGTGACCCTAGGCAAGTCACTTGACCCCCATTGCCTAGTTCTTATTGCTCTTCTGCCTTGGAACCAATTCTAGTATTGATTCCAAGATGGAAGGTAAGAGTTTAAGAAAAAACAAAACAAAACAAACAAAAATATATATATTTGACGAATGGCTGAACAAATTGTGGTATCTGATGGTGGGAATACTAATGTGCTCAAAGGAATAAAGAACTGGAGGAATTCCATGTGAACTGGAATGACCTCCAGGAATTGATGCAGAGTGAAAGGAGCAGATCCTGGAGAACATTGTACACAGAGACTGATACACTGTAATACAATTGAACATATTTTGTTTTGTTTTTAAATTAGCCGGCTCATGGTTTCTTATGGCACAGTAGTATTCCATCACAATTGTATGCCATAATTTGTTTAGCTATCCCCAATTGATGGTCATACCTTTAACTTTCTAGTTTTTTGTCACCACAAAGAGAGCTGCTATAAGTATTTTGAAACATGTAGGTTATTTTTCTTTTTCCTTGATCTCCTTGGGAAACATAGTCAATAATGGTATTGTTGGGTCTAAGGGCACATATAAATAACTCTAAATATAATTTAAAATTGCTCTTCAAAATACAGCTCCACCAAAAGTATATTAGTACCGCCATTTTTTCACATCCCCTCTAACATTTGTCCTTTCTATGATAAAGGACCATAATTGATTATATGTCTGGCCTCTGGGGAACCAGCCTAGTCACAGTTAGAGAGTCTCAGCACTAGAGTCGTAAATTCTCTTGGACTTGGGGACTTAGCATATTGTCTCCTGGGGCATGGAGGTCCCATAGAACAACAAGATTTAGAGCTAGAAGGAACCTTACTTCAAGTCCCTCATTTTACAGATTAAGAAATGAGGATCCAGAGAAGTTAAGTGACTTTCTCCCCCACCCCCAGTAATCAACAGAGACAATATTCAAACCAAAGCAAATTTTGGCTTGTAATTTAGCTTTATGTTACTCCTGGGTTGCCAATTACACCAGTGTATGGACTATCCAAGTGAATACAATTGGAGTGCCTTAAAGTGAATAGAAACAATATAGAAAAGAGTTTTTTTCCCTCAAATGCTTGCAATTAATGGCCAGTGCTCAGCAATGATTCAACAATTTTATCTTTATAGTAGGCAATAGTTTGATATGGATCAATCTTCTTTTATATAGATTAATCTTCAGGCCAACACTAAAGTAGGACAAGAACAGGTGATATTTGGAAGAAAAGATCTGCCTATAAATTTAATAAAGACAGGATTACCTCTGTAGACCTGGCAAAGAATAAATCCAAGAATAGTTGAATAATTAGAGATATTCAATTACTGTAGCCCAAAGAGAAATAAAAACTCTTTCCTTCCCCATCCCCAATAAGTAGCAAAGTTTTGGGTCAAAATTATCTAAGCAGCTTCCTTAAATAGTCATTTCTAACATCATAGTTTTGCCTCTAAAATTACTGACAAGTCTTCATGAATTTCTTTGACTTTTTTCTTATACTAGTAACAGTGGTGAAAAATAGAATAACGCTGTATCTCCTCATTCTCCTAACTCCACTTTCATTGGCAGGCTGGGTCCAGAGAAGGTAATGACTATAGCTTCCTTATTGTAAGATGAGGGGATGGAATTTCTAATATTTTCACTTACAGGCCCCCAGTCTTTGCTCCCTATTACCAAACAACCAGTAGGACTCTTTTGGCTTTTAAAAATAACAATCACTGAGAAAGTGGAGCAAGAACAAAAGCTACAAAAATGATACTCTCCACACTCCCCATGACAGGGCATACTCTCCCTTTGCACGTACAATGATGGACTCTCTACTGATGCCATTTGCCATTTGCCTTTGGGATCACTAATGGATCAGAAGGATCTCCTGGCCATTTGTGCATTCCCTTTTAGAATATAAGGAAAGAATAAACACAAAAGAAACAGAAATAAGATGTGCTTATGGACACAGGGTGGTAATATGACATGAAGGAGAATTGTCCCAATTTTGTTTAGCCTTGATTATAGCTCTATTAGACATTGTTGGTAAATTGTCTAGTACTCTGAAGCTGTGCGTAATAATGAAAAGTGACATGGAGACTTGATTAAGCCCAAACTTTGCTATTTAAAGAAAAAGGAGATTTTTGTTGAGGTGGTAGTTTAGATGATCTAAATTCACCAAATGTATTGGTCCAATTGTCTGGAAAATTGCTTAACTTTTCAATTTAATTTGTCTTTATAGACCATGCCTGAAATATCTTGACAAGCCAGGAATGAATCAGCTATTCAAGTATTAAAAGCTATTTGAGTACTTAAAATGTACCATAATCTTTGTAAAGTAATACATTAGCAAAGTAACACTGACATCAACACCTCCCAAACTGTTGATTTTAAGAAATAATCCTTAATTGTTACCATAATTCTTTATCATAATACTTATATGGAAACTATGTGTACACTCAAGGAAATGTTGATCACTAAGATCCAGAATGGTTCATCAAGGACAATTGAAGCTAGAATAACCTGAGGGAAGGGAATTTTGCAAGGGCATGGAATGGAATGTGGTGAAACAGAGAAGAGAGAGCAGGAGGCAGTTGGAACCTCAGGAGGAGGGGCTTCTAGGAGAACAATGAACTCTCAAGGGAGGAGTGCTCTGGGATTCAGGATGACAGAGCAGCTCCTAGACCCTGCTCCAGGACTGGAAATCAAACTCATTCCTGAGTTTACCTTGAAAGCTACTGAATCCCTGCAATTGCTCCTGTATCATGGATAAAGAAGACCTGTGTGGACCAGTCAAACTGTCACTTTATCTAAAGGGTTTACCCTGAAAGTAGGCTGGATCAGTCCTATGCCAGCTATTAACTAGAGAATTATACTTTGGGGAATTAGCCTAGGATTAGTGAGCATAGGAAAAGAACATCAGACAAAGAGGGATTTTCAGGCCAGCCAGGCTTTAGCCAGGCTGAAGGACTTGCCAATGGTCAATGTCATAGATAGGGAAACCCTAAATACTCCACTTCCCCTGACCCTCACCCTTGTGATCCTTTATCCAATAAATAAATAACCATAAAATATAGAGAAGCAGTCAGATTTACTTTATAGGGAAGAAGGAGAAGATTGCTGAGTTGGGTTTTATCCTGAGAAGAAATTCTTACTAGACTGGGTTCAGCAAAAACCTCCCATTCGGTTTCCGGGTTAAGATGGTGGCAGAGTAAGAAACAGCTCTTAACCTCTCCTGACCAAAACACATAAAACTCCTCAAGGGGACATAAAAACAAGTCCAGACGAACGGAGGAACCCCACAACAGGGCACAGCATGGAAGGTACATGGAATCGAGGCATTTCCATGCTATAAAGGGGTGAAACAGCTCTCACTAAATCACAGTCTGAGCAACCACCCCACCCCCACCCCCTCCACACACAACACCTATAGCGCCGAAGCCAGCTAAAAAGAAATAGAGCAAGTTTGGGGCACCCATCGAGTCATTGGCAGCTCCAGGGCCTGTTCCTGAGAGCAGCAAGATTTAGGACCCCAAAAAGCTAAAGAAAACACAAAAACTCTGAGTGCGGGAGTAGAACACAAGCTCAGAGCACAGGCGCGGACGGAGGCGTGGTTGGAGGCAGACAAAGCAAGGAGCTAAAGCTCTGAAACCCTGAGTGGGGAACCAGTGCAGACGGGTATACGACTGTTGAAGCAGCGCCCTGAGACTTGTAAAGAAACCTCCGGCAGAAAGTCAAGCAAGGGGGTCCACCAGGGGGCTTGACCTTGGAAAAAACCAGAACTCAGACCTCAGGAGCCAAAAGACCGCGGACAGACCCTGAGCTCAAGGATAAACCTGAGAAGCTGCTGGGCTAACGATGGCTACCCAGTCTCAGGAAGTTCAGAAGAGAAAGATTAACAACAAGAAAAAGAAGTCTTTAACACTCAACAACTTTTACACAGAGAAAATCCAGACAACCCAGCAAACAGAGGAGGAGAACTAACAAGCATCCGGACCCTCCTCAAATAAGGAAAACTCCTCACAAGCTATGGAAGAGTTCAAAACTGAGATTTTGAGGAAAATGGAAGAGATCTGGCAAGAAAATAACTGTTTAAAAGGTAGAATCTTGCAAATGGAAAGCGAGGCTCAGAAACCAAATGAACTGATAAGCAAATTGAACACCAGAAATGAACAGATTGAAAAGGAATACCAGAAGATTATGGCCGAAAACCAGAAGATTATAGCCGAAAATCAAAAGATCATAGCTGAAAACGGAAAGATTATAGCCGAAAATCAATCCCTAAAGGCTAGAATTGAGCAAGTAGAAGCTAATGATGTTTCAAGACAACAAGAACAAATAAAACAAAGTCAAAAGACTGAAAAAATAGAAGGAAACATGAAATATCTCAATGAGAGAGTGACAGACCACGAAAACCGGTCTAGAAGACACAATTTGAGAATAATTGGTCTTCCAGAAAAACCAGAAATTATTAGAAACCTGGACTCCATACTAACAGAAATAATTCAGCAAAATTGCCCTGAAGTCCTACAACAAGAGGGCAATATAGACAGTGAAAGGATTCATAGAACACCTGCGACATTCGATCAAGAAAAGAAAACACCCAGAAATATAATTGCCAAATTCAAGAGTTTCCAAGCAAAAGAAAAAATCTTACAAGAAGCCAGAAAGAAATAATTCAAATATCAAGGAGCACCAATCAGGATCACACAGGATCTGGCAGCCTCCACGCTAAAAGATCGCAAAGCTTGGAATACGATATTCAGAAAGGCAAGAGAGCTGGGCCTGCAACCACGGGTCAACTACCCATCAAAACTGACTATATATTTCCAGGGGAAAGTATGGGCATTCAACAAAATTGAAGAATTCCAGGTATTTGCACAGAAAAGACCAGGGCTAAATGGAAAGTTTGATATCCAACCACAAAAATTGAGAGAAACCTGAAAAGGTAAATAAGTTACAGAGGGGAAAGAAAGAAAACTTATAATTTTTAAATTTACCTTTTTAAGGGCCTCAGTGATATCTAATTATCTGTATTCCTATGTAGAGAAATGTTATGTATAATTCTCTGTAGTGAACTCTATTCAGTATTATAATATTCACTATTATAGTAATAAGAAGAATAATTCACAGGGTGAGGGTGGAACACTAAATAATCTAAGATGGCATGGGGGATGGGAAAGAGAGGGTGAATAGCAGGGGACACCAAGAGAAACTTGAGTGAATAAGAAAATAGGATATTCTATTACACACAAAGAGGGCATGGGAAGGAGAGGGGAAAATACTATTATAAGAAGGAGAGGAAGAGAGCATAAAGTGGTAATAATCAAACCTTACTCTCAGTGTAATCAACCCGGAGAGGTAAGAGTAGCTATACTATCCATTGGGACATAAAACTCTTATCTAACCCTTCTGAGAAAGTTAGAAGGGATAAACCAAGGGGAGCAGGGGAGTGGGGAGGTCAAAAAAAGAGAGGAGAGAAGGGGGAGGGAATTCATAAGGCCTTTAAAAACAAAAAGAAGGGGAAAAATAAGGGAGGGGGTAGGAAGGGAAGTTAATCAAGGGAGAGGATAAGGGATAGCGGCTCAATAGCAAACCACTGGTTTAAAAGGAAAAAGTATAAGGAAAAAGGGGGTAGGAATAGGGGAGGATTCAAAAATGTCAGCAAATGCACAACTGATGATTATAACTCTGAATGTGAATGGGATGAACTCGCTCATAAAACAGAAGCAAATAGCAGAGTGGATTAGAAACCCAAATCCCACCATATGTTGTCTACAAGAAACACATATGAGGCGGGTGGACATATACAAGTTTAAGGTTCAGGACTTGAGCAAAATCTTTTGGGCATCAAATGAGAAAAAGAAGGCAGGAGTGGCTATTATGATTTCTGACAAAGCCAAAGTAAAAATAGATATGATTAAAAAAGACAGGTAAGGTCATTACATCATGATTAAAGGCAGTATAAACAATGAGGAAATAACACTGCTCAATATGTATGCACCAAGTGGCAGAGCACCCAAATTCATAAAGGAGAAACTGGCAGAGCTCAAGAAGGAAATAGATAGTAAAACCATACTAGTGGGAGATCTAAATATTCCTCTGTCAGATCTAGATAAATCAAACTGAAAAAAAATAAGAAAGAGGTAAGAGAGGTGAATGAAGTCCTAGAAAAATTAGATCTAATTGATATGTGGAGAAAAATAAATAGGGACAAAAAGGAATACATCTTCTTCTCAGCTGCACATGGCACATTCACAAAGATTGACCACGTTATAGGGCATAGAATCATTGCAAACAAATGCAAAAGAGCAGAAATAATAAATGTAACCTTCTCAGATCATAATGCAATAAAAATAATAATTAGTAAGGGCACCTGGACAGGAAAATCAAAAACTAATTGGAAATTAAATAATATGATTCTCCAAAACCAATTTGTCAAAGAAGGAATCATAGAAACAATCAACAATTTCATTGAAGAAAATGACAATGATGAGACATTCTACCAAACTCTGTGGGATGCGGCCAAGGCAGTACTCAGGGGGAAATTTATATCCTTGAGTGCATATGTTAACAAATTAAGGAGGGGAGAGATCAATGAATTGGGCATGCAACTCAAGAAATTAGAAAGTGAGCAAATTAAAAATCCCCAGATGAATACTAAATTAGAAATATTAAAAACCAAGGGAGAAATTAATAAAATCGAAAGTAAAAGAACTATTGAATTAATAAATAAGACTAGAAGCTGGTACTTTGAAAAAACAGATAAAATAGACAAAGTACCGGTCAATCTAATAAAAATGAAAAGGAAATTAAGGCAATCATTAAAAACTATTTTGCCCAATTATATGGCAATAAATATAACAATTTAGGAGATATGGACAAATATTTACAAAACTATGAAATGCCTAGATTAACAGCAGAAGAAATAGAATACCTAAATAATCCCTTATCAGAAAAAGAAATTGAACAAGCCATCAAAGAACTCCCTAAGAAAAAATCACCAGGGCCTGATGGATTCACAAGTGAATTCTATCAGACATTCAAAGAGCAACTAATCCCAATACTATACAAATTATTTGATATGATAAGCAAAGAAGGAGTCCTACCAAATTCCTTTTATGACACACATATGGTACTGATTCCAAAGCCAGGGAGACCAAAAACAGAGAAAGAAAACTACAGACCAATCTCCCTAATGAACATAGATGCAAAAATCTTAAATAGAATAGTAGCAAAGAGACTCCATCAAGTAATTAAGAAAATCATTCACCACGATCAGGTGGGATTTATACCAGGAATGCAAGGTTGGTTCAACATTAGGAAAACCATCCACATAATTGACCATATCAACAGTCTAACAAACAAAAATCACATGATTATCTCAATAGATGC
>NC_058132.1:626201846-626216916 GCF_016433145.1 Gracilinanus agilis | reverse complement strand
GCTACCCACATTCAGAGGAAGGACTGCAGGAGAGGAAACATATAAGAAAAACAACTGCTTGAACGCATGGGTTGGGGTGGACATGATTGGGGATGTGGACTCGAAACTACCACACCAATGCAACTACCAACTATTTGGAAATTGGTCTTGATCAAGGACACATGACAAAACTAGTGGAAACGTGCATCGGCCATGGGTGGGGGGAGTGCAGGGGGCGAAGGGGAAAGGAGGAGCATGAATCATGTAACCATGTTAAAAATGAATATTAATAAATGTTTAAAAAAAAAAACCTCCCAGTCAACCATCTTGATCTCTCTTTCAGGACAGCTTTCTGATTCAGGGTAGGACACCTTAGAGAGGCTAGGTTAAGCAAAACCCTAGTGAATCATTTATACCATCTCCTAAGGTGTTCCTTTATTCCTGTCTCAGTGGCTGTATTTACCTTCTCAGCAGAATTGTACTGACCCAGGCCAGGGAGCGCAGACATCTTGCTCTCTATCCAAGAGGGAGATACCCTGTCAGATCAGGTGAAAGCAAAAATCCTGATCATCCATCCTTATTATAACACAAGGGTCTCCCTCCCATTTAACAAACATTATTTTCTTCTTTTTAATGACCCTTTAAGATTGATTGGTCAAGGAAATTCATAGTTATAGCATTCCTGGATTTTAGCAAGATACTGGTCAAAGTCCTTCATCGTGCCTTTACAAATAAGATGCAGAGATGTGGGCTAGACAAATATATAAGAAGATAGATTCAGGATCTATAAAGTGATTGGATACAACCATGCAATTGATGGATCTTATTCATTCACCCCAAAGTTGAATAGTGAAACTATTTGAGATACAGATTCTATCATCCAGTGAGCTAACTATTCATTCCAGATTAGTTGACTGTCTTAACCTAGGATGATGATCATTTAAAATTTTTATTTTTAAATATTTAATTTACTCTTGCATTTCTGGCAACCACAAAGAGATAGAATTCTCAATTTTTTATAGATTTTAAAAATTAATATCCAAATACTTCAGGTATTATATTTTTATAAGAATTCGTTAAAAATAACTTGAAGAAAAGGATAGTGATAGCCTAAGAAAAGAGGAGGATCCCAGACCAAGGGCGCATGAGAAAGAGAGCAAGGAGGAAAGTGTGGGAAGAAATAATTTCTAACATTTTGGTAAGAATTACAAATCAAGTTCAGCAACCAATTGTTTGAAAAATATGCTCTCTTCAGTTTTTAAAGAATCAGAACATTTGCCTATCTCTAGTTATATGTCAATTATCAGTTTCAAAGATCACCAAAAATTACAAGAATTTTTTGTTGAACCCACTAAAATAGAATTGATATGGTCTAATGACTTGAACTAATTGAACATAGATTTCTTATCATATCCTCTTATTGCTTCCTTACTTATCTTCTTCAAATAGAGAGAGAGAGAGAGAGAGAGATTCAAAGACAGACATACAGATGATAGAGAGGTAGGTATATAGGTAAGCAGATGAGTGACAAGTGGATGGATAGACAGAGATAGATAGTCTGGACCTATAAACTTATACATATAGGAAGAACAGTGAAGATCAGCAGTTCTTTTGTAATTTACCATCTAAGAGAATTGTCTAGGGTGCTAAGAGGTTAACTAAAACTAGTGTATGTGAGAGGTGGGACTTGAACCTGTCTTCTTAACTACAAGACTGACCTATCCATGCATAACGCTGCCTGTCTTATAAAGATACACATATGTATGTTTGTATGCATGATAATATATGAATGCATATATAAATTTCTTGAAAATTTTCCATCTCCCATGGGCCAACTTGCCCTACTGAATTTGAGTTCATTGAAACCTACTTATCCTTTTCCCAAGTTCTTTGAAATAAGTCTTTTCAAAATCAGGGGTACAAAGCAGAGTATGTCCAGATTTCTATCCCTAAGTAACATCAAAATTTCCTATCAAAATTTCCATTATTTTTACCTTGGCAACAAGTTCCTTATCATATGCCAAAATACTAGTTCTCTATCTCTTCTCTGAGCAGGAAAAATAATCCAATCCTTCTAATAAATGACACCTTTTCAAATATTTGAAAACAGTATTTACTCCTGAATCTTTGCTAATTGAAATATCTTTAGTTCTATTGTAGGTTTGGATCTTAATGTATTTAATATGAAAATTTAAATAAGTGGACTGCAGCTAATTTGTAAAGAAAATGTTTTGGCTTAACTGGAGCCAAAACGAATATGCTGTACCTCAATAAATATTTTCTGATTTTCTACATATAAAGATCAACCCTAGCCCTGCTGGCAAAATACCAGCAACTTTCTGCTGAGCCACTTTCTAGATATTATTGGATAATTAGAGATCATTTTAAAATGCTATAATATTATATACATATATAAAACATCATAATTACAACTCTACTGCTTTACATACATACATATTAAAAATTAAAAGATATGCTAACTTAATTTGAAGGAGTTTATTAAGCTCTTTGTAGAATTTTTCTACCTCCTCATCTTATCCAACAGATGTTGGTGAGTAAGCTACAGTATCTTCTTATTATCTCTCTGCTTATTAAGAGTAATGCAGTACAAACTAATTAAGAACAAATCACACTGAACAATGACAATGTTTCTTGCTGTTATTAGATATATGATAAAACCAATTTCACCAATTCCTTATTTGCCTCTCTAAGAGATCCCATGAAGATCATCCTACCATTTGCAGATACCTTACTTTTATCTTCTATTTTAATTTATAGAGAGAATGTCAAGCTATGCTTCTGTTTGTCCAGCAATGCCTCAGTTCATTTATCACTAGAGTACTAACAACTAAGTGTGTGTCTCCCTTTTGTAATGTATAGAAAATGGTGAGACACTTTGTAGGTGCAAAAGAGCAATTTGCCCCTTTAGGACACAGAATGCATTATGCTTTCCCATAAATATATCAATATCAAACTTCCTTGAAAGATGTAAAAAAAGGAGAACAGTGTTAGACAACCCTCTGATTATTAAAATCAAACAAAGCATAAGATAAGGAGATAGATGTTCACCAAAGGTATTTGTCACTCATGGAAGGTGTCCAATATAGATTGTGAAGTGAAGCAGGATTCTTTATAGATAGCAAAGTTCTCTAGATGCCACTGTTTGTATATATAATTACATTTATGGCATCAAGCTCCAGAATACCAAAGAGACTGCTAAATGATAATAATAATAATAAACGACTAACAATTTGCATGGGGAAAGACAGGGGGTAGAAAATGCCAGTTTTTCAGCCTATGACGAACCACTGAATGACCAATTTGTAGAGCTGATCCATCATATATCTTCTAATAGAGACTACAAATAGACCAGGAGCTGTCACAGGAGTGAAATAAGAGTTGGAGGAGCAGCCTAGATTGCCTTCGAGATATTGTGCAGTGCTTTTAAGGGAAGGGAATAAGCAAATTATATAGTGCCTACTCTGTGCCAAGTACTTTGGAAGGGGCTTTACAAATATTGTCTCATTGGATCCTGGTATCAATCCCACAAGATAGGTGCCATGATTATCCCTCTTTTATTGTTAAGGAAACTGAGGCAAACAGAAGTTAAATAGCTTGACCAGGATCACACAGCTAATACACGTCCAAGGCCAAATTCAAACTTAAGCCTATCTGACTCGAGGACCAAGGCCAAATTCAAACTTAAGCCTTCCTGACTCGAGGACCAGCACTCTATCTACTACACTACCTAGCTATTCTTTCTATCCACTTTAAGCTTCTGTCTGAAACAAAGGATCATCTTTAAAAAAAAAAAAGTCCTTACCTTCAGACTTAAAATGACTACTAAGCATTGGTTCCAAGGTAGAAAGGCAACAAGGGCTAGGAAATTGGAGAAAAGTGACTTGCTCAGGGTCACACAGCTAGGAAGTATTTGAGATCATATTTGAACCTCCTATTTCTAAGCCTGGCTCTCTATCCACTGAGGTACCTAGCCTGCCTCTTTTCCATGGTAGATATGAACAGACTGAAACATATTATTAACACAGAATCATGTAGGCATGTAATAAAATTATATCATGAGAGGGCTGTAGAGCCAGAAAAAAAAGATGTGGGCTGGTCAGAGAGCAAGAATTACTAGTAAAATATAAAATCCTCTTTGGTAGGGACTATTTTATCATATTTGTCTTGGTATACCCTAGTTTCTAGCATAGTGTTTTATATAGTGTAGATGTTTAATAAGTACTCCTAATATTGAACTGAATTAAAGAGTAAAGGAAGACCAATGAATAGCCTACTTGATAAATATGTTTGTTAATGGTAATATTACTGATAATTATATAATGCCTTATTTGGTAAATATATAATATTAAAAGAATTAAAGGAAGGTCTCTAACATGTTGAATAAATCCTTTGCAGAAAACTTGGAGGACATAGACAAAGAGTCAGTCACATGGGATCTAAAAGTTGTAAATGGATTGAAATCTGTACCTCTAAAAGTAGTACCCACATTGATAAGATCATTCTAATTATCAGAGTATATATAGACACATATCTGTACCCCCAACACTAATCTAGGACACTTAGGCCATTTCTTCAGTTATACTAGCAGTGCTTATATCTGCTATGGCCCTATTTCTGTGATTTTCCCTAGTTTGGGCTGCTCACTGGCTTCTGGGTTTAGAAAATTAATCTCTCTAGAGTAATAAAACTTAAATGAGAAAATTAAAAGAAAAAGGATATAATTTGCTCCATTTAATTAGTTCCAAACATTGTACATAATCATATTTTATTTTTCTGGAAAGAAATAACTGGGTGTTGGGTGAGAAGGGAATGGTGAGGAGATTGCAAATCTCAACTCGTCTCACAATGTGAAAAACAACTAAAAGTTGATATATAGAAATTGCCTCAACCTATTTTTTTCCTAGCAGCAACTAAATGGCTCAGTGCACAGAGTGCCGAGCCTAAATTCAGGGAACATCTTCCTGAGTTCAAATCTGACCTCAGATCCTTAATAGCTAAGTGACTCTGGGCAAGTCACTTAACCTTGTTTTCATCAGTTTTCTCATCTGTAAAATAAGCTGAAGAAGGAAATGGCAAATCGTTCCAGAATCTCTGCCAAGAAAACCTCAAATGGATTCAGGAAAAGCAAGACACAACTGAAATGACTGAACAACGAATTTTCCCCCCAGGACAAGCTTTGGAATTGTCAAAATATGCAGTTGGCTAAGCAGTTATGAAAAAGACAGTAAGATAAGAAAAACTGCATTCTTTTCTTTAGGAAGAATGATAGAGCAAGAAGAGTGCTGGAAATGGAATCAGGAGTTCTGAGTTCAACTTCTGTCTCTGGTAAACACTGTCAATGTGACTAGGCAATTTGTTCAATCTTTCAGTGCACCAGGCAACTCTGAAAATATAAGAAGTGGAAGAAACAAGTATCGATCTGCATTAGTAAAGAAAATTTTCTAATCAGGAATTTCCTACACATGAAATGATGATGATGAAGATGATGATTACTCTTATAGAGCACTTTAAGATTTGTGAAGAGATTTACAATTATTCTCTTTTGATCTTGACAACAATCCTAGTAGGTAGGTGCTACTATTATCCTTGTTTTGCAGATGAGGAAACTGAAGCAGGCAGGGGTGACTCAGATCTTCCAATGTAGTTCCTGCAAACACACACATACACATACACACATGTGCACTTTGTACCAACCACCATATAAGGCTATTGTTTTTTCAAATATTTAAGCATTACAGAAACATATTAAATTTTTTTTTATTTTTTAGTCTCTAAAGAAATCTTTGGAAGTTGTGATTTCAAAGCCCAGCATGCAAAAAAAAAAAAATCTATTCAAAGCCTCGAATTTTGTTTTGTTTTGTTTTTCTATTCTTGCTTTGTTTTATTTGTTAGGGTAATAACTAAAATGTAGTAAAATTAGGAGACAGAGAGAGAAGAAGTAGAGAAATATTTGGACTGATCCGCTGACAAGTAGCTCTACTCTAGAATATAGGACAACCTTGTTCCATGACAAAACTAATGTATGTATGTATGCAAATTTCCAATTCAATCAGTATCATTACAAGCATATCTAATGTATTTTTAAAAGATAATTGAGCAAGTATCCAGAGACTGGATTAGGAAATAAATCTTTGAATTGGATGGAAAAAATCAAACCTTTCTCATGACAGCCATCAAACCAAATAATCCTGCCCTTATGCTTACCCAACCAGATGGCTACATTGTTAGAAGCTGCTGGAAAAGGCATATATTTGCTTTCCTTCTTTTATAAATCACAAGTCTGCACTTTGGTCATTTTGATTACTCAAAAGCCTAGCATTTCCTAGAGTGATTTAGCATTTTGCTTTTTATAAAAAGCTCTCTTGGAGTTAGTTTGATTTGTCTCCAATGCACAATGTTTAAAGGAACACTTTTTCATAATAGGTTTTAAATGGTTTCCCTCCAAAATAATGAATAGTGCACAGTTTCAGTGTGATAAGGTGCCAATTCTTATTCCTTGATACCAATGAGGATGATATCAAATACATTCCAACCAGGCCAGCCTTTATCCAATTTGGAGTAAGTAGTTCCTTTTAGAATGATCAACAATCAACAAACATTTATAAAACACTCTGTTCCAAGCACAGAGATTAATTTTTGTATTCCTGGGTCTGTACTTTTTGCTTTCTAGTTCCTGGTCACATACTCTACACATACTGGTACCAGGAAGTCTTAATGAGTTAAAGTGATGACATCCAAGCAACAAAGCCATCATTTGAGATTCAAGATGTTGGCTCTCAAGATCACTCCCAATTTTTATACCTATAAATTTCCAATATCTTATCAAAAAGAAAAATCTTTATTAAAATAACTAAACATATATTTAAGTAGAATAGTAGTAATAATAGAATAAGTTGAACATTAAATATCTAAGTAGATCATTACTTGGAGGAACAAAACTCTTAGATACATAGATCACAGATTTAGAGCTGGATCTTAGAGTCCATCTAGTCCAACACACATCATTTTACAGATGAGGAAGACAAGGGAACAGAAGGGGAAATAAATGAGAAAGGAAGAAGGAAGGGGAAAAGGAAAGAAAGGAAAGGAGGAAACAAGTATAAAAGAGTATTGAAAAGCAAATAAGGATAGAGGGAAGGATTTTCCCATTTTCCTACATATAAAGGAACAATTATGTTTACCTACTCATTTTGAGGGGATATTTGGAACAGCTTCTTTTCATTCCTTGTCAGGAAAAGCTTCAGCAAGAATAAAGAATGAAAGCAAAGTAGAAAAATGAGAAGAGACTTATAGTATCAGATGTAAATGCTTGATTGTTCACCAGTAGGTGTGGAAATTAATTTGGATTATCACCAACTATCCAATGTGATTTGAGTAATTGTCCAAAAATATTAGAGTAAGATTTCACTCCTCTGTGAATAAAATAGAATAGCAATTTTGTTTTAAAAATAGTTTAATTAGAGCAATGTTATACCAGGCATCACAGAATCACAGGCTCATCAAACCCAGTCATGAAGAAGAATCTTTTCTCTACAGTATACAGGACAAGTCATCATCTAGTCTCTCCTTGAAGAACTCTGGTGAAGAGAGACCCATTACTTCCTAGGGCAACCTATTCCCCATCTGAATAGCTTGAGTTCTTAGCTCTAATGCTTATATCAATACAAAAATCTATCTCTATGCAACTTACCTTGCTTCTAGCTCTGTCCTCTTAAGCCAAGAAAAGTAAGTCTAATTCCATTCCATGTGACAGCCGTTCAAACTCTTGAAGGATGCTCTCATATTTCCCTTAAGCCCTCACTTCTCCAAGCAAAATAGCTCTAGCTTTTTCAGACAGTCTTTAAAGAGTGTGAGGATCAAGTCTTTTCACAATCATAGTTTTCTTCTTCACTTTCTCCAGCTGTTCAAAGTCTTTCTTAAAATATATCACCCAAAATGAACACAGTACTTCCGATGGACTCTCATCAAGGAGATGTATACTATCACTTCCATAGTCCTGTCTATTTTAAATGCAGCCTGATGATGATGATGATGACTCATATTCATATGGTGTTTTAAGATTTACAAAGCATTAATACATGAAATATCAATGACATTAGTATAATAGGTTTTGCACAATATCTGCCTAAGATTATATTAGCTTTCTTTTTGCTATATCTCATACTGTTGATTCATATTGAATTAACATCACCTAAATTCCTCAGATCTTTTTCACATGAACTGCTATTTGTCCATGCTACCCCTATCTTGAACTTGGGAAGTAGAAGCTCAGTGTTAATGCTCATTAAATTCCATCTATTTAAATTCTCTCCAATATAATAGTCTGTAATTTTGTAAACTGAGGATACCTAACAAGTTAGCAAAATTTCAACTTTTGTGTTATTTGCAAACTTGATAAGAATGGCATCCAAGTCATTTATTTAAAATTCTCACCAGGATATGGTCTACCACAGATGTCTAGGTAACTCCACTGGAAGCCTCCTTTGAATTTGATGTCAAACTATCCATTGAGCGTCTAGTCATTTAAGGAGCTCTGGGTCTGTCTTACTGAGATTTTAGTACACTAGTTCTCATCTCTCCAATGAATCCTTAAGAATAATATGTAAAATATTTTTCATGGATTTTGATAAAATCTAAGTGAACTGGTATAGTGGGAAAGAGCTTTGAATTTAGTGGCAGAGGTCCGGATTAAAATCCCAGCTTTGACAGTTTCTGATTATGTGACCTTAAATAAATAAGCTTTTTCATTTCTGGGTCTCAGTTTTTTGTTTTGAGGTTTTTTAAACTCTAAAATAAGGGATTTTCACTAGATGGCCTCTAGTTCCCTTCTAAAATGCTATTCTGTTATTGTTTGTTTTTATTGTTCAGTTATTTCAGTCATGATTGACTCTTGATTACCCCATTTGTTTGTTTGTTTTTAACAAAGATAATAGAATGGTTTGTCATCCCTTCTCCAGGTCACTTTATAGATGAGGAATCAAGGCAAATAGGGTTAAGTGATTTGCCCAGAGTCATATAGCTATATAGAGTCTGAGGCCAGATTTGAACTCACAAAGATGTCTTCCTGAATCCTTGCCCATACTCTAACCACAGGTAACCCAGTTGTCCCTTTGTTATTAATACAACCACATTCTCTGACTTTTTGAGATTACTGCTTCCTATTCTAGATACTCATATATTATCCCTTTAATAATATATTTATAATTTTGCCAGGATTCAAATTCAAGCTCACTACTCCAGATTTTGCAAATTTTAATCTTCGTCCTTTATCTGCCTTTATTCCATCTTATTTTATTTCTATTTAAGTTGGTCCTTGAATTTCCTTTGCATCCAAATTGGTTTCTTTAGACAATTCCCCTTTTCTTCTCAACTTTCCCTCTTCTTCATTCAAATCATTTCTCTTTATGCCTTCAGAACATTATTCTTGAGATTTGTTCACCCTTCCTTAGCTAATTTCCCCAACTTCCCTTTGAGAATATAACCCTATACACTCCCTATCCTATCTCTGAAGTCTTCAGAATCAGCTCTCAAACCATGTAAGGTTCATTCCAGGTGGTGTTATGATTTCATCTCTTCTATCAGAAATTCTATAATTCTTCTGAGAAAATGAGCTGTACACTATCATGATTCAGCCTTTGGAGAAATGGAAGGGATAATAGTAGAAAACATAACAAACAAATAAGCAAAACAAACAAAAAGAAAGCATCCATGCTCCAGCTGCAATCCAATTTAAATCAATAAAGTTTTTTGATGTGTAGAACCAGTGTTGTTGCAACAAAAACACTTTCTAAAATCTGTAAAGTACCCTATAAATGTGAGGCATTATTATGGTTAAATAAGTGAATGCTAGATGAGAGTTTTCTGGATTACATGTAAATATGAAAGACCTGAATATGAAATAATACCTTTGTATTTATGTACCTATTTCTGTTGCTTTAGGTGGCAACAGTATTTCCAGGCTGTTGCATTTCTCCGACTCAGGTACAGGGATTCATAGAATTTTTGTCACATACTATAATTACATCTACAAAAAAAAACTAAAAATGTTTGTTCATAGTAATAGCCAAATGCATTTTTTTAACCCTTTAACTTCGGTGTATTGTCTCATAGGTGGAAGAGTGGTAAGGGTGGGCAATGGGGGTCAAGTGACTTGCCCAGGGTCACACAGCTGGGAAGTGGCTGAGGCCGGGTTTGAACCTAGGACCTCCTGTCTCTAGGCCTGACTCTCACTCCACTGAGCTACCCAGCTGCCCCCCCAAATGCATTTTTAAAAACAAGTTGGAGGAGAAAGTGTCAAAGGAATCTTTATTATTTCTTTTGTTTCTCTGATGTTTACTAGTTCATTGTTTTTTACTCCAAAATTAATTGTGCTTGTAGACATAAATAAGATTGACACCTAATGACCAGTTTCAAATTCCCTTTTCCATTTGAGCCCCTCCTTATTTAAATCAATTTCAATATTTATCTTGTCATACCAATAATCAGCAATCCTTTGTTATACAACACTAGTTAGTAATTTTATATGAAAAAACAAAAGATATTTTGTGCCCACCTAATAAAAGAAATAGAAACTGAAAGAATGTGATCTCAATAAATCATAAATACTAGACTTTGGATGTTATATACAGTATTGCTCATGAACCTTTCAGAGTTTGACTATATTTGTACAGAATTAACTTTTTAAAAAGTATATTATACTAGTATATGTCCACACTGAAATAATAATGTAGCCTCTTTTTCCTGCATGATATTAATTCTATTAAATATCTTTCTTAAGTAGATAACAATGGAAGCATCTCTATGTTTTAGTCAGAGTGAATGTGGTTTAGGGTAGATTTTTTATAAGGGGTGGGGAAGATCCAGACTTCATCTTTGATTGCTGTATAGTGAATTCTCAGTGAGAAACCCCTCTGAAGTGTCTTTCTTCAGATTATACCATTATGAGTTAGAAGCAGAACATGATCCCAAGTATTCCTGACTCTGAAGTCATTTCTCTTATCTCCAATACCATACTGTCTTCCCAAGAGAGATTACAAGAATAAGTTGTGCTGAATGTAGACAGACAGACAGACAGACACACACACACACACACACACACACACACACACACACACTTCACACTTTTGTTGAGCCCTGACTTAAAAGAGTGTTTTCAACAGCTTAGGCTGACTGTCTCTAAAGGTGATATAAAGGAATACATATATGCAGATACGAAATTAAATTCCTCATATGAGGGTAAGTGAGGTCTCAGTTAAATACTAACACTTCTATTCTAATCACAAAATGAAATAAATAGAGTTCTCTTTCCTTTCCTTTTGATTCTTCTCAATGAAGCCAATGGTCCATATGACCAGTACCATTTTAGCTCTGACCAATCACTGAGTACTTTTTAACTGGGCAGATTTGCCTACATGCTTATTTGTGATTTCTGTACATTCTCCTAAATCCTTAATGGAATAGTAACAGGGCTGAGACACTTCTGTGATTCACTAGCTAGCAAAAGGAAGCAATTATCTCAGCACTCTCTCTGTCTACTATTATCTCTGATGACAGAATGATCACCTCCAACAGAGCACTTCCAATTCTCTGACTAAAATTAGACCTCTGTACCTCAAGGTTCCATTATTTTATCAGTACCTCCACCAATGTGTATCAAAAATCTTTAAGTTCTAGTTAAAAGAAATAATATAAAATATATTACCTACTGGCAATCAACTGATGATCTTCTTTGCACTAGGATAGATTGGTCTTTCTCAGATCACAGTCACATAGAGCCGTGGGCTAATCCCTAAATCTCTTGTAGCTTCAGAGAGCTTGACCTACATTGATATAGATTCCAAGAAGTCATTGTCACATCCACAATGAACCATTGATACATCTTAGCAAGAGGAAGACCTCAATGTAAAAAGTTAGTGGGGCAGGGGGCTAATAAAGTCCAAGGATTCTCAATTCTTGTATAGAAGAGGTAGCAGATTCTAATAAATCCACACTTGATTATTTAATAGATAATTAAATAAAACTCACATCAGCTATGTCTTTATATTTCCAGCACCTACAAGGATGCCTGGTACCTAGCTGGTAATGAATAAATACTTAATAAACTTAATAATTACAAGGTGAAAGAGAATGCTCTACAAAACATAGACTCAACGCCCTAAATCAAAACATCAAAAACCTACAAGTCTGAATCATCCCTTTTGGGAATTCAGAATTATAACAAATTACTCATACTCATATATAGCATCTTAAAGCTAAATGGAATTTTCCTCACAAAACTCTTGGAAATATATAATGTTATTATCTCTATTTTTCAAAAGAGGAATTTGAGGCATAGAAGGATCAAGTGAGATGAGTTGCCCATAGGTCCACTGGCAACATCAAGCCTTAACCTTAGGTCTTCTGGACTCAGTCTTCTTTCCTCTATAGCAGTGGTTCCCAAACTTTTTTAGCCTACCGCCCCCTTTCCAGAAAAAAAAATGTTACTTAGCGCCCTGGAAATTATGAAACTATATTGAACTCAGAATAGAATGTAATACAAAAAAAGTGTGGCCATCACCGCTTCCCTGGATCGCTGCAGCACCCACCAGGGGGCAGTGGCGCCCACTTTGGGAATCACTGCTCTACAACTTGGTGCCTTGCTAGATTAATCTTTTAGCCAGAAGATGTGTATTTCAACTTTGGTCAGTACCTAAATCTAATGCAAATATTCTAAGGGCCCAGAAAGTTGAAAATTCTAATTATTCAATCCCAGAATCCTAGTAACTATGTGGCTTCACTAAATTCTAGAGAGACTCTCTTATGCTTTCTGTGTTCCCTCTGATCTAGAAATGAGAACATCAGTCACTGAAAGGTTTATAAGTAATAGGCTGAAGCCTATGGAAAGTTTAAATATCTAGTCCAGCGGTTCTCAAAATGTCCAAGGACTCTGAGAGTCCTGGGTCTACAATGACAAAACTATTTGGGACAGTTACTTGTCATTGATTGCTGGGCCAGGAATCAGGAAGACTTGAGTTCAAATCTAACCTCAGACAACAGCTGTGTCACCCTGGGCAAATCACTTAACAGACATTTGCTTCAGTTTCCTCATCTGTAAAATAGTCAGAATAATAACACCTGTTTTTCCAGGGTTCTTGCGAAGATCAAATAAGATAATAATTGCAAAATACTTAACAAAGTACCCAGCACTATATAAAATTATTATTATTTTCATAACAAACAAAAAATCATTTATCAAAATTCTCTTTCCATTTTCCAACTACCTATGTGTATAGCTGAATTTTCCAGATATTTAATCAAAACAACATTACAACAAATGGAATGTAGAAATAGATATAAGAATCAATTCTCTATTATTAAGCCAAAGAGTAAAGAAATTTGCAAAAATATGTAAAACAATACTATTCTCCAAACTAAATTTTCTTCATTTTGGAAAATATACTTATTGTTTCCCTTGCCCCTCTCTCTGCAATATCAACACTGATGCAAAATAAAAGTCTCCTCATAGCCCAAAAGGAATACCCCCCCACTCCCATCATTTTCACTCAAGGGATTAAAATGGATTCTGTACAAAATATCCAATACATTATTAGAAGGAAGATTAATGTACTATCAGAGATAAGGGTGCTCTTCCTCCACCCCCTCTTTCCCGTGGTCATCTGGACCAGAGAGTGCAAGTCAAACACAACCTGGATGGGTGAGGAGTAGGGAGGGATGGAAGAGGTGAGGCCCTACAAAATATACCATTTCCTTAAAGGAGATAGATTAAAAACAGATTAAACATTAAAGCAGAATAAACATTTCTTATGAATTAACTGCAAGGTCAGGTTAATGGTATAAAGGGGCCCCAGCCACCTCTAAGTCACAAGCCTGATTCTCAGTAATACTGGAATCTGAGTGGATCATCTGTACAGCCTTAAGCCTTCTTATGTGATCAGCCTCTGAATAACTGTACCGTATGGTCATGATAATGGGATCACAAACTCAGTGCAGTGGGAAAAGTACCGGATTCAGTACCAGAGGATTCAGGTTCAAATATGAAGTTTTTTCTCTGACTACCATGAGACTTTGGGAAAGTTTCTTTTCCTATCTGGGCTTCATTTATGATAAAATGAGAAGATGAGTTCTAAGGTCTTCTCTGGGGCTGTCAATGTCTGATCCTGTTTAAATAGTTGGTTATAGCAATTAGCTTTTTTTAAGCCCAAGGGCAATATATTAGCTCCTCAGATCCCTATATTTGTCATCTCTGCTGCTGTAGGGAGTTTAGGGAAAAAAAGTTAGAAGTACAATCATAATCATTCTGAACTCCCAGTTAAAGAAACTACTAACATTTAGACAGAAGTTTGGCTCTGCTCTTGCATTTATAACTAAGTCTAGTTAACTCCTCACCTCCTTGTGATTAAGGCAAGTTACAATTTAAAATGATAAAGACTGATATAAATATAAAAATTAGTATTTTAATTAAAGCCATGGCCATGCTGGTAAAATATTTATATATAAGACCGCGCCTGTAAGTATTTAAACTCCCGCCTCAGCCATTTTACCTTTTGTACCTTCGTGCTCAGGTAGCTAAAAGAGTAAGTTCAAAGTCACTTCCCCCTATTTAAAGCCTTCCCTCACCTTGAATAGGTAATCCAAAACAGGAAACCCAGGAAACCCATTGGATCACGGGAAATGTAGTTCCAAATATCCCAAGTGATTTCAATTAACACAGGCAAAACAGATTACTGGAAAGGTCTGAGTCATGAAGCAGCACTGTATATTACTATATCTGATGATCAACAAATGCTGGGAGGGGAAACTAGGTAAGGAGCAGACCTATTCTTGGAACTTTTCTCCACCCAGGAGGAGATGGATCCAAATAGTGGCATCAGCATAAGGTTTGAGCTCCAAAGGGCCTGTCGGGGCACTGGCCCTCCTCAGTGTTTCCCTTCTTTACTTCAGCTCAGCCCTACTCTTAGTCTCTTATTACTCGATGAGCTGGAGCTACCAGTTCTCTCTGGTTCTGCTCTGTATATATATTTATATATATATATATATATATATATATATATATATATATATATATATATAT
>NC_058132.1:626174234-626196897 GCF_016433145.1 Gracilinanus agilis | reverse complement strand
AGGGGAAAGGAGGAGCATGAATCATGTAACCATGTTAAAAATGAATATTAATAAATGTAAAAAAAACATTATATAAATGCTAATTAGTTATTATTATTATTTAGAAACAAGCTTCTTATATCCTAGACATTATATTTAATGATATTTTAAATACAAAAAGGTTTTTAAAACATCATTATAGAAATATGTCCTATTTCTCTTATTTTATAGCTAAGGGTTTTCCCTTAATCTAACTGGAATATTCAGGCTTGAATTCAAATCTATTTCAATGATTTCTAACCTCAGTGGATTCAAAAAATGAATGCTCTTGTTCTTGTTAGGAAATAAATTATTTTAACAACTAAAGCAACTTCAGAATATTGGGATGGGGGTAAAGGGAAAATTTTATTGAAAGTATTTCACTTGAATAAGTCATTGCATAAATGACATTATTTAAAAGAGTGAAATGCTACAAATTTGAGCTAAAGTAATATTTTCACTCCACAGAAATTGGTCAATGTGTCACCAGATCTCCCAAAACTTATCAGTTCCATGAATGTCCAACAACCAAAGGAAAACGAGATTGTGCTTTTGAGTGGATTATCTTCTGGAAACCTCCAAGCTGATTTTGAAGTTTCCAAGGTAAGATTGATAAAATAATCTGGGTGGGAAGGGGAGGAGGGAGGTAAGGTCTCCTTTAGAGACACCATGGGTGTGTTTTTTTTTTTCAAAATAAATCTAAAATTAGAGCTTACCTTATCCCAATTTCTCCCAAATAAGTTGAAAAAGACATTTGTGAGCAATACCAGAAATACTAATGTTCATTTTTGAAGGCTAAAAGAACTTAAACACAAAAACAGAACACCAGTGAAATCTCTTTAGTTGTAGAGATCAAAGAAGTTTTATGTCTTTCAGCATAATGTTCATTTATGTTTATATTGCATAGTGTTGCTAGGAATCTAGTTGGGCCATCAAATATTATGAATGCCTTTTACTTTTTTAAGGGCAGAACATTAAACAGAGTACAAGTGTAATACAATTTACTTGAATCTATGCAGAAACCTATTGGTAGGTCCGTCTTACGTTCCAGCAACTTCTCGTTCTCAGCAACTAATCATTTGAGAAGGATAAAGAAGGGGGGAAAGGAAATCAGAAAGGAAGGAAGAGAATTAAGCCATAATCCTATATAATTTACAATGATACAAGCATTTTCTGAGTTGTAATCCTAAAATTATCAGAGAAAAAGTCCATCATTAGTGACTTTGTTTATTTTTTCACATGCAAACCTTCAAAAGCAACATTTGTAAGTCTATGGCTAATTAGTAGTTTTCCCCATTTCAAATGACAAAAAAAATTTCTATCTTAGTGTACCACTGCTGCTGAAATGAAGATATTGCAACTAAAAATTGTTCAGTGGTATCTAATAACTGTTGACCCTATTTGGGGTTTTTTTTGGCAAGATCCTGGGGTGGTTTACCATTTCCATCTCCAGTTCATCTTTAGAAGAGGAAACTGAAGTGAACAGGGATAAGTAACTTGCCCAGTGTACAAAACTAGTAAGTGTCTGAGGCCAGATTTGAACTCGGGAAGATGAGTCTTCTTGACTCCAGGCACAGTATTTTAACCACTGTACCACCTGGCTACCTTTAGAGTCCCCTGCTTCCATCAAGCTCAGCTGCAAGGCGACCTTCTTCAGAAGGCTTATCCTAAACCCTAACCACCCCCACCAGTTGCTAGTGCTGTCCCTCATCATAAATTACTTCATTATCTATTCTGTGATATTTTATATTACTTCTCTATGTACACATTTCTTCTCCTTACTTCCAGCAAAATGTGAATTTCTTGAGTGCAGCAATTGCTTTCTTTTTCTGACCTTAGTTTTTAGTTTTTAAGCCATTTTTAGTCTTTGTATAGGTCAGCTAAGTAGCATAGTGAATAGAGTGCAGGGCCTGGAGTCAGGAGAACTCTTGATCCTGAGTTCAAATCCAACTTTAGACACTTACTAGTTGGGTGACCCTGGCCATATCACTTAACCCTCTTTGTCCCAGTCTCCTCATCTATAAAATGAACTGGAAAAGGAAATGGCAAACAATACCAGTATCTTTGCCAAGAAAACCCCAAATAGGGTCCCAAGGAGTAGGAAAACAATTGAAAAACAACTGAACAGAAAACTTTGTATCCCTAGTATCAAACAAAAGGTTCTGCTTAATAAATGTTTGTTCATTTAGTATTATTGCTGCTATTAAACATTGTGATTCCAAGTCTGAAGGTGAAAGTTGGAATATTTCATCATGAGATAAGGAGTAATTTTAGATCAGACAAGAAAACAACAATAGTGGACTATAAGGAAAAGTGTCATTGCAATAGTATCTCTGACTTATGAGTTTCTTTGTTTGCTTAAGGTCATTGAGCCTCAAGCCCAGAACTGAATTCCCCACATGATGAAGCAATTCAAAAAATAACTATAAATATCCAACTTTCCATGACGTGGTAGTAACAGAGAATATTATTCAACTTAACAGTAACACTTCAGTTGATATGGCAATTAATTCCAGTATCAAATGAATTTAGTCAAGTTGAAAGTTATTTTGAAGTTACTGATTCCCAAAAAAGCTTCCACAGCCTTGCTGTTGATATTCTATACTTTATTAATGTTGAGTCCAGCAAGGAATATTTTTAAGCATGTTTTCATTAAATAAAATCATTTGATAGAGAATGTTATTTCCTTTTATACAAAAATCTCTCATTCTTGCTTAAAGTCAGGTTGACCCTTGTAATTAAATGCGATGCTCAGGAAATCACATGCAAGGGAACTCCTTTACACTGGAAAACAGAATGTGCCTGGTCTTGATGACCCAACTAGGTTAGACATGAGTGGTATGTAGTTTTGTCAGGAGATAGATATCACTTGAGTAATTCCACCAAATCATGAGCTTGTTAAAATAAGGCATTTGACTGTGAAACGTATTTGACTATGAAAATTAAAATCTTTAACATGTTTAAAATTCTCAAAAGAGTTTAAGATGTCATGCAACCCAAAGTGGTAAAGATGGAGTTTAATATAGGGCTGACAAAGGCAGGCTTAGAATAATAGATGTTTTAAAAATCCAGCCCTGCAATTTGAACAAACACAAATTGAAAAATAACTGCTTCCCCCCTCAAAAAAACAGCATAGCATAAAATGACTAAAACACATCTGTGCCTCCAGCAAGGTCTTGAATTTTTTTTCTTTTCCTCTATAGTTCTCATTTCCAGGGGCATTCTCATTTGTGTGGAAAAAATGGGTAGGTGGTAAGGCCAACTCCAGGCAAAATTATGCAGTAGGCAAAATTTGTCTTTGATTCCCTCCTACTGTTTTTTGAGAACTCTGCCCTCTTTTTCTTCTTCCCAAACACTTATGTCCCCTACTGGGTTCTCCAATTCTATATGTGTTATTCCCCTTAATGCTTATGGTTTCCCCTCCTGCACTGGATCTAAGCTAAGGGTTTGAATTTGAGCCTTCTTTTACTCCTTTCCCTATGTAGAAATATAGCCTGTCTGACATCATTAATTGGTTCCAAGAAAACACCATGTTAGGGAAAACAATGATACTGGGGACAGTTAGGAACATTTGACCAAATGTAGAGGAAACAAAGACAAAGTGCTAGGATTTGGAACTAGAGCTGTTAGAAGACCTCAAGTGGAATTCTCATTCATGTCACTCCATTTGGGATCATGGGCAAGTCAAATTCTTTGGGTCTCCATTTCTCATCTGTAAAATGAGGGCAGGGGCTGGCCTAGATAATATCTAAAGTCATCTCAGCTCTAAATGTACGAATTTATGTTCTTTGTGGGACAGTGGGATTTTTGTGAAATTACAGTCAGGTTGGGTTACAATATAGTAACAAAATTACTGCAAAGTGAAATTGGGGAATTTAGAAGTTATGTGTTCAAAGTACAGCTCTGCTTCATTCTGCTTCTGTGTCATTGAGCAAGTCCTTAAACCTTGATGAGACTGTTTTCTTCCAAGCAGAATGAGAGCACCATATTAGATGACCTTTAAGATCTCAGCCAATTACATCTTTGATTCTATAATCCAATAATTAGGACAGAGTTCATGCATTAATTTGTGCAAATTACAGAAAAATATTCTTTCTAACTTTGATTCTATCAATACATTTCATTATCCATAATGACTCCCCTCTCCATGAAGAGAAATCAGAATCAGTTCAAGATTTTTAGGATAAATACTTAGGGGTCATTTATTGATAGGCTATATTTGAACCTATATTTGGCCAATAAAAATATGCTAAAATATTTCCTAATTAAATATAGCAAGTATTTTTAAACAATATTTTATCTTTCTCATATGACATGTAAAAAGAATTTTACATTCTTTTTTAAGTTTTGAATTCCAAATTCTCTCCTTTCTTCTGACCTTCCTTCCCTCACAGTCTCCCTTACCTTCCCCTCCCTGAGATAGTAAGCAATCTGATACAGATTTTACATGTGTAATCATGCAAATCACATTTTTCTTCTTAGTCATTTTGTGGAAGAGATCTCAAATCAAAGAAGAAAAAAATGAAATATACTATGTTTCAGTCTGAATTCAGACTATATTATTTTTTTCTCAGAAGGTAGATGGCATTTTTCATCATGAATCTCTTGGATTTTCTTAGATCTGCTTTGCTGAGAACAATTAGGTCATTCACAGTTGTTCATTAAAAAATATTGCTGAACACTGTGTACAAGGTCATTTTGGTTCTGCTTGCTTCACTTTGCGTCAGTTCATGTAAGTCTTTCCAGATTTTTCTGAAATCATCCTTCTTGTCATTTCTTATAGCACAATAATAGTATTCCATAATGGTCATTTGTTAAAACTTGTTCAGCTATTCCCCCAATTAATGGACAACCCCTCAATTCCCATTTCTTTTCAGTGTAGCAAGTATTAAGTATATGTACACTAATAAGTTTGATTAGAGAGTATTTTTTGGCATATTTAAGGTCAGTCAAATATCTTTTCTTTTTTCAAAAGATTTTTGGTTTGTCAATTATCCACAGATTGAGTGACATTATGTTTTATAGACTAACAATACAATTCATGTAGGAACTCATTCTCTTGAGGTATTTATTTGCATAGGAAATTTCCTTGAAGTCTTCCTTTTCCTTTCTTAAAATATTAATGAATTGAAACCAAAGCGCCACTTCCCTGTGCTTTCATCTTTGAGAAAACCTCATTTTCAGGCATTTTTCAGTCCAGTCCAACTTTTTGTGACTCCATTTGTAGGTTTCTTGGCAAAGATATTGAAGTGATTTGCCATTTACTTTTCCAGCTCATTTTATAGATGAAGAAACTGAGGGAAACAGGGTTTAGTGACTTTCCCAGAGTCATACAAATTAGTAAGTATCTGGGGCTGAATTTGAACTCAGGTCTTCCTGACTCCAGGCCTGGTATTCTATCCATTCTATCCATCCACCTAGCTTCTCCAACAAACCCATTACTCATTTGCAAAATTCCCACTGACATTCAAGTAACTCTTGGCAAATGGATGTTGACACTGAGTAGGACTGACTCTACAGCTATATGTACCTATCTTTAATCAATCTCACTTGAACAAGGAGAATTTGATTGAAAAGTAAAAGGTTAGTAAAAGGGGGCAGCTGAGTAACTCAGTGAATTGAGAGCCAGATCTAGAGATGGAAGGTCCTAGGTTCAAATCTGACCTCAGACACTTCCTAGCTGTGTGACCCTGGGAAAGTCACTTGACCCCCAATGCCTAGCTCTTACCACTCTTCTGCCTTGGAGCCAACACACAGTATTGATTCCAAGATGGAAAGTAAGGGTTTAAAAAAAGTTAGTAAAAGTTTATCAATCAAAAACCCATTCAAAATTCTGGGCACAGCAACTCATGTTAACTACAGCATCTTGATAGAGGATCATTAGCTAACTGCTAATATACTTTTCCATTCTCCTCCTCCTAAAGAATTCTCATCATCTCCTACACTTTGCATCATGCTTCAACCATCTTAGCACTCCCTTTAAAATTCATTGCTCACCTTATACATTTACACACACCCAAACTCCCCATATAGATAATGCGCATAGAAAGAACAGCACTGAATTTAGAGTTAGAAGAACTTTGTTAAATCCTAGACAAATTTATTTTTACGGGTCTTCATCAATCATGAAGTGGTAGATTTGAGAGACTTGAATTCAAATCCTGCCTCAGACAGTGACTAGCTGTGTGACCCTGGGTAAGTCCACTCATCATCTCAGTCTCAGTTCTCTTGTCTGTAAAAATAGAGACAATAATAGTTTGTGCATCATGAGGTTGTTGTGAAGATCAAATAAGATAGCATCTGTAAAGAGAGAAAGGAAAAGGTGCCTTTGCCCAGTGGGTATTCATCAGCAAAGCCTTCCTGGTAAAGATGATTAAGTTGTTGTCATTTGCTTGACCCCCTACTAATCTCAGGATTCAGTGCCCAGAAATTCTAGAGCTTGATCTTATCTCAGATGGCAACAAAGTGTTTATGCAGAAGTTAGTATTCTCATAAATTCACTGAAGAATGAGGATAGAAGTTGGAGAAAGTTATTTATGGAGACTTATTTCACCTTTGATCTCAGGTACAGAACTATGACACAGGACCCACATTTTTGTAGCCGTTTCACTCTCTGTTCCCATGTTCCTGTACATGGTTGGTAAAAGAATGAACCTCTCTGCCTACCAGGTGCTTTAAAAAATAAAAAATGCTCATTACCAAGCTATTATTAGATACCATTACACCTTGCAGAGAATTGAGAAGACAGTAAGAAAGGTCATCAGTCACAGTCAGTGTCCAAAGAATTGAACAAAGCTAACAGACCCAGCCAGGCATCAAATTCATGACTTCAGCATCGTTAGTACCATCTTCTACCCAACTGAACTAACCTACTTCTGATAAATCATGAGAGTCATTCAGAGATGGATGACTCACTTCCAAGGGACATCCTATAAGAATGCTCCTTGTTAGAAAATAGAAGTCTATTGCCACTGGCAGAAGCATAGTGTTAGAATTCAAATAAATCAATACATTTCCTTAGTGTCACCAAACTAGAAACATAAAATACTAAAGTGAAAGAAATTGGAACTTCATTCTAATTAAGTGAGGAAACAAATCGAAGTATAAGCTGTTTCCTTATACTGAATTATCTCCTTGTACTCACCAAGCTTCCTTCTTAATCAATTAGCTCATCAGTAGCACCATCAAAGATGCTGAAAATCTCAAATCAAAGTTCTAGTTTTCCTCCCAGGATCTACCACAGAGATCTGTGAATGAATATGGGGAAAATCAAGAGAGGTTTAGTTTTCTCATGAATGGTTTCTCTTTTCTTCCCTAGTATCCTTGGCTGCCAGACATATGCCTTGTTCAATGTGCAAGGGGGAACAGACAAAACAGTACCAACTGTATCATCTTTGAAATCAATAAATTTCTGATCGGCCTAGAGCTGGTACAGGAGAGACAACTACATGTGGAAACCAATGTCTTCAAGGTGGAGGATGACACCAACTGCTCTGTGTCCTCAATAGAAGAGGATTTTCTCACAGCATCAGAGCATTTAGAGGATGAGAGTGAAGTGGATGAATATAAAAATGGTAAACATCATCAAACATACCATATTCTCCCCACTGAACTAATCTACTTCAGATAAATATTGAGGATCATTCAAAGATGGATGTCCCGCTTCCAAGGGACTCACTAAGAATGGCATTATAAGCTTAAAGTCTCAAAGGTTCTGAACACGTCCCTTCCGTTTTCTATTCATAGAAAGGATGTTGCTGGTGACAAGACGCATTTACATCAAGATAGAAATCACATGAATATAGCAGAATGAGTTATCCCCCCACCATCCCCTTTTACTAGAGTGAAGACGGATAGGTTAAGGGAGGTATGAGTTAGTATTATTTATCGATTTAGTAACAAGTATAAAATGGTGTGGTGGTGAGATGCTGTCCTATACCAAGAATACTTTGTGCATATTATTTAATATCACATAGATTTAGAGTTAAAGAAATCATTATTATTGTTCGCTTAGTTGTGTCTGACTCTATGTGACCCATGGTCTTTTGTCCTTGGGCTTTTCTTGGCAAAGATACTGGTATGGTTTGCCTTTTCCTTCTCCAGTGTGTTCCTCTTTTATAGATGAGGAACTGCAGCAAATAGGAACTAAGTGATTTTCCAAGGTCATACAGCCGGTAGCTGAGATAAGATTTGGACTGAGATCTTCCTGACTCCAAGTCTTCATCTACTTCATCTGCTATACTACCTAGTTACTCCAAAAGGGATCATAGAAGATAATAATTCTAATGCCCTCACTTTACATATAAGAGAATTGAAGCACTGAGATAAATGACTTGCACAAGGTCACACAATTAGTGAGGCTAGATTTGAACAATGGACTTAGTGACTCCAAGGCCAATCACTTATCTTTAAGGTATAGATTAAACAATATTTTGTAACTGCCAAGATTCTGCAGGTTTAATGAGAAGTGTATTCTAAAACCAACTTTTTAAGGGCTTCTTTAACCACAAATAATGAAATCCTCCTCATCCTAATACTCTCCTGCTATTCACAGAGGGGAGCCCAGAAGCTGTTGCCACTACCCTTAAACATCTATTCCATGAAATAGTCAAAGCTAATCTCTGTAACAAGTCAGAAACTGAAGAAACTCCTAAACTCTCTGACATTTGTAGTTATTGTGAGTAGCCAATGGTGGGAGGAGAGGGGAAGTGATACAGGACCAGAATGCTCTCTGGTAACTTTCTACTAATGGATGAAATGATGTTCATTATACAAATAATTTCCAATGTCCAGTTTAAATACATGTTGGACTCTCTGATAAAAGCTTTATTATTGTTTGACTTTCCAGAATCAAATTTAGAAAATCTTTTAAGTCTAATGTTTGCTTCTCCCAAAGAACACCAAAAATGTTATTATAATGGAAATTATCCAACCCACTGCCTCATAGGCATCTTTTTGTTTATTTTTTGAAAAAAAAAATGGCAACTTTCTATCCAAAAGCTAATATTGACTCCGTTTTCTTTACTTTAGGTTATGAAAATGTAAATATTTCAGTCAATATTTCAGAAAGTAAGAAGTCAAAGGGAGCTGCTCAAGGGGATCTGAATTGCAAAAAGGGCAAATTACGTTATGCTTTTGAAGAAAATTCGATTTGCAAAGATAATGCCATTTCACACAAATCCTCAAGGTATCTGGAAGGAACATTGAAGAAAGCAGTTGAAATCATTTTGCCTAATGCAGATCAATCAATCCAGCAACCACGAAAGAAAGGAGACATTTCTGAAGAAGAGGAGCCAGCCACTAGTAATTCTGCAGAAAGCTCTAAAGGTCCAGTGGAAATTTCTCATGCCTTGCAATCTCCCCACAAGAGACATTTGGAGAGAATGGTTAAGGAAGAACTAACATCTGTATGTGATACCATCTCAAAACATAACAGAAACCAAAATCCTGAAGAGGGTCTGAAGAATGAAGAACTATCTCATCCTCCTCTGCAAGACGAGGGCAGAACAACTGGCGAATACGCAACCAATCTGGCAGAATCTGTCCTGCAAGATGCATTTATTAGGCTGTCCCAATCTCAACCGCCATGTCCTATTAATGCTGTGGCAAATGCCCCCATGGAAAATGCTTTGATTTCAGAAGGCTGCACTGTAGAAGACTTTGAGCTCCCTAGGTCATGGCAGGAGCTTCCCAAAATAGTCATTGTGCAGAGTCCAGACAACAGTGAAGCTATATCTGAATGGCCTGGGACAAACCCCTCAAGCCTCAGCCACTACTCACAATCTGATCCTTCAGTTGGAATTTCAGGTGAACTTAATGAAGCAAAATCCACCATATCTCCCCAGAGTGCTCTAGAAGTAGCTTTAGCTTGTGCTGCTACTGTAATTGGAACTATTTCCAGTCCTCAGGCCACTGAAAGATTCAGATTGGAGCAAGAAAGTTCAGCAGTTAATGGTCAAATGCTGGGGAATGAGGAGCTTCAAAAACAAACCACTCAAGAGCCTACAGACCCTACAAGCATGGAATATTCATTTCCATCAGCCCTGTGTGGCATGACTCAGGTAGCCAGTGCTGTTGCTGTTTGTGGTCTTGGGGAAACTCAAGAAGATAAGTATCCCGTGGCATCAAGTGGTCTCTTGGCTGCGGCAGAGGCCTCAGCAGCAGTCACCCTCCATGGTAGCATAGCCATGGGCAGTAGCATGGAGACCTTGAACAAAAGCATTGCAGAGACCCTTCTCAAGGAGGCATCTCTGGTTTTGACTAAGCCTAATGCCTATAGCAGCGTTGGATACTTTATGGAGTCAATGAACAGAACGATTGTTGAAATTATGTCCAAGCCTCAGATCTCTTGCTCAGACAACATCCTTGGGGATGAACTAGCAGAGGATTTATCCAGTGTTATCCTGAAGCACTCACTTGAAGAAGCTAACCAGAAAATGAAAATGACTGATTTTGAGGCTACTGGGGTTCCAGATCAGAATAACCAGGACATCCTTATGGAAACTGTAAATGAACTGCTTTTCAATGTAATGTATTTCACTTTCAAGAAGATGAGAAATATCACCCAATTCAGTGAGCATCCCCCCATCTTTTCTAAGGAGCACAACAGATGGAGAAGCACAGAAATAGATCATCAACTAACAGAGACAGCAGCAACACAGACAGCCCAGAGAGCTCTTGAATACTCCAACAGTAGCACAATTAATAATTTGTACAATGCTGGTGCTGTCAAAGATCTGGGAGGTGTCATGCCACCAAAGAGTGATAATCATGGCAGAGGAATGCCAAACATTTTTGAAGGCCCCATACTTCAGTCAGAACTGCCTTTTAATAACCATGCCTACAATTCATTGGCCTCAAAAACATCCCCTAAGAAAAGATTCCCAAAACAAAACACTGGAGATTACCACAGAGATCCTAATCAGAGATTCAGTCACAATAGGAATGGACTCAGATCCTTTTCAGATCCGTTACCAGGCAGTGGGATGAAAGAAATGATCGATGGCGAGTTCAACCTCAACACCCAGGAAAAATGCAATACTGAAATTCAAGCTGGCCTTTCTCAATTAGGGAGCAACATAATGCTTCCGTCTCAACCCATGCTACAGGTTAAATGTTCAACAGATAACTACTGTGTAATAGACTTTGCTGAAGAATTAGCAGAAACTGTTGTCTCCATGGCAACAGAAATAGCTGCAATCTGCCTGGATAATTCAAATGGAAAACAACCCTGGTTTTGTGCCTGGAAAAGGGGAAATGAGTATCTGATGACACCAAGCCTGTCCTGTCGAACCCTGAAAAGAAAGAAGGAAACTCAGGCCAACGGATCCATCGTAAGGAAGCACAAACCCCCTCGACTTAGTGAGATAAAAAGAAAAACGGATGAGCATCCTGAACTCAAAGAGAGGCTCATGAACAGGGTCGTCGATGAGTCTATAAATCTTGACGATGTCCCAGACTCTGTCAGTGTCTTTGCGAATGAAGTGGCTGCCAAGATTATGAACCTGACAGAGTTTTCCATGGTGGATGGAATTTGGCAAGCTCAGAATCATCCTCGAAACAGATTACTAGGCGAAAGGCTAAATCGTGTGAAAGCCTCTAGCTGTGAAAGCATCCCCGAAGAGGATTCGGATTCCCGAGGCTTTGCAAACAGCCTGGGCTTAATGAATACCTTGAGTCAGCCTGTCAGCAGAGCCAGCTCTGTCTCCAAACAGTCCAGCTGTGAGAGCATTACAGATGAGTTTTCCAGGTTCATGGTGAATCAGATGGAAAACGAAGGGAGGGGATTTGACTTACTCCTGGATTACTACGCTGGCAGGAATGCGAGTACCATCCTAAGCTCAGCTCTTCAGCAGGTATCTCGGAAGAATGGACATCTCAGTGTGAAGCCCAGCTGCCCCTCCAAGCAATCCAGCACAGAAAGTATAACGGAAGAGTTCTATAGGTACATGCTAAGGGACCTCGACAGAGACAGCAGAGATAGCGTGTCTTCGAACAGAAGCAGCAGAGACTGGGGTTCCAGTCTGCTGCCTCCTTCTCCCCGCTCCCCGTTTTGTTACAGACAGTTCTCTGTACCAGATCACAGGTCGTCCTGTGGCAAGCTCACAGTGAATGCTCCGGTCAAGGCAAACTCTCTGGATGGCTTTGCTCAGAGTGGCCAGCAAGACTTCCTGAGCGTTCAGCCGGTCAGCAATGTGTCTTCATCAGGCCTCTGCAAGTCTGACTCTTGTTTATATCAGAGAGGGAAGACAGACCAAATCACAAGCATGCTAATTCATGAGACGTGGACAAACTCGATTCAGGCCCTTATGCAAAAAAATAAGATCATAGCAGATGAGACAGAAGCAACAGATGCCGATCCTGTTTCAAGAGGCTCTCCCTGTCACATAAAACAGTGTGCTCACAGATTAGGTACGAGCACTGAGGAGAATGGAAACATTATGCTGGTGGCTCGTCAGGATTCCTCCGCTTGCACAAATAAAGACTCGGCAACAGAAAACAGACATCTTCCCACTGCAGCTGCGAACCAAGCAGCTACTCCCCCGGAACAAATACAAGCAGGATGTAAAAAAGAACATTTCGCCAGCCATCACACTGGTCTAGGGGGTCACACAGGTCCAACCTCTTGCCCCAGGGAAGTGCCTCTGATTCAGATTGAAACAGATCTAAGGGAGGATCTTACTGAAAAATCAGAAGTCATTACTCCCCCTAACATCTGCACTGCGGAAGCAAAAGATGACGATGTGAACAGAGAAAAGGACCCTGAAATGGACAGTGGTAGAAACACAGCTGCAAGCTCCATCACAAACAACAGGTGAGTGAAGAATGCTGGGCGTACCATGTCATGGACATGGACTGAGCCTTTACAATAAATAGCATTTTACCAAAGATGTTAGAGATGAAAGGGAGCTCAAGGAATTCTCTGGTCTAGATTCCTTGCCTAAAGGCAAGCAATGCCATCTTATTCCCACTCTAGATTAGACAACTGTGTCCCAGTGTTATGGATTATCAATTTCTATTGTAACTTTTTTTATACATTTACCACACTCAAAAGAGTTTTTTATTTATAACTGGAGACTTTGAAAGCAAGAAATGACTCAAATATCTTTTTTCGGTGGGCAGCTGGGTAGCTCAGTGGATTGAGAGCCAGACCTAGAGACGGGAGGTCCTAGGTTCAAATCTGGCCTCAGATACTTCCCAGCTGTGTGGGACCTCGGGCAAGTCACTTGACCCTCATTGCCCACCCTTACCACTCTTCCACCTAGGAGCCAACACACAGAAGTTAAGGGTTTTAAAAAATATATCTTTTTTTAAGTATAAAAAAATTGGGGAAATGACAAAGTGAAAAAAATCATAGCATTTTAATTCATAGACTTCAGAATCAGACAACTCAAAAGTTATCTGGTCCAAAATCTTACATAAGACAAAATTTACCCTTCTAAATAATTTCTAACAAGTAGTCACTCAGCCTATTTGAGGACTTCCAAGAACAACAAACTCAATACTTCATGTAACAGCTCTGGACAAAACCATTTTCCTTATATTGAGCCAATATCTGACTCTTTGTAACCTCTACCTGCTAATCCTACTTCTGGTCTTTGGATCAAACAAAATCTAATATGGCTGCTCATCAAATATTTAAACACTGATAATATCTCCGTAAGTCTCTCAGAGTCAAAGTCTGTGGTGGTTCTGGTCTACATGTGACCTGGCTTCAAGTCTCTCGTCATCCTGCTCACCCTCTTCTGAATGAGTTCCAAGTTTGTTAGTGTCCTTCTAAAGTCTCTCACCCAGAACTTAATGTAATAATGCAGATAAGGTTTGATAAAGAGAATACCAGGACTCACTTATTCTATTAATATAGCCTAAGAGAATATAAGCAATCTTGATTAGTCTTGTTACAGTTATAGATATTTCATTGCTTAAAAATAAGAGAATACTTTTGCTTAGCACAGGAATTACTTTAAATTCATGACACTTGATAGGTTGAAATTATCTCAAAATGAATTTTACCATTCTTTGAAAATAGTCATTCATTAACCCCTTTGATGCCTGTTATTAAGGGAAGACCATTAAACATTTAGTAGCAACAAACAAAAATATTCCAAACAAGAAGCATAGGAATGGCAGTTGAAGAAGTAACGGAGAAAATTTTCTATTTTTCTAATGTTCCTCATGTTCTTAAAACCAGATTTCTTCCAGATTTGACTTCTTTTTGTTTCAAATAGGCACTATTTTAGCCCTATGTTACATATGAGTAAACTGAGCTGCAGAGAAGGTAAGGCACTTGTCCAAAGAAATAGAGCTAGTAAGTACCAAAGCTAGAATTTGAACCCAAGGTCTCTTGGCTCTAAGTCTAACACTACGAACTATTATCCTGTGCTATTCCTCAGTAGCATTGCTAGATGGTTTATCTGAAAAAAGAACTATGTTTGCTAACTCTGTGACTTAATGTTTAAAAGTAAGACTTATTAAAAAAGAATTGGGGGAATTTCAAGTGATGGACATGTTTCAGATTTATGAAAGGATGACTTCTTTCACAGGAAGAAGGATATTTATTCTTTATTATCAAAAGGGGGACAAAACTGTATCAGTGTAGGTAGAGTTATCTAGTGTGGTGGCAACAAAAATAAAAAAGAAAGGAAATTCAGGAGACATTTTGAAAGCAGAAAGAAATAATAAAAAGTCCAAGAAAATTCCAAGGTTAACAGCCTGGGAGATAGAAAGAATAGCAGTTCCCAAAACAGAAACAGAGTATTTGGAAAGATGACTAAGTTTTGGATAAGTTTGTGATTAGGGGGAGATATGATCTAGAATTTTGAATATTGAAATAATAGTGTGATATTCAAGTGAAAATGTCAAACAGGCACAGACCTGGGATCAGAGCTAGAATAAAAAATTAAGACTGTTTTAAAAATTGTTCACTTAGAGGTTATAAATAGAGCCATGACAATGAATGAGACTTTCAGTGATAGCACCTTCAAAGGACAGAAGAAAAAATCCTGAACCTGAAATCAGGAGCCCCAAGTCATTAAAAAATATGTGCAGTTCTGGACAAGCCATTCTGACCTCAAGCTTCCTTATCAGTAAAATAATGGTCTTGGAATAAATACTTTCTTCCTTCCAGGTTTTACATTCTCTGATTGTAGGATATTATTTAAATACTCAAGTCAATGACCATTATTAGATACCTGCTGGGCGTGAGACACTGAACAAGGCACTAGGGAAAACAAAAATAAAAATAAAATAGCTGATACCCTAGTGGAGCAGTAATAGGGGAGAGAGGCACCAAGGAAAGAGATGGCTGAGAGCAGAGTTCTAAAAACACTCAAGATTAGAGGCTGAGGGGGCAGCTGGGTAGCTCAGTGGAGTGAGAGTCAGGCCTAGAGACAGGAGGTCCTAGGTTCAAACCCGGCCTCAGCCACTTCCCAGCTGTGTGACCCTGGGCAAGTCACTTGACCCCCATTGCCCACCCTTACCAATCTTCCATCTATAAGACAATACACCGAAGTACAAGGGTTTAAAAAAAACAAAACAAACAAACAAACAAAAAAAAAAGATTAGAGGCTGAGAGAAGGGAGAGAAGGTAGGCAAGAACAAGAACCATTAGAATCATAATAAAACTAGAAAATGAAATGGCATGTAGGTAGAAGGGATCTATTTTGTTTTGTTTAATTTAAAATGGATGGTAAACTTTGTTAAAATGCTACAAAAAGAGTAAAGGATGAAGACAGAGAAAAGGACAAGATGAAGGTCAGTGGTGACCTTCTATAGGTCAATTTCAGTAAGCTAATGGGACCAGAAGCCATATTATAGGAGAATTAAATGGAAATATATAGAATAATAATCAATAGTCATAAATAGAATTGACATAGCATTTTAAGGTTTATAAAATGTTACACACATATTAGCTTCTTTTGTCCTCAGAACGACCCTGAGAGATAAGTACTATTATTATTCCCATTTTATAGATTAGAAACTGAGGCAGACAGTGTAATTGACTTACCCAGGATCACATAGAGAATGAATATCTTGAGGCTGGATTTTAACCCAGGTCTTTCCAACTCTAGGTCCAGCATTCTAACCACTGTGTCACCAAGCTGTTGGGAAAATTCACATTGATGTGCTAACAAATCAGCTAAAATATTGTGAATAATACTTCAAATATAATTTTTCACAAAGAAGTGAGCAAAACTACTCATTTGTTTTGAGTAAATGTCCCATGCTTTAGAAAATTATTACTTTTTAATTATTTAGACACAAAATTTGGAGTACAGCCAAATAGACTGGCAGATTCATCTTTTATACATTGTGTTCAATTTTAAATGCTGAGTTTGAACTTTATAATTAATTGCTCTTAGCATCTTCCTCCCAATTATATAAAGTAGCACAAATTTGTAATGTGTCAGTACCATGGAAATTTCAACTTGGTGTCAGTTGTCTCTAACATTTTGTGTTTCACAGTGCCGACTTTAATGCCGAAAATGTTCCTGACCCTGAAAACCCTGTGGAAGTCCGAACCCCAGAGGAGTCCTTGAACCCTCATAGCAGCAGCGATGAAAGCACAGGCAGCTGGTCACAGCTGGTCAATGATGAAGACAACCCTGATGACACAAGTAGCTATTTGCAGCTCAGCGAGAGATCCATGAGGTATCTCTCTGCTTGCATTTTAGATCCTTGGGAAATCTGGACTTATGGCAAATTCCACAATCAGCACTTGTCCCTTATGTGTGGTGTGGTGTGGTGTGTGTATGTGTACACAAGACCACCTGAGTAACATCTAATACAAACACTAAAAAAAAACTTCCTCCAGTCTTCACACAATGAAGAAGAATTTGTGAATTATTCTAAAATATCTTAATATCTTCACCATGACCTCATTATGCCAAGTCAAAAAGCTGCCTTTGTTCCGTGGTGGAGAATTATAGCTAGTTTGCTAGATGTCAAACACCAATCATTTATCAGGCTAGGTGGCATACTGATAGATCACCAAAAGTCTGGAGTCAAAACACCTGAGGTCAAATCCAGCTTCAGACACCTACTGGCTATGTGACCCTGGACAAGTCATTTAACCTTGTTTGTCTCAGGCTCCTTATGTGTAAAATGAGCTAGAGAATGAAATTGCAAACCACTCCAGCATTTTTGCCAAGAAAGTCTGAAATGAGGTCACAAGAAGTCAAATACAACTGAATGATAACAATATTCATCAAGACACAATTCACAGTGTTTGGCATCCAACAAACTGTGTGTGAGTGTATAAATATATATATATATATATATATATACACATATATATGTACATGTACATATATATTTCTTCTGTGCATAGAGAAAGAAAAATATTTCTGAATTTAATACTTTCTCCCTTAATCAGTTACATTTCAGATGGAACACAGGCTGGGTTTACATGAAGCAAATGCTTCCTGACTGTACTATATATTACTTGACTTGGTTCCCCCTGCCCCTTTCCCTCTGAGTAGTGTTGGGATAGAAAAACTAGAGGGTGGTAAAGATGAAGCTTGGAAGGAAATAGATGCTTGGACCATCCAGAGCTTTACTATACAAAACACTCTTCTGCAAGGTGGAGAAAAGAAAATGAGCAAGTTTTCTAATTGAAACACTCTCACCCACAACTTCACAATCTGCCTTCAGATTTCTTGGCTACTCTACAGACAAATCACAGGCTTTCCTAGAAGAGCAACTAGAAAACTTAACTCAAACATATCTAATCCAGGTTACTTGGTTTGTTCACAGAGTGACACACTTCCCAAACGTTATACGTTGTGCCTGGACTTCAGATCTAAAAGGAAAAGCGTACTAAGAGTGAGGTTGATAAAAATGGCTGAACAGTTGAGACTACATGGGTTTGGTAGAAAGGAAATGACAGCTACCTTAATGAACAGTTTTGTTTTGTATTTTCATCCTGAGATTCCTGCAGTCCAAGAAGTTAGTATCTAGGTAGCCTGGGAGAGACGATTCCACAGTTGGTACCTTAGTGCCCATCATGGAAGATTTCAACAATAGATCACAGGTTGGCAACTGCCCTTTGAAAACCTTCCTTGCAAGAGGTATCCTTAGAAAAAAACAAAAGGTGTGAAAAAGCTCATTGGATTTAATGAAATTGGATTGATTCCATTTCACAAGTACAGGCAGAGCTCTAAAAGTTTGGCTCCAATATAGTGCATTTCAATAAGTATATGCCTGGCTCATAGACACACCATATGGTGATTGTGTAACCTCTATGGATTATGCAATCTCTGCTACCTCCTTCTCCGAGGCATACAAGGTGACAGGTGTTTTCTAAGATGTTTATGATAAAGAAGCTATATAGCACCTTAATACTACTGATTTCTCCTTCAGTGGTGTGACTTCTTATGAAAACAAGGGACAAGATACTCATCCTTTTTAACTACCCAGGGGAAAATCCCCTCCAAGATGGCAAGGGTAAATATTTGAGGTGCTAACTTCTGTGGGAATTCAAATAATTTCCTCCATCCCCAGAAGGCCACTGCAGGTCACTATCTGCAAGTATTCAAATATTTCCCTCATGCATCATGTTCAGTAGGACTTGAATCTCTGCAAGCATACCCAGAACCCTGCTTGTTGAAAAGAGCTTCTAAAGTGGAAAAAAAATACCCTTAATATCTGCATTTGTTTATTTCCCTGGAATGGAGCTTCAGGCTTACATGGTTGGTTATTTTTCTTTGCTCTGGACATAAATAATTGAAGGAAGTAAAGGTCAGAGCGGTGCTTCCCTACTATCCCCAGGGAAGTGCTCTTTTAGGGTACCGAATTAAAATATTGGCAATGTGGCCAAATGGTGAAGATTGGCATTAATATTTAAATTTTTGCTTTGTCAGCAATGGCAACAGTAGTACCACTAGCAGTCTTGGCATTATGGATCTGGAAATTTATCAGGAAAACTTGCCATCTTCTCCCATGATTAAGTAAGTAGCTCTGAAACGGAACTGATGTTGAGAAACACTACTTTAATTTCATCTGAAAACCCATTTGTATCATCCTAGATTCATTCAACCATGGATCTAACTATGTCTACACTATTGTTCTAAGTACATTATTTGTTAATGGAAAAATGCATTTAATGTTTCCTGTCTGGGAAGCAAGAATATTATAAGATTAGAATTAGGCTCTTCTTCATCACCAGCTGCTTCCTGGCAACGTAACTTTAAAGGGGTTTCAATATAAACTCCAGCTTTCAATATAAACATTTGGATGAATGTAATCAGTATAGTCAAAAATTTTTTCTTTATTCTCTCTAGCATCATATACAGAAGTATAAGTCTATTTGAATTGAACCAAGCTAAATCACAGTGTTCCTTCATCTGAAACTGGCTTTCCCTTTATTTGCTTTGGGCACATGCCTCCTAGGCTTGTCCCCCAATACCAGTCTGTTGCCATGAAAGATGTATACCTGCTCAATGATTCTGCTACCTCAAAGCATGAGGATGCCTAACATATGCATCAGAGTTCAGTGAAATACAGTCATATTTAGAAACATGAAACCAGAAATGTGGGTGAAATACCAAGAAATACAAGGGCAACATGGGTTTCAAAAGTGCAGTCAGTATTCCCCTTAAATTGCATCTACAGTTAAGTGACCATGTGGAGATCTAGCTCTCCAGAAGGAATAAAGGATAAAAGTATAAATTGCCTTATGACTTATTTCTCCAGTCCCATTTGAAGCTAAATTATTTTTAAGAGTCAGCTGCTCAGGCTTCTGGCCTATAGTTTTACTCAGAGGATTGTCTTAAAATTTTAACAACTCAAATTTTCCATTTAAACTTCTTCCAGCTTCCACTCAGACATTTAAGTAGAAATATGGCTGTCACCTGATTATATATTTCATCTTTTGTCAAGCAGTAGAATTTGAGAAGCAGCTAGGTAGCAAAATGGAGAGATAATGAGGCCTGGAGTTGAGAGGGCCTGGGTTCATATCTGGCCTTAGTCTCTTCCTAGCTGTGTCAGCCTAGGGAAGCCACTTAACCTCAGTTGCCTAGCCCTTACTGCTCTTCTACCTTGGAGAAGATATTTACTATTGATTCTAAGGCAGAAAGTAAGAGTTTAAAAAAAAAAAAGTAAAAAAGGAGTAGAGCTTGGGAAAATTCCCTTGACCTCCATTTAACTCTTTCCTGAGCAAACATTCCTTTACCTACCATTTTTCCTTTTGCTCAGCTTAGTGGGCCCAGGACTCTTGTCTTGTATTCTGGGGATGAAGAGATCATCAAGGAATCTAACCTCTCCTGACTCCACAAGTATAAAAATTATGTTATGTCCTTTCTCCATGTAATATTCTTTTGCAAAGAGGCATTGATATTATGGATTCTTCTCCTTCTTTAAACAATTGGGCATTAATCAAAGGACAAGGTACCTGTCACTTTGAAGTTCCTTTATTTTTATCCCCTCCACCTTACCAAAGAATGTGAATGAATCTTAATCTTATCAACCAGAGTCTAAGGAAGACAAGGAAATGTTCTCCAATCAATAATAAATACATTTTCCCAGTTCTAGTCAAAAAAGGTAAAAATATAATAAATAACATAATATATATAATATACAATATTATAATATAATAAATAAACATAATTCTACATGTCATTAAAATAACTCATCACTTAAAGTTTAAACCAACCATATTGGCATTAATCAATCAATAAGCATTTAATAAGCCTCTCTACTGGGTACTAGAGACTGTAGCAGGTATGACAAGGGGATTTCAGCCTAACAAATACCACTGATTTTGCCATTTAGACTCTGTAGTCTTTGGATTGCCTTTCCCTTTAAAAATTGTTTAAACCTTTACCTGTTGTCTTAGAATAGATACTTGGTTATTATGTTATTATATATATACACATATTGCACTGATTCTAAGACATAAGGCTAGGCAATTGGGGTTCAGTGACTTGCCCAGGGTTGCACAGCTAGGAAGTGTCTGAGGTCATATTTGAACCCAGAACTTCCTCTCTCCAAGTCTGACTCTGTCTACTGAGCCACCTAGCTGCTCCCTTTCCCCTTCTTTTAAAGAAAATCAATGTGGAAGGCAGAAAGAAATGTTTTCCAAACTGCAATGTAAATTTCTCTTCCTCATACAATGGAAGAAGCAGATTAGGAAAAGGCAATGTGGTTGTTTGGTCAGGAAAAATGAGTTACCCAAACAGAAAGGCTCAGTCACATAAAAAGGAAAAATACCTAAAAAAATATTTAAAATATTCTTTTGTGAAGAGTGTTTGTGGAGAATATATTGAAAAGAAAAAAAATGGAAAAGAGCATCTTTTGCAATACCATATCCTAAAGCCTGCCATTAAAACTCCCATATTTTTCTCTGCTTTCATTTTTCCTTTGTGGTATAAAGTTTGCTATAGTCCAGTAATCCTCATTGCTATCTAGGTCAACTTTCCTTGACTTTCCAAATGGGATTCATAGACTTCATCATGATCTTCCCATAGATTACTGTTACATAATAATCCTAACTCACATTTCTACAGTTCCTTAAGTTTTACAATCCATTTTCCCCAAGGTGACCCTGGGAAAAAGTTAGGTTGAGCTTCATCATCACCATTTTATAGCTGAGACCCAGAGAGGAGAAGTGAGAAAACTGTGGTCCCAAAACTAGTAAGTGTCAGAGTCCCTTTCCAAGGCCAGGTCTCTTTCCATTATATCATTCTGCCTGTCAGAGAATTACTACATTTAGAGTTGGAAAAGACCTCAATAAAAAAGTAGAAAGGAAATTCATCATCTCATTTTCCACTGTATATCATATTATTCCTGTATATTACCAACTACATGTTCTTGTTGTTTTATTCTGCTGCTAAAGTGAACTGGTAGAAGAAAAGGAATGCCTTAAAGAATCATCAGAAAACATAGATGGTAAGACAAGATGCTATAATTTGACAAAAAAAAATTGACTGTCATTATTGCCACTGAAAACCTAGTAAATTTGTGCTTGTGTCTATACTCAGACTGTACTTCTAAATTGTCTGTGGGAACAGCCAGCTGCCAAAGAAACCTTTTGGTGATAAATTTTGACCTGGAGCCAGAGTGCCCTGATGCAGAACTTCGTGCCACGCTGCAATGGATAGCAGCCTCAGAACTTGGAATTTCCACCATCTACTTTAAGAAATCTCAGGAAAACAGAATTGAAAAGGTATTTTTCCAGGTTTTTGGATGAATTCAAAAAAGATTCAGTTTTAATAATACCAGAAATAGAGTGAATAGAGCAAATAACCATACATTATACAAGTTCCTGATTTTTAATCTTGGGTATTTTAATTGCCCATAGAGAATACAGAACCAGAATTGTCCTTACAAATTATCCTATCCACCCCATTCATTTTATGAAAGAGGAATCTGAAATTTCAGAGAGGTGACAAGTGGCAGGAACCTGCTATCTTTACCTTTGTATCCCCAGAGTCTAACATAGAACCTTACACATTGAATTGATTTTGTAAAGGGGGGTGGTATCAGATAGATGGAGTGTGCTCTGGTAATCCCCTTTGGCTGAATGGATGTGGACCAAAGCTACTCACACCACCCCCTCCTTACTAGGAGGACTCTTGGGAGTGTAACTCATGAGGTGGTTGCCCAAAATGGATGTGCCAGGGGAGAAAGGGTGGAGGGAGATGTCAGG
>NC_058132.1:626153641-626171309 GCF_016433145.1 Gracilinanus agilis | reverse complement strand
GGAGGGAGGGAGGGAGGGAGGGAGGAAGGAAGGAAAGGAGGGAGGGAGGGAAGGAAAAAGTCTATCAGTTCTTTTTCTCTAGGAAGATAGTATTTTTCACTATGAGTTTTTGTGATTGTCTTAAAAAATTATCTATATTGTTTTACAGAAGAACATAACTCACAAATGAACTTATCCTAACTTTTGAGGTCTTACAAAGAAAAGAAATCTTAAGTAGATAATTACTAACATTAAAATACAACATACAAAAATTAAATATTATTCTTTTCTCCTACCTCCACTCCCTACTTTCCCCTACCATCTGTCTTAACTCCCATGGTTAACCCTTTCCATACTACTTACTAGCTCAGGATGGGAAGAAAAGAAGGAGCACAGGACTAACATTAAATAAAATTGTCTTAGGGTTATTAACTCAGGTTCAGTGACTCTTCAACTGTATGATTACCTTGACTTCCTCCAGTACCCAATTCTACCATAATACTCCCACAGTTTCCTCTATAATAACTCAACATTTACTCACTTATAACCACCTCTCCTAAGTATTCTATTCCCAAATACATCAAGGGCTAAGACTGTCATCTTTAGAGATCCATGGCAAAATTTCATATTAAGATATAGAGCTAGGAAGGGATCTTAGAGATCATAACGATGAAGTCTTTATTGCTCAAGGTAAATACAGGTAGAAAGTGTATGAGCTAGGATTTAAACCCAAGTATTGTGATTCTAACTCCATCACTCTTTCCACTATGCCATATAATAGTGGCTCAGCAATTGTTATCTATTTCTTATGTTGCAAGTGCTGTAATGTCTATATTAAAAAATGCCTAAATAAGAGAATTATTAGTGTCCATCATATACCAGTGCATTTCATCACCTCATTAATTCTGATTGTTTTTTAATTATGTGCTATTAAATGGCCATTGTTAGGTACCAAGGGAGGGAAAGGAGGACATTATCACTCACTACCACAGATGTGTGATATAAGGGTGATAGCTCCTCATTAATTCCTCATCAACTCTGATAAGGTGACAGGAATTTCTAAGCCAATGTCAGAAAAGGTCATTTTCATTTAACTAATTCCCACTGGGTACTCTCTTCTTGTCTTATTTATTTTGACTTTCACCTCCCTACCAATCATTTTTATTCTATCTCTTCCAATCCAAGAATCACTCTACTAGGCAAGAAAAACAGAAGCCAAATACTAGATTATAGAAATAAGAAGGGATTTCAGAGGTCATTCAGTCCAGACCTTCATTTTACAGCTGAGGAAACTGAGGCCAAAGAAGTTAAGTGACTGGCCTTAGATTACATGGGTTAGTAATCTCTGGAAATGGAATCAGAACTCTGGTCCCAAAGGTTACACAGGTAGAGATGGACCAAGGTCCTCTTACTATAAATGTAGTTCACCCATTCCACCACTGTCCATTATCATCATCCCATCCAGAATGAGCATTTGTTTTATTTCTTCTTTCTCTGCCACAAATTGCTTTTTAAAAATTTTTTTTGTTTTTGTTTTTAACTTTCCTTACCAGCCTTAAGACCTTTTAGTAGGATGTTATTTTTTCTATTAATCCTCATTATCTTCCCTACTTACATCTTTTGTACATTCCTTCTGACTATTTAAGGTTGTCACTAAGTTCCCCTATAAATATTTCTTAATCTCTAGGCAAAACCTCCTTTTTCTTTTTCTTTGTGATTACAATTGTTTCTCTTTGTAGCTTCAGCTTTTAGGTTGACTTCCTTCACAGGCCAAAGGGTCCTACCTCTCTAGCACTGAATAAAAAATAGAAAGAGAGGTCAACAGAACAGAGAATACAAAATGTGACTAGCAATGCCTGCTCTGAAGATAAAGTCAATAAAGTTATTGGTTATTTTGCTTACTGTGCATGATTTATTTGAGAAGATTTATGTGAAGATTATTTTGTACATGTTTATGAAAAAAGATATCATACTTCCCCTTTTACCTATGTATGTTATCTGAAAATTATAAACATAATTTAAATCACCTTCAGTCATGTTTCCAAATGGCAACATTCTAAAAGAACAGCTTTATCACTGAATTTTGCCAACAGTTTACCCTATTGCTAACATGCATCTGAGAAGAAGAATTCATCCTATGTATAATACTATTCTTCAGTTGCAGGTATTAATTATATGCCACTAAAGTATTGATTAAAGGTTAGAATTGGGCATGTAAATAGCATGTAGGTCTCTAAGATCTTCTTGACAAAATACTTGTTCATAAGGATTCAGATGCTTCTGTATATGGAGATAGCTGATTAGTTATTGATTATGATACTGAAGGACAGGAACGGCCCTGATTTTCATTTTTGATTCAGAGAAAAGATAAGGGCAAGTGCCTGTCAAGCCAAGGCTCATTATTAAAATGCCACAACCCAGCAATGGACAAATGTCATGAAATATTTGAAGGCAATTGTCCAATAAAGCAATAAAACCTTTGGCTATAAGAATGAGCTGCAAGTGTCCTTGACCTTCAAATTCAGACTCCTCAGAATCACTAATGCCATCTTCATTTTTATAAAAGAAATCAGGAAAATTTTCTGTTTATCAGCTTTGCAGGTGTTTCAAGGCTAGAGCTGTCTAAGTTTAAGCACTATAGGCTATTGAGCTCATTATTTTTACTTGTGTGCTAGCATATTCTTGAAATCTGCCATGTCAGGAAATCAGCTTGGATTTAGAAACCTTGGGAGGGATTCAAAGACCAGCCTTCAGTTCAAAGGTCTCTATATTATAGCAGAATGAGAGCAACAATACTTCAAGTTCACATAGTATTTAAAAGTTTGCAAACTGAATTACACATAATCCTGCTATAAACAAAGACTTTCTTTCAAATACTGGCATTCTTACAAAATTTGATAAAAATAATATTTCAAATGGTATAGACATTGTAAGTAGTTATTCAAAATCCACACCATTTACATGACATCTCTGGCACGTTCAGCTTTCAATGCTTCATCTGTATTTCCATCTTCATTTTTTGCAAGGTTATTCCAATCCTTGTTGGTATCAGACCCTCCTTTTTTTCTCCTTAGGTAACTTCTCTCACTTCTTTGGGTTTGGGGTCTGACTTTGGAGTTGTGACAGCTTAAGCATAAAACTATTGATTTCCACTGCGATTCACTCTTATTTGTTGTTATTGTTCAGTTGTTATAGTCATGTCCGACTCTTCATGACTCCATTTGGGGTTTTCTTGGCAAAGATACTGGAGTGGTATACCATTTCCTTCTCCAACTCATTTTATATATGCAGAAACTGAGGCAAACAAATTAAGTAACTCACCCAAGGTCACATAGCTAGTACATATCTGAGGCCAGATTTGAACTCAAGAATATGAGTCTTCCTGACTCCAGGCCCAGCACTCTATCTATTGCACCCCTAGCTACCCATTTCTTTCTTAACCTTGGTCTTATCTCTTTCAAACTCTCCTTCATGCTGAGATTGTTTTCTATTTATGAGCTTGTCCTGTATTATCATCCCCATTTTACAGAAGAGGAAGAAAAAGCTCAGGGATGTAAATGATTTGCCCCTATTTACCCAATGAGTAAATAGCAGAACTTCAATCCAAGTTTCCTGATTTCAGATTCAGTGTTCTATTACACTGAGTAGCCTCTGTAAAAGTGAAATTTGGGATATGCCATCTAAAAGTATATATATATATATATATATATTTTTTTTTCCTATGGACACGTGGAAATTATCAAACTACATTTCCCGTGGTCCAACGGGTTTCCATTTCCAGTTCTTTGGGCGTGGGGACCCTACGTCTCCACGCAGAAAAGAGTTTAAATCTCCTGGGTTGGGGGTGAGTGGTCTCTTGGCTAGCAGGCTCGGGGAAGAGATGAGATGTAACAAAATGGAGGCGGCAATTTTGAATTCTTACAAGCGCGTGGTTTAATGACTTTATCTATCAGCATGGCTTTAATTAAAATACTAATATATATATTTTGCTCAGCCTTTATTATTTTTCATATTTATACCTCATCAGTCAATATTAAGTCATTTGGAGTCATTGAATATCATAACATCTGTTTCAGTGACTCTTCTATAAAATTCTAGATTGCCAGTATAACCCTCTTTTCATAGTAAGACATCAGAACCAGGTATCCAAGTCAATGGAATCCCAAAAACAGAGACACGGAAGACAACTTTCTGCTAACACTCCAGAAAATACCTGGCAATCCATGTAGCTTGAGGCAGTGGCATGAGCTAGGGAAAAATTCTCTGGAATCCATGTTTTTCCCTCCTTTATTTTCTTTCTCTATCTTCTACCACTTGCAAGTAAATAATGATTCAAAGAAAGGCGGTAGGAAGAAGCTAGTTTCCTTAGATATTAGATAGATGACTGACTGATTGATAGGTGGAGAGAGAGAGAGAGAGAGAGAGAGATGATAAATTATTGAGAAAGAGAGTGAGATACATGTATGCATATACGGTGATCCCATACCTGTTACAGGACTTACATTCCAAAAACCCCAGGGATATCCCAGTAGCAGGAGAGCAAATAGACCAATGCTAGTCACTGAGCCAGTCAGCACCCAGGATACAGAACACAGCACTGGTGTGGGGCACCCATGGGTCCCTAGCTGTTGGTTAGGAGTTAGTTCAACCCCCACCACCCCACCCCAGGAATATCATCTCTGTCTCAAGTCAGCTTAGCTTTCCCAAGGGGGACAGAAGGGATGGCCTGAGGCCAAAGGGACAGAGTCAGCTGGCCACCCAGCATGAAAGAGGCAGTCAGGCCAGCCAAGCCTCTCTGTCTCCTGGCTGGCTGGCTACAATAGGAAAGGGCCCCTCTGTCCCTGGGCCCCACTTCTAAGGGCCCTGCCCCGCATCCCCTTGAAAGTGTCGTGTTGATGTTATGCGTGTGTCTTTGAGAACTCATTGGCTTCTGTTCCTGCTGCTCTGCTCTGACCTGCTCTCTCCTCTTCTTCAGAGTGACTCCCCTGTGCACCAGGCTAGGCCCCCTCAGGCTTCTCTGCTCCCAATACTCCTGCCCCACCACATTCAGGCCTAGTCCTGCCTCCCCCAGGCTCCCACTCCAGCACCTGTTCCTTCCCCCTCTTCTCCATCTGTGGGCAGCCTCCCAGATATGGTGAGCCCCTACTAGAACTGCCCCAGTCTGGCTGTGTGTCCACAGGTCTCATTCCTCCTCATGGTGAACACACATCTAAGGCCTAGCTTCCCCCTTGAACTCCAGGTGCTAGGGTTATAGGCCTCAGTTCTCTAGTCAGTGTTCTATCCACTGAGACCCCCTTCCTACCTCAAGCTTATCCCCATCCCAGAGTTTTGGACAGAAAGACATTCTCCCTTCTTAGCCCTCTTGTGCCCCCGGGTCTGCTGTCCAAAGCACCTTACCTGGGCTTAGCTGCTCTCTTGGTGGGGCGATGGATAGCAGGGGAGTTGCTGTTGGATTTGTCATTCAATAAACTGGTGGTTTCTTACAAAAAAAAACCCTCTGTGATACAGAATTAGATATTTGAAATTTGAAAAAAAAATAACCCATGATACAGTGAATATTTTTTATTTTTTTATTTTTTCTTATTCTCTAGATTTTTAAAATTAATTTATTTTTAGAATATTTTCCCATGGTTACATGATTCATGTTCTTTCCCTCTCCTCAAACCCCCCTAATCCTCCCCCATAGCCTACATGCAATTCCATTAGGAATTACATGTACCATCAATCAAGACCTATTTCTATATTATTGATATTTGCACTAGGTTGATTGTTTAGCGTCTATATCCCCAATAATATCCCCCTCAACCCATGTGTCCAAGCAGTTGTTTTTCTTTCCTTTCCTTTCCTTTCCTTTCCTTTCCTTTCCTTTCCTTTCCTTTCCTTTCCTTTCCTTTCCTTTCCTTTTCTTTTCTTTTGTGTTTCTACTCCCACAGTTCTCCCTCTGGATGTGGATAGTTTTCTTTCTCATAAATCCCTCAGAATTGTCCTGGGTCGTTGCATTGCTGCTAGTACAGAAGTCCATTACATTCTATCATGCCACAGTGTATCAGTACAATGTTCTTCTGGTTCTGGACCTTTCACGCTGCATCAATTCCTGGAGGTCTTTCCAGTTCACGTGGAATTCCTCCAGTTCATTATTTCTTTGAGCACAATAGTATTCTATCACCAGCAGATACCATAATTTGTTCAGCCATTCCCCAATTGAAGGGCATCCCCTCATTTTCCAGTTTTTTGCCACTACAAAGAGCGCGGCTATAAATATTTTTGTACAAGTCTTTTTCTGTATTATCACTTTGGGGTATAACCCCAGCAGTGGTATGGTTGGATTAAAGGGCAGGCAGTCTTTTAGTGCCCTTTGGACACAGTTCCAAATTGCCATCCAGAATGGTTGGATCAATTCACAACTCCACCAGCAATGCCTCAATGTCCCAATTTTGCCACATCCCTCCAGCATTTATTACTTTCCTTTGCTGTCATATTAGCCAATCTGCTAGGTGTGAGGCGGTACCTCAGAGTTGTTTTGATTTGCATTTCTCTAATTATAAGAGATTTAGAACACTTTCTCCTGTGCTTATGGATAGTTTTGACTTCTTTATCTGAAAATTGCCTATTCGTGTCCCTTGCCCATTTATCAATTGGGGAATGGCTTGATTTTTTGTACAATTGATTTAGCCCTTTATATATTTGAGTAATTAAACCTTTGTCAGAGTTTTTTGTTTAAAGACTTTTTTCCCAATTTGTTGATTCCCTTCTAATTTTGGTTGCACTAGTTTTGTTTGTACAAAACCTTTTTAATTTAATGTAATCAAAATTATTTATTTTACATTTTGTAATTAATTTTTTCTAACTCTTGCTTGGTTTAAAAATCTTTCCTTTCCCAAAGATCTGGCAAGTATACTACTCTGTGTTCCCCTAATTTACTTAGTTTCCTTCTTTATATTCAAGTCATTCACCCATTCTGAATTTATCTTGGTGTAGGGTGTGAGATGTTGATCTAAACCTAATCTCTCCCATATTGTTTTCCCAGCAGTTTTTGTCAAATAGTGGATTTTTGTCCCAGAAGTTGGGCTCTTTGGGTTTATCATTCACTGTCTTGCTGACGTCACTTACCCCAAGTCTATTCCACTGATCATCCCTTCTATCTCTTAGCCAGTACCATATTGGTTGTTTTTTTTTAAACCCTTATACTTCGGTGTATTGTCTCATAGGTGGAAGATTGGTAAGAGTGGGCAATGGGGGTCAAGTGACTTGCCCAGGGTCACACAGCTGGGAAGTGGCTGAGGCCGGGTTTGAACCTAGGACCTCCTGTCTCTAGGCCTGACTCTCACTCCACTGAGCTACCTAGCTGCCCCCCAGTACCATATTGTTTTGATGACCACTGCTTTATAGTATAGTTTAATATCTGGTACTGCTAGGCCACCTTCCTTCATGTTTTTTCATTATTTCCCTTGATATTCTTGATCTTTTGTTCTTCCAAATGAACTTCGTTATAGTTTTTTCTAATTCAGTAAAAAAGTTTTTTGGTAGTTTGATAGGTATGGCACTAAATAAGTAAATTAATTTGGGTAGAATGGTCATTTTTATTATGTTAGCTTGTCCTACCCATGAACAATCAATGTTTTTCCAATTGTTTAGATTTAGTTTTAATTGTTTGGAAAGTGTTTTATAGTTGTGTTCTTATAATTCCTGTGTTTTTTTTGGTAGATAGTGATGGGTAAACTTTATAAAGAAGGGGCCAAAGGAAAGGAAATGCTCATCTGTCAATCTGTTTCTAAGGCAACTCTTTCGAAGTTTCATTGTATTGTATCCTACTCACTATATTCATCAGATTAGGAATAATGTCACATGGCTAGATAGAACATTTCAGGGAACTGCATCCAGGCCGCAGGCCATAGTTTGCCCATCACTGGTTTAGGGTGATTTTGAATGGTGTTTCTCTTTCTAACTCTTGCTGCTGAGATGTGTTGGAAATATATAGAAATGCTGATGATTTATGTGCATTTATTTTGTATCCTTCAACTTTACTAAAGTTGTTGATTATTTCCACTAGTTTTTTAGTTGATTCTCTAGGATTTTTTTAAGTAGACCATCATATCATCTAGAAAGAGTGATAGCTTGGTCTCCTCATTGCCTATTTTAATACCTTCAATTTCTTTTTCTTCTCTAATTGCTACTGCTAGTGTTTCTAGTACTATGTTGAATAGTAGAGGTGATAATGAGCATCCTTGTTTCACACCTGATCTTATTGGGAATGCTTCTAATTTATCCCCATTGCATATGATGCTTGTTGATGGTTTCCCCCACAATAATGGGGTAAACATTGAGAGGCAATATGCAAAAGCCACCATAGTCTTCTGGCTATAACATAACCATTGATATCTAAAAGCATTTGTCTTCCAAGACAAATGGTGACTCCTAGAAAATGGTGACCTGGACCTGCATATGAGATGGGCTGAAGTTGTTCCTCGGCTTCCCAAGATGCTTTCTATTTTCAGGAACTCTAGTCTCTCTATATGCTCATATTCTCTACTACTCTGCTACTACTATTCTCTACCTTCCATGATGAAAACTTGCCCAAATTCTTCCATTCACACTTAAAGGCAAATAACAGAGAACAGCTTCAAGTGATTTTCCTCTGTAAAGAATTTTCACTTTAATTAATAGGCATCAAGATCTTTAAGCTAAAGGGATAAAGTTCTGTGCATGGAATTTCAGGGATCTACTAGTCAATGGAATGGGGCATGGATTGGGAATGTCATCATCCTAGATCAACACCTGGCTCTGCTGATTCTAAGTTCATCATACTTTATCTCACCTGGATGATCTTCTAGCTCTGAAATACTGCCTGTCTCTCCCCCTCACAATCCCTATATAAAGAGCTCTAAGATCCTCCTTGTGCTTACCAAATATTCAACCTGAAATACTTTATTTTCCAAAATGGAAAATATTTTCACTTAGATTAAGCCTACACAAAGTAAAAGACATAAAGCCCTAATTTTAACAACTACATAAATTAGTTGGTCTTGTGATCACATATATACTCATTGCTTAAAATGTTTTGCCTAATTTAAGCTGGTGGGACAGAGAACCAGAAAAACTACAGCATTCTACTTAATGGCTAAATAAGAAATGACCACAATTTTAGAAATAGCAGACTTCCAAACTCTAGAATACAGATCTAAGAAGTACTAACTGATCATCCAAAAGGTAGAATCTTATACCTCTTAATAAGAGTCTAAATTCCCAGACCCCTGTTTCCCTCAGTGCTCAACAGGGATATCTCTTACCAAATCATATCCTCACACTTAATCCCAAAGTAAAGTATGGTTTAGTAGAAAGTGGACTATTTTGTAATTCAGGACCCTTGGGTTCTAATCTTAGCTATGCAAATAAACTGTATGGCCTTGAACAAATCAAGGTTACTCTCCAAGCTTTAGCTATAAAAATGAGGTTTGAATAGAAACAGCACAATAGAAAGAATACCATCTCTGAAGTCATAAGATGGGTTTAAATTCTTCTATCACTGACTATGTGTGAGATTTCAATTTCTATACCCATCTATAGAAATTTTTTGAGCACCCATATGCAATGTATACATTGAGCTACTCATTTATAAATTATATACATGTACTATCAATGAACCAATAAGCATTACTTAAATAACTACTATGTGCCAGTTCCTAGGCAAGGATCTGAAGATACAAATATAAAGACTAAAGCAATCATTACTCATAAGGAGCTTATTGCCTAATGGAGAGAAAAACAAATATTTTATGTAAGTATATACAGAATAAACATAAAGAAAATACAAATAAATTCAAAATATTTAAATTCAAGATAGTTTGGAAAGAAGGCACTAGATGTTGGGAGGGATCACACAGAAAGTAATGCTTAAGCTTAAAAGAAGAGACAATAAGGAAAGTTTAAGTATATTCTAGGAAAGGGGATGAATGAAACAATATAGAAGATGAAGCATTTCATAAGAACAATAGGAGGAACATTTTGGCTAGATCATAGACATGGGGAAGACTTAAGTATAATGCTCAGTTTATCTCAAAGGATAATGGTGCCTTTACCAGAAACGGGAAAATTTTAAAAAGGGAAGTGTTGGAAGTGGAAAGAGGTGAGGAAAGGAAAGATTTCAGTTTTAGACAAGTTGAATCTGGGATTCTTCTATGGCAGCATTGGTGAACCTTTAATGAGTTTTAGTGCCCAGAGGGCAAATTCAAGCTGTCTGTGAGCCCCCACTTTATGGGAGAGAGCTAAGGGATAAAGTGCTTGCTTTGGACACTAGACCTAGGGGTGGGGTATGCAAAAAATGTCGTTGGGTGCTGGGAAGAGGGGGAATGGAGCACCTCCCCTGAGTGTGGGCTCTCCACTCATGCCATGTCTTCACCAACATGGCTCTCAGGCATACAGTTTGAAATGTTTAATAGGCAACTAGTAATGTGGAACTAAAGCACAAAGGAGAAAGTTAAGCTGTTTGCCTAGATCTGTGTCATCTCATAGAGATAATAATTAAACCCACTGTAACTGTTGCAGTTACCAAGAGAGAAAAGAGAATGGAAGAATGACTAGAACAAACCTTGGGGGACATTCAAAATAAGGCATAATGATATGGATTATGAGATCTGCTACTTGAGGAGAAACCAGGAGAGAACAGTGGCAAAAAAATCCAGAAAGAATATCTAGGAAGAGAGTGTTAAGAAGGATGAAAGCTGATAAGGCTAGCAGATTGTATTAATAGTAATATATATTTTAAAACATATAAAAATAGAAATTATTAATATTTGATGCAAAGTCAATAGGGATACAATGGAGTTTTAAAATAAGATCAAACCTGTGGTTTAAGAAAATCATGTGGAGTATGCAATGGAGTGGAGAGAGCCTTGAGGCAAAGAAATCTTTCTTCAGCAAGTGGTTATTGCAATATATCCAGGAAAAAGATGATATGATAAAGATATGAAATATGCTGGTAGTTATATAAGTAAAGAAAAAGGAGCAGAGGTTGAGAAGGTAGAAATGACAAGATATGACAGTTAATGGGAGATGTTAGTGAAGAGTCAAAGGTGATAGCAATATAGCAAATGTGGTTTGGGAAGAGAAGATGTCACAAAGCCCATATCCATACATGCTGTGAGACTCATTCTGTCCTACCAAAATGGAAGAGAAAGGAGATGGGGCTCTTACTCACCAATCATTGTCCCCAGTACTAATCACTTAAGAAGTTGGAAGAGTGACCTGGTAAGCCAGTAGAAACTACAACAATCATGGAAAGAGGTTGGTTAAACGAATGCCATTCAATTCTATTTGAAAATTCTATCTTTTTCAGTAATAGTAAAGGTAATTTACAACAGGGCAACTATGTAGCACAGTAGACAGAGTGCCAGACCTGGAGTCTGGAGGATCTGGGTTCAGACACTTCCTGTGTGACCCTGGCAAGTCATTTAACCCCTTTTGCCTAGCCCTTGCCAATCTTCTTAGAATTGATACTACAACAAAGGGTAAGAATTGGACCATTTTTTAGTTGTTGTTTTTTTTTTTAAGTAAATTACAGAGCTATTTATGAATATAACCAAGTAAAGAATCTAGGTAACTAACATTATCTGAGACAATCTTTTCAATTTGATCTTTCAAAAGTTCAAAAGAAAAAAGAAATAACCCAAAATATAGAAGAGAACAAACCAATGGCCCTTTCTATTGACACTTGCTTTCATAAGTCAAAGAACATCCAATAAGTAATTAAACCTAATTTTTTGCTTAATTTCAGTTCCTGGATGTTGTACAGCTAGTTCATCAGAAAGCCTGGAAGGTGGGTGATATATTTCATGCTGTGGTCCAATATTGCAAGCTGCATGAGGAGAGAAAGGAAGTGAAACCAAGCCTCTTTGACTGGCTGCTAGAGCTGGGATAAGGCAACTGGCCTGCAAAGTCTTTTCACCTTTTATTCCAACTTTGGTTACAGTGGTTTGTGCAATGCTATGAAATTTTCCAAATCATTAGCAGAATTATTTTTTTTAAATCTCCTCCTAAAGTCTGTTACACACAGGTATGCTCAAAAAAATAATGAAATGAAATTAATAAGTTTTTATTCATTATTAGAACCTGTGGTGAGTTTTGAAATATAGTGCTTTAGAACATACTGTATCAAAAGGGAAATTCTTTTTTGTGCTGACATAGGTAAGCTTGTGAATAGGCTTGAACCAAATGAAGATTGCTGTGGCTTCAGATTTTTATAATAAAATGTCATGTGGAATATCTTTCTTTACATGAATCAACTGAAAATTAAAATTGGTCAAGAGTTTTATAAATAATGATATCAATTTCATGTATGGTAATCAATAAGAACCAACTCTCAGAAATGCTTAAGAAATGATGGCAGAAGTTTTAAGTCTCTATTAATGGATTGAGCTCCGGGCTTGGAATCAGGAAGATTCTTCTTCTTGAGTTCAAATCCAGTCACAGACACTTATTTGTGTGACCCTGGGCAAGTCATTTAACCTTGTTTACTTCTATTCCCTTATTTTAAAATGAGTAGGAAAAGGAAATGGCAAACTGATTCATTATTTTTACCAAGAAAACCCTATAAGGGGTCAGGAAGAGTAGGACATGACTAAAGCATGAACCAAACAACAAAATAAGGCTCAATGTGTTACCTTTTTCAGATCTATTTCTGTAGACTTTACCCAAAATATTTCCAAGGCTTTCCACTGAGATTTATGTCTTCAGTGTAATCTGCCAACAAATGCTGCCCCTCCCTTAAAGCAACTGAAAACTTCTCTAATTATAAAAACACCAGTATTTCAGGGTAAAATATTGCTTTCTCTAAATAACTTTACACTGTACAATCTGTATTTTAAGAAGAACATTATTAGAAAAACCTCTTTGAGGAAATTGCCTCCGAGTTTCACTTTTATTTTTATTGAAGAAAAGGAAAGGGTTTTGACCTCTGTACTGAGTGGTTCATTTTGAATATGAATATTTTGATGGAGTATACCATATTGTGCTGCTTCTGAGGCATTCGTGTGATTGGTATGTCATATGCTAGTGCTGACATGACCAATTTGTACCACATGCTTAATTATTGATTCTCCTGACTCTGCCAACTTGAAATTTTAAAAAAATCTTATCATCTTTAGAATGTTTAGAAAACAATTTGCTGCCATGGGAAAAAAGAGTATCCATCTTTCCACAACAATCTTATTACAGAATAATATTGCTGCCTCTGCTCTGCCAATGGAAAGTAAAATATTCCCTAACTTTTATTTTCATGCTCAAAAGTTTCTCAAAAGAATTCTTAAAATATTATTCTTCTTTTGCACTAGTTTTGAAAATTCTGAAGTTTAAAAAAAAAAGGATGAAAAAAAAACTTATAATCAACATTATTGCCCCAAGATCCATTTCTATCCAAGTTCATGTTGAAATGGGAAAAAAAATGGTTCCCTGCCAGCCATTCTTTCTCCAGAGCTTCTTTACCTTGTCTAATCAGGCCCATTTAATGGTCCTAGATGATTCAGATCACAGAATTCACACTATGCCCAGTATTCAAATTAAAATCATATCCAGGATAAAAAACCAAAAGTACTTTGTCCAATGAAGGAGAAAGGAATGTTTTTCTTTTTCAACTCTTAATAACTGTATGTAGCCTTTATCATTATAGAATACATGTTTACTTATCTTACAAAGCACAAATTATATGACTGGACTGTAAAAGTGTGATGCTGTTAAATATGTTGTATTTAATGTTGCAAATTAAATAAATTTATGTTACAGAATTTGGCATCTTAGAAGTTTATTCCCCTCCCCCTTAAAATAATGTGTGTGTGTGTGTGTGTGTGTGTGTATGTGTGTGTGTGTTTTCATGTGGGAAATGAGGCAATGATGTATAGTAGAAAACAACCAAGAAAACTCAGGGATAAGTATGGGTTTGAACACACACACACACAACTTTATTATTTTCTGTGAACTATTAGGCAATCACTTTCCTTTTCTGGGGTTCAGTTTCCTCATTGGTAAAATGGGCTAGATGAATGTTAAGGATCCTTCTAGTTCTAAAATTTTATGAGTCTATGAATTGCTCATAGTGAAAAGCTTTGGCTTCTCCTCTTACTCTAGAAAAACATAATAAATAAATGTTCCTCTATTATCCTTCTTTAGAGGGCCTTTAGATTTGATCCATTGGTAAGAGCATCCAGATGTGTTTTTTATTAGATACATCTTCTGTCAGAAACCAATGTATTATTTGTCCTTCACCGCCCTGGGGACCTTCTGATATCCTCCTATCTTCTAGGCTTGAGCTTTGTTCTCTTAACAGTTATTTCTCTGAGTGCACAAAGAATTGGTATAGAGGAAAAAAAACACTGGTTTTGTAGTCAGAGGATATTCATATCCCAACTCTGTTAGTGGGAGGTTGTCACCTAAGATTCTGTGGACTAGAAGACTGGATACCTAGGATCTCTGACAGTAAGCAAATTAATGAACCTCCCCTAAAAGAGGTGGACAAGCAAACTACTACAGTCTCTTCTATCTCAGGCAATAAATGTTGGTCATATCTAAATGAAACATTTCATTAATATTTGAGAAAGCAGAGAAGAAATAAATAAGGCCTAGAATTTTCCAAATGCCAGTCAACAGAGCCTTCCTGATTATCTCAGACTACTTTCCTCTACCTATATAGCATCTAATATAAATTTTCTATATCCCCAGGTATGGTGCTCTGCACATAGTAGGTGTTTGAAATATGCACTGATGTAATTTTTTCTCTCAAATATAGCTTACAACTTATAACAACAATAACCAAAAATCTGCCTAACACGTTGTAGTGATATTTCCTGAGGACAACAAAGCACTTTTTCAATAAGCATTTAAATCGATCATCAAACGCGAGGCCCTGTGGTGAACAAAAATACAAAAAGAGGAATGAAACCATTCCTAAGAAGCTCACATTTATCTATTGTACAACTGATATGAATTCTCCAACTTAATATTCTGTTAACTGGACACACCATTGTTATCAATGAACATGAATATTTCATGTTTCTATGCCAACCATTCTCCACTACCTGTTCTAAACACAAACATGGAAAGAGATTTCTAGATTCATTTTTTTCCCGGCCAATAACGCTCAGAATTCCTCAAAAAGTGGCCAGTCAGATGTTGAGGTACACTAAGCCTTACTCAATGAACAGATTTTACTTCTTGGGGGAAGAAGTGTTGCTAAAGCATCTGCAAACACATAGATTGGAGGAAAATTCCTACCATGACATAAACATATAAAGAAATCTAACACATAATTTCTTTTACAAATTGATACTGTTAGTGCCAGACTCTCTAAGCTTACCTTCCACATATTCTGTATTAATCTTATATTTTCTGATTTATATGTCAGTCAACAAGCATTTATTAAGCAGATACATGATAAGCACTGGGGATACTGAGAAAATCAAAACCCATTTCCTGATCTGGAGTTCACATTCTAATGGGGGAAACAATATCCAAGTATAGTGTAACTATGTACATACAATGTGTACAATATGAATGTGTTCTCACACATCAAAGACAAGCTTTCTGAAGATAGGGAGGTTTTGTTTTTTCTATTTCCTTAAGACTTTAGAACCATAGATTTATTGCTGGAAGGGCCCTGAGAGGCCACTAAATTCATCACATTTTAGAGAAAAGGATACTGAAGAGAAGAGTTAAACATTTTGCTCAGGTTCATATAACTAGTGTCCTGTCTCAGGACTTGAATTCTTACTAACTCCAAAGTTCTTACACAAATAGTCAAAGATAGTGCAAGGTTTGACATATAGAAGGTGCTTAATAAATGCTTGTTGACTGATTGAATGAAGTTACAAAACCACCTTCCCTAGAGTCCTGCTGAGCTCTGACGAGAGTATCAACTGGCCCATCAACCCTGAACTAAGCACAGGAGGACAAGAGGGAACCTGTAGCCAGCAACCATTGGTTTGGGGGAGGCAGAGAAAAGGGAGGGATGGCAACTGGGAATTGTTCTGCCCGTGAGAAAGAACGGGTCTTATGTCGAGTGACCCACCCTGCTTCCCTCTGAGGAAGAGAGGTTAGAAAAAAGTGGCTACCAAGAGAGAGGTGAGAGACAGACAGACAGAGACAGAGAGGAGAAGGGGAAATGAGAGAAATAAGGCAAAAAAGAAAAGAGACAAGGAAAAAAGAGATAAAAGGAGGAATGGCAGCTGGATACTGTCCATGAGAAAGAAGGCTGTCAAACGGAAAGTGACCCACTATGCTTCCCTCAGAGGAAGAGAAGGAATGAGAGTGCAGCTTCAGAGAGAGAGAGAAGAGAGAGGAAAGAAATTAAGAGGAAAAAAAGGTCAGAGAAAGAGGCAAGGAGAAAAATTAAGAGAGAAAAGAGGAAAAGAAATTTAGAGAAAGAGGAGGGAGGGAAGGAACTGAACGTAGCAGAAGAAGCAAGATAAATGGAACGTAGAGTGTACAGTAAGGAAGAGCTGGTGGCTCAAGACGGGAAAAGGCTCGTGATTTTGTGAACCAGAATTCTGCATATTTCATATATACCTTCCGAGGTTCTCAAACATCGACTTCCTGCCCCTTGGATAACTGCTGCCTGTACCTATGCCTACCCGGCACCAGGAGTCTACTTCCGGGGTAACAGGAAATGACGCAAAAGGCCATTTCCGTACGGATGGCCAGAACTGTCAGTGAAGTCAGCATGGTCAGCGCCATCTTGGCAGCACTCTAGGGAGTACGGAATCTGAGGGAAGTCAAAAGCCGCTGGCGCTTTTTCTGAGCGCGCTGTTCAACTTTGGACGTTCCTAACCATGAGTCTGCGGGTGCGGACGGAACCCCTGCATGGGGACCTTCCGCTGTCGATCCCGGGGGACCCCTACTCGGTAGTAGTGCTGCTGCAGGGCTACTCGGAGCCGGAGGGAGTGGGGGGAGCGCAGAGAGCGGATGGTTCTGTGACTCTGGTGCTGCCCAAAGCGTGGAAACCGCGTAGCACGCGTTGGGAGGCCCCTGCGGAGCTGGATACGCAGGTTGCACTGGAGCAAGCGGGCTCCGGCCCAGTGCTGGTGGACACCGGAGGACCCTGGGCTCGAAATTCCCTGCTGGCCGCACTGGCCACACATGGCGTGGCCCAGGACGCTGTGACCCTTGTGGTGGGCACCCACGGCCACTCAGACCACGTGGGCAGCCTGGGGCTGTTCCCGTGTTCCTCGCTCCTAGTCTCCCACGATTTTTGTCTCCCAGGGGGCCTCTACCTGCCCCATGGGCTGAGCGAGACGAACCCACTGCGTCTTGGTCCTGGACTTGAAATCTGGGCCACTCCGGGCCACGCGGGCCTGGGTGACGTGAGCGTGGTAGTGACTGGCACCGCCTTGGGTACTGTGATAGTGGCTGGAGATGTGTTCGAGCGGGAGGGCGACGGCGATAGCTGGCGGCAGCTCAGTGAGGATCCCACCGCCCAAGAGCGCAGCCGGCAAAGGGTGCTGGCGGCCGCCGACGTCGTGGTGCCTGGCCACGGGGGACCCTTTAGGGTCTTTAGAGACCCTGGGGACCACGCAGTGGAATGACCTAGTACCAAGGGGTTTACAAGCATGGACTCGGGGATCTGCCCTGGAAGGGTACCTGCCTGGTCCAAGAAGCTTTCCCAGACTCAGAGACAGAGAAGCTGTGGGAGGGTGGGGGGTGGGGTAGG
>NC_058132.1:626141837-626150649 GCF_016433145.1 Gracilinanus agilis | reverse complement strand
GGGGTGGGTGGGGAGGCCAGGGGGGAACCAATCATGCTGGCTTCACTCTGTGGACAACCATCAGCGCTGGGTGCAGTAAGTGGGCATGTCATCTTCAACATCTGGATGCTGGCTTTTTAAAATAAATGTAATATTCGGATCTTTTCTTTTTGCATAGATCAGATAACTCCCTGCATTTCTTCCCAACCTCTTCCAGAGAAACCATTCCATGGAACAAATTATAAAAGAAAAACTGAAACTGACAATTAAAAAAAATCTGACTATGTGTATGCAGTATTCCATATGCATGGAGCATCCTCCCTAACCTCTCCAAAGGACTTGGGTGGGGTTCCTCTTCTTATATCTCTTTTTTTGAAACTAAGTGTTTGCTCTGTAATTTTGCCTTATTGTTTCTTGTTGTTTTATAATCACTTTTCTTTCCATTAACATTGTGTATATGCTTGGTTTTATACATCATTACATCTATGCAGGTAAATTTTTCCAGGCTTGTCTGTATTCTTGAAGTAATTTTCTATTACATTGATTTACCACAGTTTGTTTATCCATACCCCAATTGATGGATATCTGCTTTATTTCCTGTTCTTTGCTTCTATATTTTGGTACATATGGGATTTTTCCCCCCTTTAATCAGTGACCTCCTTAGAGCCTATGCTCTCTGCCTAGGAGGGGAATCCCTGGTTCAAACAGTATGAATGTTTTAGCCTCCAAGGTCTAAATTTCAATTGCCATTGAAAAAAAAAAAAACAAAGAGGGACCCTATGCATCTCAGATCTAAGTTCCTTGTATCTTTCTGTAAAGGTCTGAGGAAATAGCAGCTCCTGGATCCTAAATATATCACTACTATTATTATATTATATCTTGTTTATTTAACATTAAAACCCAATCTGAATAGTACCCCTAGGACCCTGCTTCAGAAAGAAAGTAAATTCATGAGAACAAGGAGGAACCATCTGTGGAAACATTGATGGGCTCAAGGGGACCTAACAGTGCTTCTTAAAACTCTTCCAGCCTCAATTTGTCAATAATGTTTGTTATGCCCTGGCCATGATGCTTAAGTCTGATGAAATAAATGTATTGTTACCCTAGTCAACTTTCTAACAAATTTAAGTATCTGGATTCCAAATCCAACTCTCCTTGCCTATAATGTGGTCAGTGAGGGCAGACAAAGGAAAGAAATAGGCTTTCCTTACTGCAAATATCTGGATGGATGTCAAGTATGGCTGGGTTGATTATGGTCATGACCCAAATGCCAACAAAGCAGGACAACAAGAAAGAGAAGGAAACAAGAGGAAGCAATGGAGCTAAAGGGTGGGCCAGTTACTAGTATACATTAACCTATAATCTGGTTTGGCCATTTTGATTTCCACCACGAAAAGTATGAAAGAGTTTGGACTAACCTCACCATAACTTCCCAGTTTACTATTGGGTAGGTGAAGATCTGTGAAAAGAAGATGGTAGTGAAATAGGGATCCAGCCCAAGCACCACCATGGTGCCCATACTCCTTTGCCAATCCCATTCTACTCTGCACTTCAGAGACCAGTTAAAGCCATGCAAGTATGAACTGGGCCAACCACTGACACACTCTTGGCACCTCAAAGCCATCACCAGTACTATCTAAGTGGGTTAAATGCAAAGTGATGATCTTCAGGAAGAGAATGGGAAAAAAGGGGGGGGGGGTAGATAAAAACACCTAGATAGCCCATCCTAGCATAGACCCAAAACATTCTACCTTTATAGACTTTTCTTTAGCCTACCATATCTTCGCTGCCCATCTACATCCATAAAATTCAGATCATGATACTAAATGGTTTTTGTTTTTCATTTTTGTTTCTCCAGTACTTTGGAGAGTACCTGGCACATAGTAGGGAATAGCTATCAATTGTGTTGATTGATTTTTTGAAAAATTATTCTGAAAGACCTCAGCCACAGACCTTGTGAGGCCCACTCCCTCCAGCAGCTGTTGACACTGCTAATAAAAAGGGAAAGTTACCTCCCTCCTATTTTTTCTGTCCTTTTTGAAAATAAAATTCTATATACTAACCCCCTTTGAAATAGTCAGACCCATATTTCCCCTCTATTTTCTACTTCTTGCAGTTCTTGTAAGGTCTTGCTACAACTAGCTCAATAAGCTCTCACAAATCTTCATTGAAATAAACAGTCTCATTCATATCCACAGATCTTTTGAGAAAATGCCCCATTAACTATCTCTCTCATATAGCTTCCCTGTGCCCTCCAACCCAAGCCTAGTGAGTGTATTTGATCTTAATTTGGTTGTAATTTCTTTATACCCCATTTCTTCTTCAGACCCTGACAAAAATAGGATGGATGACCAGAAGAATCAGGTGCACGGAGAACTGTTCCAACAGTCTGACCCCGGGGCAGTTGAGCCAAGACAGGGGAATATTCTGGTCCTTGACCCACAAGGATAAGAAAGGGAAAGAACTGCATTTATTAAGCATCTGTTATGTGGCAGGTACTATGCTAAGCAAAAATAATTAGCTTATTGGATCTTCACAACCCTGTGAATTTTAGGATTGAGAGGAAATTGCTGTGCCAGGGGTTTGGCACTGGTCAAAAAGGACTTTGTATTGAGAGGTAAGAGTGGGGAGTGGGGGGTGGGGGAGAGTATGAATGGTGGATGATGCAGGAGAGAAAGTCCAGATCTCCCTTAATTGTTTGTCTCTTCTGTATAACAGGGCAAAGCCCAATTCTCTTCTGGTTTATTACAACTGGACTCCACTTAGACTCAGAGATCCACATGAATTATACAAGAGAATCACTATTCAAGGAGGAAGAGTTGTTTAGCAATTTTTAGGTGTACTTTTCTGAAAACCTGGAATAAAACCTTATGTATACCCCATTAATCCTATGCCTTCCATCTCATATCCAAGCAAAGTTTGAGAGGTTTCCCTTCATGCTCCCTGAAAAGAAGAATGAAATTGCTGTTTCTGAGAGAACGGCTCTAAGTGATCCCAGGTGAACTTTTATATTAAATGAAATAAATTCATCTTCTCAGTGCATGGGTGACATTTGTGAAGGTTACTTTGTCATGCAGTTTCAAATAAAATGGCAATTTCTGAGGACCCCAGCAAGATATGGATGAGGGGAAAACATCTGCAGTCTATATTGTGACCTTTATGAAATCAATGGAAATTCCTAACTAAAACTGGTCTATCTCTTCATCTGTTATATCTGTCTACTTTTAAAAAGAGAAAAGAACATAAACACCTTGTAATTTAGTGAAAAGAGTACCAACTGGGAAGCAAGGAACATGAATTCTATTTTTTGCAACTGCGTGAACTCAAAAGTCATTTAACCCCTGGATATCAGTTGATGCACCTGTGTTTAGACAGATGTTTTCTTAAGACCCTGCAAGGTCTATGATTATATTTTGGGGCCTGTGTCTGTAGATGTAATGAAGATGATGTCACTGCAAGTCACTGATAAAAAATTTTTAAATGTCCAGATCCAAAAGTTCATTAGAATCCCCCTTACCCCCCCAAAAAAAGATTAGATTTGACACACTTCTTGGTTTAAAACAATATCAAACTTTAAAATTTATAGTCATTAATATGTTTATTAATCCCTATCATCTAAGAAAAGAGATATGGAAAGCACTCAAGCAAATCCAAAGACAATCATATATACCCTTTGCTATTCCTTTATGCCTACAATAATTGCATATAATTTTAAAAATTTCAACCAAATTGAATACAAAGCAATATTCTTAAGACACTTAAATCTATATAAAAAGTGCAAAAGTAGAAATTCTCCAAGCAACATCAAACCTTATCTTCCCTAATAGTTTCTTTGTTTCTGGTTATTTAAAAAATGTAGAAGAAGACAAAACTAAAGCATTATAGCATAAAGAGAAGTACTACTATTCAGGAGTCTAGAGATGCTAAGACATAGTAATGAAACTCCCTCTTTCCTTACTTGGTTGGATTTCAAATAAGAATAGTAGTTAACCCAAAAAGAGATTTAAGGTCCACAAAGGGTGCTTTATGCATTATCTTGTTTTATGCTTGAAATAACCCTGTGAGAATACTACAATGATTATTGTCTACTTTTAAAGCCATTAACACTTGCCACAGTCACACAGCTAAAAAAATGTCAAAGGCAAGATTGGATCCCAGATGTCCCATGACTTCAAGTCTACTGTTCTTTCTTCCACAGTACATGCATAGCTCCATAAAAATTATAGAAGCAACAATGAGGTCTTAGAGAAAAGGAAAATAAGGCTAAGTTAAATATTCCCTTCCTGGAAAGTCTCTAAGTCAAAATAATCCATAATTTCAAGGAAACTTCTTTTGTTTTTGTGGGGAGGAGACGGAGAGGAAGGACACTTATCTGTTGTTACCTATAAAGCACTCCTGTTATTTATCTGTAGAGCTCATCTATCTGTGGGTGGTGGAGATCATGATGGGATCAAGGATCCAGAGTTGGGAGGGAAATTCACTGACCATCCAATCCACCTCTCCCAATTTTACAAAGGAAAAAACAGGCCCAGGGAAGTTAAATGACTTGCCTAAAGTCATAGAAGTCATAAGCATCAAAGAAAACCACTGTGCTTTCCACTGTGTCCTATGTCTATGTGTCTCAGACAGGCACTGCAAAATTGACAATGTGTTGGATCTAGAATTGAACAGGAGGAAAAGAATCACCTGTATTACAACTCTGTGAAACCTCAAGGGGCTTTCCCCACCATAATAATGTTTGAATTCCCACAAGAATAATAGACTTTCACCCTTTTGGGACTTGGCAGTAGGACTGTGGCTCAGTCAACTCAGTCAACATTTTTATGAAATGATAGCCTAAATCAAAACCTTAGGCCCTATTTAACAAAACAGTACACTAAATTTAATAGGAATATAACAGCAAAGTCCTGATGAATGATTTTTTTATTCATTGTTAAGTCAGAATATGCTTCTAAAACCTAGAATGGAAAGGAGTTTTATTGATAATCTCATCAAAGTGAATCATTATTACAAATTAAGAAAATGGGGCCCAAAGAAATTAAATGACGTAGGTCACACAAGCTTTATGTCATGCAGATAATAAAGGTTAGAATTTGAATCAAAGTCTTTGACTCTAATTAATAAATAATAATAGCATAAATAAAAATAATAGATAACATTTAATAAAAATGTTCTGCTAGTGTTATGCCAATGTTATGGATATACTCAGATTATGATAAACATATAAGTGAAGAAATAATATAACAGTTCTGAAAAATAGTTGAAACAAGTTTTATTGAAATGTTCTAAAATTAACTATCGAAATAAATTCTGAAAAAACTAAGAATATAATTAAATTTTTTTTAAAGAAATCGTTCCAAGAAACAACTATATTATAGCCAAGTTGTTTTTAGAAGCCTATAGAAATTGTTATTCTGTTATCTGGATAAAAAGAATGGAATTTCTCTTGAAGTTTCCTTTGTAGGCTACCTACATACAGATACTCTAAATGCTCCTATTTTCTTCATTTCAATAGACTATTTCAAGAATTGTCTTCACATAGGTTCATTTCAATCTAACATTTACATTCCAGTGAGAGAAAATACAGGTACACAGAAGAATAACTACAAAGTATAGACATCATAATAAAGTACAAAAAGTAATGAAAAGTGATTTCAAGAGAGAAAAAGAGAGAGAGAGAGAAACTAACAATTGGGGGTACCGAGTTAAAATGTATGAGATGATACCAGAGCTGAGCGTTGGAGGACACTCAGGATTCCTTGAGTCGTTGATTAGGAACTTCAGTTTGAAGCAGAAGAATGATTCCCCTTGTGGAAGGGAAAGGGAAGCAGGAGAGGAACTAACATTTCTTTAGTGCCTACTATGTGCCTTGGGCAACTAGGTGGCACAGTGGATAAAGTGCCAGGCCTAGAGTCAGGAAGACTCATCTTCTCTAGTTCAAATCTGGCATCAGACACTAGTTGCGTGACCCTGCTTAAGTCACTTAACCTTTTTTGCCTCAATTTTCTCATCTGTAAAATGAATTAGAAAAGAAAATCTAGTATCTTTGTTGAAAACCCCAAATTGGGGTCATGAAGAGTCAAATACAACTGAAAAGAATGACCAACAAATGTGCCTTATCTGTGCTAAGTACTTTATAAATATTATCTTATCCCCATTATTGAACATCTTCACCTGGAGGCTGAACTAATATGGAATGTTTTAGAACAGGTTATACAAGTTGTACTAGATGACCACTGCGGTTCCCACCAACTGATTTTAACTAGATGACTTGTAAAGTCTTTTGTGTCTCTAAATCCAATAAATCTGCCCAAATTCCTCAATCCAGAATTAAGGATCCTAGTCCTAGACAATGTAATTATCTCTTCTTACTACCCACCACAAATACCAAGTAATTCTTCCCCCTTCCCCAAGTAGTGATCTATTCTCTAATTGATTTTTGTATTAAACATCAGATTAAGCCTCAGGCACACACAGAACAACATAGACAAGTCATTGAATTGCATTTCCCCATCTTTCAAATGAAGGGGTTAAATACTCTGTTCCCTAAGGTTCCTTGCAGCTAAGATGATCCTATAATTCTCTAAAAAGTCCCTGCCCTTAGAGGCAGGGAGGGATAGAGGCTACGTCTGGGTGGGAAAATAGGAAAACAAAAAAATAAAATGAGATTTATACAACTTCATAAGCTCTCATAAGTAAGAGGGATTTTAAGGAGCTAGTCTACCTAGATTTCAAATGAGCACCCAATTCTTTCACTCACCCATCTCCCCAGCTTTCTATACTTTGTTTTCTATTTTGCTCCTTGGGAAGTTTTCCTAATGTTGTTGGTCCAAACTGTCCCAGCTGGACTTGTTTTCCAAAATCTGCAAGCTCAGGGCTCTGTGACTGCCTAGGTAGAATATTATCCTGAGTCAAGGAATTTCTTCTTTCAGAACATCAAGAAAAATGCTGTAACAATCAGAAACTGTTGCTGAATTAATAGACACACTATAAAAAAAATAAAATACATCTCTATTCCCCACTCCTATCCCCCCTCCATTGTTTCTCTAACAGAATCCTGAGTACAGAAATTTGGGCAATCAATCAACAAATATTTATTAAGCAACTACTAGTGCCCTGTGTTACACTAGACTCTCAGAATATGAAGACAAAAATTAAATAGTCCTAACCTCATGGAGTTTACAGTCTAATGTAAGGAAGGAGTTGAGTAACCAAATTGCCCTTTTTAGCTTTTATATGTTGTCTTCCCCCATTACCTTATAAGCTTCTTGAAAGCAAAGACTACTTGATATAAAAATAGATAAAGAAAATTATATCAAAAGAAAGGAAAGCTTAGCAGCTAATAGAACCAGGAGATGCAAAGACAAAAATGAAGCATCCCCTGACCTTAAGGAGATTATATTCTTTTAGGAGATAACATACAGACACACACACACACACACACACACACATATATGGACAGCTAGATTCTGATTAGTGTCAATAATGAATTCCCTGAACTCATTGTATGTATTTAAGCCTGCACTATTCAAAGTTATAATTTTATAAAATATGGTCATTGGTTCTAGCCCAGTGGAAACATGCAATGCAATTTTGAATAATGCAGCCACTTCAGGGGGATTCATTATTAACACCAATTGGGATTTGTTGGTATATGCAAGCAACATGCAAAATAAACACAAGATCATTTTGGTGAAGAGGCACTGACAGTGAAGGACAACAGAAAAGATAAGATGGGAGCATGGCTGCCTCACATTTCTGGTACTCAAAGACTTCCAAAATTTCTCTCAATATTATAGCAAGTATTATAATTCATATTTTACAAAATGGTAAACTGAGATAAAGTGATTTACCTAAGGTCATACAGCTATTTAGTGTCAGATGTGGTCTCAAACTGAGGTCTTCTGGTTCTAAAGTTAGTGATTTTTCTCTAACTATACACTGGTAAATATTGATGGAGTGCCTACTGGGTGATATTGTGCAAAAGAATCCAGGGAAGTATAATATACAACCCAGACCTAAATATTACAATCTATTTGAAGGATGATATGTATGTATACATGTATATGAAAATATATATAAATATATATATTATATATTTATATAATATATAATGTATATGTTTAAATAATATAAAATAAAAATAAATAGAAAATTTTACATCTATCTCTATAGAGAGAGATAGATGTAAAATTTTATCTATATATATAGATATAAATTATATGTACATATATATATACATATATATATATATATATATAGAGAGAGAGAGAGAGAGAGAGAGAGATTGGTTTTTTTAGTGTAAAAAGATAGTTTTAAAAATGCATCTCCCTTCTTTCTTTGACAAGGCAAGCCTATCGTATGGAATATGGCACGTGCTTTTCAAACCTGGTCCATGTGCTGGTTAGATCTACTAAAATGATTTTTTTTTCTTTTTTCATTTTGAGTTTTTATTATAAAGGATGACTCACTGAGAGTAGGGGAGAAAAGAGGAATATATATAGAAACAATTATGATGTACAAGCAAAATATGTCAATTAAATTAAGCGTAACAGTGAATGCTTCCCTGTAACACTGATGGCCCTGGTCAGTTCCAGTGGCATATGAGTTTAGGCTGAGGTATTTCCCATAGAATAACAAGTCTGAACCATGACCATTTCAGAGGATCTAATCATTGATTCTTTAAAGGTTTATTACTCCTAAACTCCTACAACATGCAGAAGTTTCTGGTAAAACAACAAAAAAAGGGGGGGGCTGCAATAATGTTCTAACTGTTAAGTTATTATCATATTCCAATAATTCTATGAGAGATATTTAAGGAAAGTACTTGGAC
>NC_058132.1:626101723-626139585 GCF_016433145.1 Gracilinanus agilis | reverse complement strand
AGAGAGAGAGAGAGAGAGAGAGAGAGATTGGTTTTTTTAGTGTAAAAAGATAGTTTTAAAAATGCATCTCCCTTCTTTCTTTGACAAGGCAAGCCTATCGTATGGAATATGGCACGTGCTTTTCAAACCTGGTCCATGTGCTGGTTAGATCTACTAAAATGATTTTTTTTTCTTTTTTCATTTTGAGTTTTTATTATAAAGGATGACTCACTGAGAGTAGGGGAGAAAAGAGGAATATATATAGAAACAATTATGATGTACAAGCAAAATATGTCAATTAAATTAAGCGTAACAGTGAATGCTTCCCTGTAACACTGATGGCCCTGGTCAGTTCCAGTGGCATATGAGTTTAGGCTGAGGTATTTCCCATAGAATAACAAGTCTGAACCATGACCATTTCAGAGGATCTAATCATTGATTCTTTAAAGGTTTATTACTCCTAAACTCCTACAACATGCAGAAGTTTCTGGTAAAACAACAAAAAAAGGGGGGGGGCTGCAATAATGTTCTAACTGTTAAGTTATTATCATATTCCAATAATTCTATGAGAGATATTTAAGGAAAGTACTTGGACAGATGTGAAGCAGCTTAGACTTAGCAGACAGTGATAAATACTATTCATTATCAAAGTGAGCTTGAAGCCCCCCAAAGAAGTTGTTGGCTTCAACAGAAAGAATTCCGTTGATCTGGTGTATACAGTTGAACAGGCTCTCACTAAAATATCAACACTTATTAGGACCTATTCCACTCTATTAAAAATATTAGCAGCTACTACCCTAGAATCCAAATGCAAACAGAAATATAAGTTTCTTTACTTTCTTTCCTCCATGAACTTTTCTTTAGTGTAAGCAATATGTGTCTTCTTTCACAACATGATGAATGTGGGAAAATGCATTATGTAATAATATATGTACAACCTATATTATATTGTTACCTTCTTGGGGAGAAGTAAGATAGGAGGGATATAAAGAACATTAATTGCAAAATATTAGAAAACAATTATTTTTTAAATTGTATTTTCATGTAATCTAGAAAAATTGAAATTTATTATTATTTAAATTTTGAAAAATATTACCAGGATATTTCAAGCAATAATCTGGAATCCCAATAGTTCAGTATACACCCATATCCTGAGCAGAGACCTAAAGGACAATAGATATAAGTGGTGGCAATGCACATCATGAGAAAACTGGTTTTTCAAACTCAGGAATGGATCCTGAAATATTTGACTCTGGTGACTAATACTAAAAGGATGGAAGTTGTAGCAGTAATTCAGCAAGAGGAAAAATATTTTCTTATTACATGGATGGGATGTCTAATGTGCCCAACAAGCAACCCACAGAATCCACCAATTCATTCCAGGCAAAATCTAGGAAGACTTCTTTATCTGTGATAAAATATCTCAGAAGCTATCTGAAACAATTGCTGGTCAATGATTTCATCAGAGAGTTCAGTAGACGTTGTGCTTCATCTATGTTGTGTAAGTGTTAAAATTAATGGTTTGGCTAAAAATATGTGAAAATTATAAATCTTTTATTTATAAAGTAGAGAAATACAAAAGGGTAGAAAAGACATTAACCTATCTAACTAAATAATGTTCCAGTGCTTGGCTCAGCCAGGACTTGTTAACCTTTGATTAGAATTAAACTGTCTCCAGAAGACAGAAAGGGAAAACTAGCTATCCACTTACTCAATACAATGACAGAAGCTGAAGGTGACACCTGAGGCCTACTTTCTTCTTTGAGCTGACCTTCTTCTTGAAGCTGTCTTCCTTCTTGGAGTGACTCTCTTCTTGGAGTTCACTCTCTACCAGCCTCTTTCACCAGATTCCTTTCATGGTTTTTATGGTGGTTTCCTGTCCCTGCTCCTTTTCACAGGGGCCAATCACAGCTTCCAAATTGTCTGAGTTGTCACCTTTGGATTCACACCTTTCTGAGTGTGTGAACACTTAAGTTTCTGGCTGTTTGAGTTTGGGGGAAAAGGTGGAGCTCTCCAAGTATCTTATTGGCTTCACCTAGCATCAAGTAAGGTGTGAACTCACTAAGTGGTTTGTGAGCTCCTCCACCTAGTTCAAACTTGTATCTAATCCTGTCCTCACAATCTAGTGAGGTACTAAGTAGGGGTACTTAAGTTATTGTCAAAGTTTTAACTCCAACTAGGTAAAGAGAACAAAGGATTCCCTTTTCACAAGTGTGAACTCAAAAAGAACCAAGAATTCCCTTTTACAGTTGATGATACCAAAGAAGAATATAAAGAGTTGATTATGTGTACACTACTTCATCTGTAAGATAGATCCATATAATTGTAAATTACATTATTATATATAATAAAGTGGACCAGTACCTTATGCCTCATGTTTCTGATTCCTGAGACCACCTTTCTAGAACATCAGTATGTTATAATTAAAATTCTCTGGAAACAATATATTAATTTATAATTATTTTTAGTAAATGTTAGAGAGAAAAAAGAGAGAGACAGACAGACAAAAGAGAGAGAGAAAGAGAGAGAAGTCACAGAATCATCTGGCCACCCTAATTCTTAGCCTCTTTACAAGCTTGTGCAGTATCTCCTCCTCTGGCAAAGGGCTGGCTTTGAGATAAGCCAGCGTGTGCCAAGCATTAAATGCTCCAGAGAAAGGAAAGAGAGTGGAATGTTTAGCAAGAGAGGATGAGCTTCCTGTGTCCCCTCTCTTATAACACCATTTTTCGCTACTCTTGGAACTCTCTGGTTGGACAGGCTTAACCTCGTCCCAAGTCCCAGTCCTGACTTTTTGCTATACCACCTATTGCTCGAAGGCTTACACCATCCTCCTTCTGTATGCCAGGACACCAGCATGATGGCAGTCAAAGGGTAGGGCTAATACTGATCAAAGATGAGTTTTCAAACAGAAAAAGAGGGTATGATTTATATTACAAAATTTATATTATAATTTATATTATATTACACAAGAACTTCTCATCTTAGATTTACAAAGTGGATACTGTCATATTCCTGTGACTGAGAGAGACAGAGATAGAACCTTCATACACTCATTTGGACTTTACCAATTTGTGGATATGTCTGTCATTTTCTGGTAGCTGAAAAAGGAAATAATTGGAAGGCGTGAACTATACAAAATTATTGATATAGCTAGATGACCTCATCATCTTTGAAAAGATCCTTGAAGAACATGAGGACAGACTGATGACAGAGCTAGTACAAAGATGTCAACCATGGTTCTGTGAACTTATGTTTTTTTCCCTATATTTTGATCATTGTATTTCAGTATAATTAGTTTCCTTTGTAATCTTGTGAATTTTATTTTATGCATTCAAAAACATTATTCTGAGGAGTCCACAGCCTTCACCAAACTGCCAAAGGGAATCATGATACAAAAAGGTTAAGACCCCCTGATCGAGATGATGAGGTTCCTCAGGTTGATGAAATGAATGTAAATTATTAAAGAACTCATCAATGTGGGGAAGGGGGCAGTAGATCGTAGTTATATGACATTAACATTAGCAACACAAGGAAAAATATTTCCAAAGGTTTATAGAATTCATGATGCCCTCAGTCTGAGAGGAACATGAAATTTCAATTTCATTCTAAGCTCAAGGGCTTTTGATCAGACTTTTGACTTCACTGAGAAGTTTGTTAGGCTTCCCACTTGATGTTTTGGGTTTTTTTATAGCTTATTTTAAGAAATCATTTCTTTGAACCATTTCAGTCCATTCCTGCTGTGTTATTCCTCTGTTTATAATAAAGATTATGCAGGGGACTTAATGATCAGAATGATTCAATGCCCAGTAAAGATAAAATGTTTTAGTCAAGTTCAGTGTGACAAAAATGAATAAATTATAGGAAAGGGGAAATGAATTTCTAGAGAATGATTCCTGAATTCATAAAAGATGGAAATTTTAAAAACAACATCCATTCTCCAAAGCATCAATGCCTTAGGATGAAAAATTCAGCAAAAGGTATTTTTCTCTCCTTTCTCAGAGTTGGGTGGGCTTCTGGTTCATCCCCTAGACCTGAGGCTCATATGGACCCTTATTCTGGAATGAATGATTCAAAGGTCTACCAGGCATTCAGAGACCCTCTAGGGCAGAGTTCAGAATTCACATTCACTCTAAGATCCTCCTGTCTGATGCACAACAAAAGCAAAAACTCAGGAAGTCACAGAATTATTCTGGTCTCTGCATCCCCTGTCCTCTGAACATAACCATCCCAGCACTGGATTTGGTTAGATCTCTCTAACAACCTGGTGTACTCTATTATTAGGTGTACTCTAACCCTGATACAACCTGGTATCAGGGTTAGAGTACACCTAATAAGGGCTATTCTGAAGAAATTTGCCTGAGTTTTGTAGATTTGATTATAGGTGATTTACACAGAAAAGGGAAAGAAAACTCTCTATATACAGTGTCTCAAAAGCCTTAGTGTAGTTTTAAGGTAATGTTTATTATTATTTTAACCTATTTTATAATCTTAAGTGATTAAAGTTTAAATTTACATTATGACATTTGGAAGCACCTGCATATACCAAGCTAGAAATCACAGAGAGTAACTACAATGTAGGTATAGTGTGCTTATCAAATTTGCAGATGACATAAAACTAGAAGGGATAACTAACACTTTGAATGATAGAGTTGTGATCTACAAAGGACTCATGGTCCAAATTAGATGAAATGTTCTCTATCTATATCTATAATAGAGATAAATGTAAGCTTAGTTTTATGCTTGAATTAAAAAACTCAACTTCATAAATCTGAGATTGAAGAGGAATGATATATAGCAGCTTGTCTCAAATAGACCTGCTATTTTTAGTGGAATGCAAACTCAGTATATTAGCAATCCAATATGGCAGCCAAAGAGACAAATACAGTATTAAAAGAAATCAACTTTTTAAAAGAGATCGTGTTCAGAAGCAATGACACTGACATTCTCTGTCCTGGTCAAATCACATATTGAGTGCTGGGCTTGGCTCTGGGAACTTATTTTAGTAATAAAATAATTATATATATATATAATAACATATATATATATATAATAATAATAAGTGAGGGGGCAACTGGGTAGCTCAGTTGATTGAGAGCCAAGTCTAGAGACAGGAGGTCCTAGAGTCAAATCAAGTCTTCCTGACTCCTATCCCAGTAATTTAACTAGAGCATCACCTAGTTCCCCAAGAGGACAAATCTAAGAGTAAGAGAGGAAGGTTTAGGCTTGATTGGAGGAGGTATTTCCAAACGATTAGCTCCCCACCAAGAAATAAACTACATCAGGAGGTAGTGAGTTCCTATCAAAAAAGGTTTTTAAAAGAGGGACCAGGTGTGTCATTTTATAAAATTTGACTGTTCCTTCTACTAATTAAGTGATTGGATAATCACTTGTTGACATCATCAAGGAGATTCCTCTTCAGATATGTGGTAGGACTAGATTGCCTCTGAAGCAGGGCTATACCTAGAAATTTTGTTTCTGGAGCAAGGGATGAAGGAGAGAAAATCAGGAGAAAGAAGGCTAAAGAGAGTTCACCTTGTATTAAATAGACCTGCTAATTTTAGTGGACCTCAAACTCAGTTATAAGCCAGCAATTCAATATGGCAGCCAAAGAGGCAAACGCAATATTAAAAATATAAAAAAATTAATTTCACAGAGGAAGGAAGCACACCTTTCAGATACTCTGTGGGCATCCTCTATATTTTGCCCCCATTGGCATCCCCTAAATTTTGTCACCCTGGTCAAAGAAATTCCATCTCTGAGATTCTGTGTCTCTAAAACAGAAGAACCAAGCAAAATTTTCTAGGTATATTTATATCTGTTGGGAAAAACACTCCTCCCAAAAGTAGAATTCCTCATGAAAAAAAATGTGTGTTGTGTTTATATGCTCAACTCCTCAAACCTTTGACAAGTTGGTTTCATAACCCATAAAGGAAATATCAACAGAATCATAGAGTATTGATGCCAATATCTTGAAGAGTTTGGAGCTCTATGGTACACAAAGATGGAAGAGCATAACTGGCTTCTTGATCTAAGAGTAAAAGTTCTCATGGGACACAGCAGTTATATCACCATTTCTACCCGAAGAATAATGAATATTAGATAATGGGAAGTGTTCTGTTTTCTACTGGAATAAACTGACCTGTAGTGATGACAGAAAGGAGGATGTCATGAAAGAGGTGATCTTTGTGGGTAGGAGAGACTCATTTAGTCTCTGTGAAGTTGACAAGATCTGTCTTTGTGTCTTCCTTCTCTTGTATCACCCCTATTATGGGGGAACAGAGGGGAATGTAGGGATGTTTATGAATTCTTATTCTGTGTTCCGGAGCTCCTATCCATCATGTATCAGAATTAAGAAAATAAGCAATGATGAAATTTGTAGTCAAATCCAACCTACACAGCTGCCTCTGAAGTCTACTATCTGAGCTTATTCTCCATTCTCCATCCCTAGAGCAGCAAGCACACTTGAAGTTAATGGAGAAATCATACTGGAGGGGGTTTTAGGAGAGTATCTATTCAGATACACAAATTTTATAAGGGAGAAAATGTAGACCTCAAAAAGTGAAGGGATTTGCCAGTTTAACACAGTGAGATAAGAAACACAACCAGTCCTGAGTATGTATAACACAGTCATGTGCAGAAATATATAGTACTTCTGTAGCTCAATGAACTACTATTGTTTAATTTTTAGACAGTATTTATACCTCAGAAACTGCAAAAACTACGAACTAGGACTTGATTTTTCTTTTCATTTTCTAGGTTTAAGAAAGCAGTGGCTAGTTTGTAATATGTTAATAATGCAGATTAATCTTAAAAGTGTGTCATGAGTATTTTTTCTGATATCCACTAGTGTGTAATAAGAGTATTTTGAACACTTAGACTCCAGCTCCCAGAATTCTTTCCTCATTCCAAAATTCCTTTTCCCTTTTCATTTACGTGTGTCTTTATGTTCTTGTTTATATAGTTCTATAACCCCTCCCTCTCTCTCTCTTCCACCTGTGTGGCTTGGGTGAGTTCCCTCCTGACTCTAGCCTTTTTAGTTTCCTTTTTGCTTCAAGTTAAGTTTAATAAAACTTATTAAATATAATATTGGAGTATTTTGGATATTAATTTTTAATCTGCACTGGTTAAACATATACCTCTACACTCTTAGATATAACTGTCTATTTTGATGAGACCATTATCATATCAATGTGATATGACCCCCGTTAGAATAGATTGTGACCCATCTGTCTTTTTCATTCTCTCTGTGATCTTGAGTAAATCCTCCTAAGAAGGTTGACCCAGGAGAGTAGGTGTTTTCAGATGCATGGAGAGTGAGAGAGACAGAGATAGAGAGGTTGATAATTTACAATTTTTCTCCCAGGCATGGAGATACTACCAGCCCAAGAATGAGATGGGGCAAAAGGTGGGAATGAATCCTAATTGTTGAAGAAGGAGAGACATGAATAGTACAGGTTTATCCAGATCAGGGTGGAAAAGAAAAATTAGCACACACATGGAACAGCTAGACATACAAATGAGTCCTGATTAAGATTTTGCCTCTCCTTGATGCAGGACATTTTATTCACCAAAAGTCCACTCTGGGAATTGATTCTCTTAGATTTACACAAAAAGAATGACAGGTGAGGGTACAGAGAAGTTCCCTTATCCTCCACGAGAAAAAAAAAAGAAATAGAGAAGAGAGGCTGTGCCTTGCTATTAATCTATTTTATATTTTAAGCAATTAAATTATCTTCCTCAAAGGGATCTGCAAATGTTCTCAGTAATAAAGTATGAATATTGTCGATATAATAAAGAATTAATAATTTAGGAAAATTTTAGTCTTTATGTATTCTGGCTATGCAAAGAAGAGGGAAATTAAATTGTTCCAAGTAAATTGATTTAACCACTGTACATATATGTATGTTATTTTCTTAATTCTCTTGGTACAAGCTAAATATTTACTTCTAAAATATAATTATCATATATCTGGTTGCAAAACATACTAGACAGATGCATTAGTATAATGTATAAATTATAACATCCAACCAATGCCTTCAACATAATTCAAGTTTACTATTCAAATAGTCAGTCAACAAACACTTATTAAATGCTTGCTATGCACCAGACACTGTGCAAAGTATTGGGAATATGAATATAAGCAGAAACATTCTATGGAGGGAAGGCAACACCTAAAAGAGAGCTAGAAAAGGGGAAGGGTGGAGGGAGGAGTGGTGGGGATGTTAGAAAAGTCTGGTGTGCAGCTTCATTTGAAATAAAGATGTGGCTGCACTGGGTGCCCTCTTTAAAAGGAGGTTCTAAGAGGAATCATCCAATCAGAGGGAGGGGCTTCAGGTTATTTCCAGTAAGTGAATTCCAGGACTGGAATCCAGTTCTGGGATGAGCAGGTTTCTAGGGCATGCTAGACAAAGTCCAGAGTGCAATCTGGAGAGAAATAAAGAAGGATCTCTTATTTCAACATTGTGGATGTTCCTCCAATGATGCACCACCTTCTTCCCATGTCTTCCTATTCTGAACCATCCTTGTCCATGTTTCCTTCTTAATTTTTTTTTTAAATCCTTATCTTCTTAGTAACATTTCTAAGGCATAAAAGTGACCAGGGCTAGGCAAACAGGATTAAGTGACTTGTGGATCACACAGCTAGGAAGTGTCTGACACCAGATTTGAGCACAGATCTTCCAGACTCCAGACCTGGCACTCTGACCATTGTGTTACCCAGCTGCCTTTCCCTTTAATTTTGATAGAATAAGTCCATCGAACGTGCTGAGGGACCTCCTTGCTTTTTCCTGATATCATGAGGCTATTGGCAAACCACATACAGTCCATTGATCATCTCTTGCTCTTGGCCCATGATCAATGTCTTCTTTTTCACTATACATCTCTTTGATGACATCCTTTACATGTTGTCTCCAGTATGTTCACACATACCATCTTGTTCTCCATAACCCTTGGAATGATATTCATTGTTTTATCATTCAGAATGTGCATTGTTCCATGATTTATAGCCAAACCAGACCACTAGTAGAACATTGGCATTATAAAGATGAGCCTTTGTTTCTAGGGGAATTTGGGGATCATTGCTCTTAAAGGAAATCCAGGTGACAGGTTACTCCCATAGTAGAGCATATCTTTATACAATTTATTTAAACAAAAAGAAAAATGTAAAATCTTACTGTGTTTATGGATAGTGTAAGCTAGACCCAGCATTCAGAATGTCTTGAATGAAAATCCAGCCTCAGACATTTACTCCGTGTGACTGAGCAAGTTACATGGTTTCCATTTGCCTCAGTTTCCTCAAATATAAAATGGATATAATAATAGCACCTTCTCCCCAAGGTTCTTATAAGGATTAGATGAAATAATATTTTTGAAAAGTACTTAGCACAATTCATACCACATAAGAAGAATTTAATAAAAGCTTTTTAACTTTTCTGCTTGCTTGCTTATATGTTTGTTTTTGTAAACATTCAATTAAATTGAACAAAATATCTCCAAAAAACTCTCTTCCAACAACATGTTTCTTATCTATACATCAAAATTACTTAAAATTCCTTGAAAGATGTGATAACATTAATAAACTTGTCCAAAATACCATTATCAGTTGAGTTTTTAATGAAAAAAATCAGTCCTTTATCCATGATGTCTTCTATGTCATCATCCAACTTCTGCATGAACAATTCCAGTTATGGGAATAAGGAAATTCAGTTCTAAATACTAGGAAATCCTTTACATGAATTATAACTTACTAACTTTGTTTTGAGACTAACACAGTGATTGAAGAATTTACAGACTATCAGACTCTGTTGGTGAGGTCAGGTTTTTTGGTCACCCTCGCTCTGACCACAACCATGACGAGTGAATCCCACTATATTGTTGTTGTTTGTCTTTCTTTTTTGAAGAGGATCCATCCACAGCATCACAGGGTGAAGTTGTCGGCTTCAATGTCTCTTCCAGATTCCTTAAAGTCCAGTGGCAAGACAAAAGTCAGACCGGCTGGCAATGGCCCAGGATGCAGTAGAGGACACTGGCATATTTGATGTCTGAACAAGCTCCAAGTGCTCCACAGCGCCTACTTCAGCCACTTTTGTGGCCACTGCAGTGCCACAGAAGAAGCAATCCAAACCGGAGTCCAAGAAGGAAATGGCGACATTCCCAGCCACCTGCCTCAAAAGGAGTTGGCTTTCTCATAGCTTGCTCTGGTCTAGTAAAAAAAAAAAAAAAAAAAAAAAAAAAAATCTATAGAGATAAGAGCAATCTAACCCACCACTGGTCCCCTAATTAAAACCAATGGGAATTTTTGTCATGCTTTGTAGTTCCCTTATGACACCATATAACTCAATTCAATTCAGTTCAGTTTAATTTGACAAAAATATACTAACTGCCTCCAATGGGAAGAGCCTTGTGCTTGGGGCAAGGAGGGAACTTAAGTAAGACATAATCCTCCCTGTCCTGACAAAACTCCTAACAGACAGATAAAATATAAAGCATAACTATAATCTACAAGGCACATGATAATTACATCAGAAAGATGACAAAGGATTTAATGAGGGCTGATGGGATCAAGGCACTCATGGTTTAAAAGACAGCATTTGAATTGATCTTTGAAGATTAGATAGGGAGACAGCTTGGCAAAATGAAAGAAATTTAAAAGTCATCACCATCATGTAGAAAAAAAAATACCCTTTAAAACCCACCAAGTTAGTTAAAAGAATAACAATAATTGAAAAGAGAAAACCAGCCAAATCCCTAAAGGAAAACAAATTCATGAGAAATTGAGTAAAGAAAGAAAAGTCACATGCAAAGAAATGCCCCCTTCTCTGCAATTTATAGACTTAGTTGCTTAGAGATCGATAAGGTTAAATAATTTGCCTAGAATCACATAACCAATTTATAGTCATTTGTACCCAACTTCTTGTCTTCTCTTGTCTCTCTTGACAATACACCACATTGACTCTCTAGAGACAGGGAATACTGCGTAGAAAATCAAACTTTTATGCTCTTAGTTTTGCTATACTGCTTCTCTTCTCTTTTTAATTCCTTTTATAAAGAATGGCTCTCTTGGAAAAAAGGAGAGGAGATACATTAGGAAATGTTTGTGATATAAAAACTAAGGTATATCTTTTAAAAAGAATTAATAGTGTATTAGATGTCTTGGATAGATCAGTGGTGTAAAGCAAGTGGCAGAAAAGTTATCAATCACCGTGAATTATAAAAAGAAGTTTTAAAGGCATAAACACATCTATTCTTTCCGATTCTTTCCCTTTGTTTACCTACTGAATTCCGTCCACACTGATATAGGTAAAAATGTTTCCATAGTCATACAACAATCCTAACATTTAATCTATTTATCCCATAATCATCTGTTCTAAGACTTCTTCTCTCCTAACAATCCCAAATAACTTGAAATGATCCACTACTCCATGATGCTACTAGATAAACAGCGCCACCTGGTGAGATGATAGGACAAATAAAAATCATGAAAGCATCTCATTTAAAAAAAAAACAAAACAAATATTTCCTAACATTTTATAATATTGTGAAAACTATATAGAACAAAGAAGACCATTTCTTGCCTATTGAACAGGAATTCTTAAACTTTGGGGTTTTGATCATCTTGTATTCTTAAAAATTATTGAGATTCCCAAAGAGAATCTCAATGTTTATGTGGATTATCTCTATCAGTATGCAACATATTGGAAATGATTCCCAATAAATTAAAAATGAGCGTCTTATATTAATTTACTTAAAAATAATAAAAATACTAAATGCTAATTAACATAAGAAAAAATTTGTGGAAATAATTTCTTCCAAAATAGAGAAAAAAGTGTTAGCATTTTATATATTTTTGCAAATCTCTTAAATCTCTAACTTAGCAGAAGTCAGCTAGATTCTGATTACTGCTTCTACATTCAATCTATTGTGACATTTTGTTTTGTTTGAAGTACATAAAAAAGTCCAACCTCACAAAGATTTGCAGTTAGAAAATGAGGTAATATTTTAATAAGTAAATGTCATTTTTATGAAATAGTTTTGACCTCTTGGACCCGCTGTAAAGGTCTCAGGGACCCCTTAGAAGTCTACAGACCACTCTAAGAACTGTTACCATAGAGCAGTTTTTAGTAGCAATATGTGGGTAAAATTCAGGAATATTTCTATTTTTATACATACCAAAAGTTCCCAAAGAGCCAATTCCACAAGAGTTAAGTGCCTTTAGGTGTTTCCATAGTGATGTCTCCCCAGTAACTACAACAGCAGCAACCTAGACAATGCTTTAGGATGATTCCTAAAATCCAACATGGAGAGCCCTCCTCCTAACTTTCCTTTTTTTTTTCCCCTTCTAGGATGATTCTTCCAGTCCAATAGGCTCATTCACAACCAAGGAGTCATCCTCACTTCTTTACCTTCATTCCCTCCCCTTCCACATCTAATCAGTTGTTCCTCTTCCTTTTGCCTTTGTTGGCTGTCTCCTGGCCTGAAATAATCATCATCTTTAGCCAGCACTTACATGGCATTTTAAATTTTTCAAAGAACTTTATAAATGTCACGTTTTACCTTTATAATAGCCCTGGCAGGCAGGTGCTATTATCTTTATTTTTACAAGTAATAATAACTAACATTTATATAGAGCCTACTATGTTTCAGGCGCTGTGCTAAGAGTTTTACAATGATCTCATTTTATCCTCACAACTACCCTGAGAGGCAGGAGCTATTATTATCCCTGTTTTATGGATGAGGAAACTGAGGTAGGCAGAGGTTAAATGACTTGCCCAGTTAGGAAGGTCTGAGGCTGGATTTGAATCCAAGTCTTCTTGACCTCAAGTCCAGTGCTCTCTCCACTGTGCACCCAGTCTCCTGCATCATGTACTTCCTCCTCACCTATGTGTATCAGAATTAACTTCTGTCCCTCAGAAATCAGCTCATGTGCCATCTTCTATATGAATCTTTTCTTGTTTCTTTTCCCTAGTCTACTCCTCCTTCCAAACTGACCTTCAATTCCTTCTGGAGCTATTTTAAATATAGTTATAATCAGGAATTAACCAGTAAACCAAGTCCTGAGGAACATGCACAGATGCAATTCTCCATGTGAAAGAGGCTGGAGAAGTATGATGACATAATAGAGTGGTCCCTACTCTGAAGTAGGTACAAATGAGGAAACTGAGGCAAACCAAAACCTGGGAAAACTTATATAAGATGATTCAAAATAAAGTAGGCAGAACTAGGAAAACATCATACATAGCATCAATAATGTACGATGATCAACTGTGAATAATTCTTATCAGCAATTCAAGCATCCAGAATAATTCCGAAGGACTCATGACCAAAAAGGCTCTCCACTACCAAAGAAGGAACGGATAGAGTCTGAATGTGGATCAAAGTATACCATTATTCATTTCCTCCATGAATTTTTTCTGTAGTATGAGTGACATCTTTCACAATATGAAGAATATGGAAATATGTATTGTACGATAACACATGTCAACATACACCATTTTACCTGCCATCCTGGGGAGGTGGGAGGAATAGAAGGGAAAGAACATGTGTGTAGATAGAATCCATTCCTCAGGCTTGTCCTCCCCAAGCTCATCCTACCCCACTTCCCATTTTGCATGTGTATGTTGCGTGTGGGGGGTAACAATAAGAAAAAGGTGTGGTGTGGGACGCGGAGGGCTCTCTCCATAGGCACTTCAGTGGAACTTCGTCTGGTGTGGGAGCTCTGGTGCTTGCCGCGCCCTTGAGGGTTTTGTGGATTTTGGCTTCCTGATTCAACTTAGGATATTTTAGCTAGGTGGTATTTTCTGCCTCCTTCCTACATTTCTCTCTTTTTACTTTATCTCCATTTTGATTAAAACTTAATTGTTAAGAGCTACTAACAGACTCATCACTTAAGAGTTAATTTTATAAATGGTGACCACAACAATTTTTCTTTTAATTAATATTACATTTAATATTTTTACTTTCATTATTACACATGGATCATAAGATGCCAGAAAATGGTCATTAAAATTATATCTACATGTGATTTAGAAAAATATTAAAAATAAAATATGCATTATTTTTTAAATAGTTAAGTTAAAGTTTTTTTTTTGTTTGTTTGTTTGTTTTTTAAGTAACTGAGGTACTCAGAGTTAAATTATTTAACCAGGGTCAAAGAGCGATTAGGTTTTTGAGGTCAGATTTTAACTCAGAAAGATGAGTCTTCCTGACTCTAGGTCTGGCACTTTATTGACTACATCACCTACCTGCCCCATTTACTCATTCACTTGGGCAAAACTGAGAGACAGTCAACTGATGAGAGTCTGTCAGGGTGCAGTGGAGGTTCCAAGAGGCAACAGTAAAGGTCGGGATCATTCTAGTCTTGGGGGCAAAAGCACCAAGGAAAGAAGTGGGATGTCATTTTGGCTGGTTGGTTGGTTGTTCATACTTATAGAGTAATAAAATGGCGTGATGTCTTTTGACTTACACATAAATTGGATATGAGAGGCAGAGTTACACAGTCATCAGCCTCACTCTTCCAGAGTCATCACAGTCCAGTGGTAAGACAAAATTCAAGAAAACTGACAATGGCCCAGGATATCTGACCAAGTTGTAAGCACTTCACAGCACCCACTTCCACTGCTTTTAGGGTCATTGGAACAAATCATTCTGACCCTCCCTTTCTGTCAGGAGAATTTTTGAATGCCTTTAGTAGGCACCTCCGTAATTCATTGGCAGGTTTGAGACCTGCCAGTTACCCTTAACCTGGGTTCAGCCTATGTGCCAAGATAATTTACTGAGATGTGGCCACTGCACATGCTGCAGCTTCTTGGAGCCACAGATGAGAAATGGCAGGTGGACACCAAAAGAGGAAAGCAGCCCTGAAAGGGGTTTGGCAAGCCCTCACACCAGAGGTACTAGTTTTGCCTGGACATCCCATACACTGGAATGTCAGGTTTGATGAACAAGTAGATCCATTTGATTAGAATATAAAAAGTGCATGGTGGGGGAGGGGGTGGGGAAGGGTAGGGAGTAAAGTGTAATTTATGTGGAAAGATAGACTAAATGAAAGATATAGTAAGGAAGTGAAATAATTTTATTCAAGTGGCTCTTCTATCATCCAGAAATGTTCCTTTCAAGTTTGAGTTAGATTTCCCAGCTGTGAATTGTAGAAAAAATGAAGGAAGTTTCCATGATGATATGTTCAATTGCACTTGTCATTTTTTCTCTCTCAATGAGAAGTTAGACGATTCTTTAAAATATTACTCTTGAAGTCATCTCTCCTAAAACCTGCTTTTCTCCTGTATGTGTGTGAGTATTGATGGTAAGTGGGTGGGTAACTAGACTTCCCCCTTATAAGGGCCAGATCAGCTATTCGCTCACCCTCACCCCGGGGGAAGACCTAGGAGGGAATAAACTCCAATAGATTCCCAACTGGCAAAGCTATAGTGGGGATGTTGAAGGAAGGTGTTGGGGATCAGTTGTGACCCTAATGGGTTAGATTCCCCCCTCAGAGCCAACACTATGGAAACGAGCCTCCCCACTCCCAAGTTCTCCAGGGGTCGGCAACCTTTTTGGCTGTGAGAGCCATAAACACCTGCGGAAGGAGGAGGATGGAGGCGGAAGGCGCTGGAATATGGGGGGAGGGCTGAAGGGTCCCCCCCTGGGGCACATCCTGGGGCTCTGCCTGGAATGGCAGGTCGTGAGGTGGAGCCAGATATGGCCCGAGAGCCATAAGTTGCTGACCCCTGTGCTAGTCGCTTTGCCCTTCAAGATGGTGTTTGGTATTCGTCTTCCCCTCCACCCCAAGATCAGTCTTCCTCCCCCCAAAGTAACAGCCCCAAACGACCACTAATAAACTAATAAAGATTACAAGGATGAGGGAATTCAGGCTAACAGGGTGAGGGATGTTTGAGGAGTTTTGAGGAAGGAGGGTACCAGGATCACTTCTCTATCCACTATGAACCCCACAACGAGAGCAGGTCTGGTTTCTGTAGCTCGGACTCAGAAACTCGCTCTCCCTCCCCTCACAATATGCTCTCCTTAACCCTATCTGACCAACAGGGGAATAACTGCCAGGAAGGGGAAGAGAGGGACAAGGAAGGGTCCCCCAAGTGCCCGCTCCCTCCGGAGTCCGGCACTAACTCCAGTTATGGAGCTTTCTTCTTTTCGTTTTCTCTTTCACTTTCTTCTTCGTTGGCAACGAAGTCAGTATTAAGGTTTTGCTGCTGAAATCTCCAGATTGCCCCTGAATTTGGGGTTCAGAAGAGCTAAATTCCTGCCCAGAACCTCCCAGCCAGCCACAGCCAGCCACAGCCAGCCACCCCAAGCCCACCTGAGACTTGAAGGTCTTCTCTGGAGTCTTTGGCAGTTGGCTGTTGGCAGTTTAGAATCTTCATCATTTTCACAAATCCCCTCCTTCACTGGCCCCTCCCAAAAGGGACCTCCTGAGGTCAGCTTCAACTCCCGCAGCCTGCTCTCCTTTGCAAAATTCAGTCCACACTGTTACAATTCCCCCATTTTTGACTTACACTCCTGAAAAGAACTACTCAAAAAAAATTTAAACAGACCTTAGATTAGATTAGATAAAGCATTTAGTAAGAGTTGACTAAGCATTGTACTAAGCATCGGGGATACAAAAACAAGAAAACGAGATATTTTCCACTCAAGTATGTTTACATTCTAATAAGGGAAGACTTTATAAAGCAAAGTGTAGTGAGATTATGTTCTATAATCTTTTTTATTATTATTATTTTTTTTAAACCCTTACCTTCTGTCTTGGAGTCAATACTATGTATTGGTTCCAAGGCAGAAGAGTGGGAAGGGTAGACAATGGGGGTTAAGTGACTTGCCCAGGGTCACACAGCTGGAAAATATCTGAGGTCAAATTTGAACCTAGGACCCTCTCATTCCACTGAGCTACCCAGCTGCCCCCTTATATTCTATAATCTTAATAAGACAGTTTGACAATTTATTATAATTGAGAATGGATAAGCTTTACTACCTTCTAATAGAGTAAATTCTAATATCTTACTGAGAGAGTTTCTCAAGTTAGCTTAAATATTTTTTATTTTTGTCTCTATTTTGTGATGAAGCTCCCTTGGATAACTTGTTTTTTAACAATAAGTACTCTCATGTTACCATTTAGTAAAACAACACGTGTATAAGCTTGAAAACAACTGACACTTGCCTACTCTCTGCAATGCAATGCAGGAAATCCTGGCACAATCCTGAAAGACCTATGACAGGGAATGCTATCTACCTCCAGAGAAAGAACTGTCCTTCAGATGGATGGGTGGGAATCAAAACAGACTATCTTTTGCATCAGTGTATTTACAGTTTTATTTTGTACACAATGATCAATATGGAAGTGGTTTTTTGCAAAAAAATAATTTTTAAAAATTTTAAACAGCTGATAAACAGTTGTAGACCCTCAGAGAAGGCAGATTACCAATATGAAGATACTAACAACTTCATTGTTAATTTTGAATTGCACTACCAATCAAATAATTTAATAAATAACTTTAGCTGACCGTTTAAAAGCTTACCTGTGATTCTAGTCATCAGTTGGTTCCTAAGTCACAAGGAGGTCCCCAAGTCAGATCCTTACTCTTCTAGACCCTCTAAGAAAGAAGCCTTTCAGTCAGAGTTAGGGGAGGGGGAACCTTTCTCTAGAGACCAGCTCTCCAAGGTGTTGCTCACACTCTTTGACTGATAAAGGTTGATTTCATGCATTGAGAAGTGTTAAAAGTTTAATAAATGTTTCCTTTGCATTAGTCTATGTATGCATGGTAAATAGGGTCAAATATACTTTATATTATAGGAAATTAAAAGGAAAGATTGAGGATGGGAAGAGTTTCTCACTTAGGAGCAAAACAATCAGTTTAGAGCTGAAGCTGACCAGAGAGAGTGCCAGGGAGCCACATGGCCAGAACTCTGGCCATATTGAAGATCTGGATGAAGACTCACCAATAAATAGCCCCTAGCTCAGTGTAGTATATACTCACATAGTATAGCACGATAAGTATTTAAATGGTTAGTATAATTCAGTGTAAAATCATTATCCATGTAGCTTAGCTATTTCTCTTTTTTATCAATCAGAGAAATATTATTTGTTTGTAACAAATTTATAACACCCTAAAAGGATGTTAAATAGCCTAGGACAAAGCACAGATCTACTTCCCAGGGGACATCAAACCCTTCAAGACTGCTCTTTATTTCTGGCCATTTAGTCTGTGCTCCAACTACCCAAATAGATTGTCTGGCCCATAGCGCTTCATTTTGCCCAGAGGGGGGAAAATAGCAAATTGGCTAAAAATCAAAGATTCTATCGCTTGTATTCTTCTGATATAACAGTCTATTAACCCTTCCCCTAAAAGATGTTTTTTTTTACATTTATTAATATTCATTTTTAACATGGTTACATGATTCATGCTCCTCCTTTCCCCTTCAACCCCCCCCCCCCGCGCCCCCCCTACCCATGCGCATTTCCACTAGTTTTGTCATGTGTCTTTGATTTTTTTTTTTTTCCAAATTGTTGGTAGTTGCATTGGTGTGGTAGTTTTGAGTCCACATCCCCAATCATGTCCACCCCAACCCATGCGTTCAAGCAGTTGTTTTTCCTATATGTTTCCTCTCCTGCAGTCCCTCCTCTGAATGTGGGCAGCATCTTTACCATAAATCCCTCAGAATTGTCCTGGGTCATTGCATTGCTGCTGGTTCAGAGGTCCATTACATTCGATTTTACCACAGAATGTCAGTCTCTGTGTATAGAGTTCTTCTGGCTCTGCTCCTTTCGCTCTGCATCAGTTCCCGGAGGTCTCTCCAGTTCGCCTGAAAGACATCCTTGTTATTGATGATAGCCCTAAACCTTTTTTTTTTTTTTTTTTTTTTTACTTTGTTCACTAAGCACTAAGGTTTTAGGATTTTGCCAAGATGCAAAATTAAGTTCACTGGCCTATGGCTTGAAGATGACATTTCCTTCCCTTTTCTTGAGAATTAGAAAATGTTTGTCCTGCCTATTTATGACAAAGGGAAGGTAGGTGACATAATGGATAGAATGCCAGGCCTGAAATGAAGAAGACTCATCTTCCTGAATTCAAGTCTGGCCTCAAACACTTTTAGTTTTGTGACCCTGGGCAAGTCGCTTCCCATTTGTAAATTGATTTAAAATGTAAATATAAAAGAAAAGAAGCATCAAACCACTCCAGTATCTTTGCCAAATAAGACCTCAAATGGAGTCATAAAGAGTCAGATAAGACTGAATGGACTGGACAACAAATTCATGAAAAAGAAATTTTGAGATATATGACTATTTTTGATTAGTTCCTACTTTCTCTTCAGTATATGTGCATCTATATTCATCACAGAAGTTGGTCTATCCGTTTCAAACACACAAAAATCACTAGGTGTCTGTAATGGCACTCTACTTTGCCTGAGACCCCGACAAATTAATTCTGCTAGACTAGTAATCAAACTCCTTTGTCCTAGATGAGGTCCATACAAAGTCACCCAAAGATGAGGGGAGGGTCAACATTATCCACAAAGTCTGGTGAAGCAGTTTTGCCTCTACTATCATTCTGCAGAAACCATTCAGCCTCCATGTTCTTACATAGGAGGAACCTGGAAAGTGACCTCTAAGGAAGTGCACCATTCCAATGGCTGTTCTAGTTTTTGCTGTAATGTCCGTATGTGTACCTGCCCACAGGCAGTGAAAGTGACTGCTTGGACAGTGAGCCACTTCTTTTGTAACCAACTTATCAGTGGTTCGCCAAAGAACCAATAAGACCCTTCAACCAGACATGGAATTTCTTGGTCTAAGCCATACCTTTTCAAGTGAGTGTGACCAGCTCCCAGAGGGAAAGGCGTCCGTGGTTCAACCAAGCTTTAATTCTTTCCCAGAACCATTTAGAATTATTGGCCTTGCAGAGTTCTTGTGGGGAAAGGGCCTTTGAAAACACTTAAGTACTATATAAATTTAATTACTTATTATGATGATTTCAGCAAAACCCTGTAAGATGGGTTAGAACTTTCTTGCTGTGGATAAACCTTGTATGATTAAAAGTTTTTTCTTGGTAAGATTCCAATGTGCCTGTCTTTGTGTCTATGTACCATTTGTCCCAACATGGGCTTTGTATTTTTATAGCGCAGAAGGTGTGCTAAATAGCGGCTCTGGAACTAGATTACCAAAGAGTTATATTATTATTATCTAGTTTGAATTTTAACAAATTTGGTCTGATGCCTACTTATATTCTGAGAGTATCCAATCAAATTTCTGGATAATTTACCCTAACATCTAGCTTTTAATCTCATGCATCTCAAATTCTGTTTACTCTGAGCTAAACCTTCCTATATTCTTACTCACTGTCAATAAAAAAGTATATTTACTTAATAATGAAAGACATACTACTTTACATATATGCTATCCTGATGAGAAATTGAAAGTTTGGAAGCCACTGCTCTTTAAAGGCTGTCTTTTTCCTACTATTTGCAGGATCCCTTGCTCTTAGTTGCAAACTACAAAAAATATTCCCTATTTTCAAATCAATGTCTTTCCCAAAAAAGCATTATGAATGCACGCATACAATGTTGTCTTTAAAAAATTTATTAAACAAAGTGTTACAACAGTACTTGAAAACAGAATCTTGGAAAGACTCAGCTAAATTAACCAGTTTTCATTGAACAGTATCATGATGCTATTCATAACTTTTTTAAAAAAGAAGAAAAAGAAAGTAGTAACACATGTCAAAACATTCCATTAGTCTGGTGTTTCCAGTAATTCCCATCCAATAATAAATAATAAACATGCAACTACGAAGCCTACTTATTCAGTCTTTTTAGTCATACCTGGGAAGCTAAGTACAATACATGTAATAGCCTGCTTGGGAGAAATACTGAAAAGAGAAAGTAAATAATGCATCAGAACAGCTTGCTTGCATTGTGAGAAGCTTATGTTCTTGATCGCATATTCCACCAATCAGCGCCATATCCTACAGGTATTATCCTTGCTACCTGTAATACAAATGTTATATTAGTACTTATTGTTATTTTTCATAAGTTTATATTCTCATTTTTTATACTTCAGACTCTTTTGTAGCTATAATAAATTACTGACCACTACTAAATGCTACCAGGGCAGCTAGGAATGCCAGGTCTGGAATCCGGAAGATCTATGTTCAAATCTGGCCTCAGACATTTATGTCAGACCCTGTTTGTCTGAGTTTCCTCATCTGCAAAATGAGCTGGTGAAGAAAATGGCAAATTATGCCAATATCTTTACCAAGAAAACCCCAACAAAAACCACCACTAAATGAGTCCAAACTTTAAAGTCTTAGTATTCATTCCCTGAAATGTTTGGGATTTGTGATATATTAAATATTTTACATGATTTTGGCTAGCTCAATTGATCAAATACTAATGAAATCAAAATCACGTGGTCAATTTCTCTATAGACCAATTAGATGGCCCAGTGGATTTCAGGCTGGTAGTGGAGTCAAGAAGACCTAAGTTGAAATCCAAAACTCCAGATGCTTACTAGCTGTGTGACTGTGGGCAAGTCATGTAACTCATATTTGCTTCAGTTTCTTCATCTGTAAAATGGGGATAATAAAAGCACCTACCTCTTAGGGTTGTTGTGGGAATCAAGTGATGTAATAACTATAATGTGCTTAAGTGCTATATCTGGCCCATGGTAAACATGATATAAATGTTAGCTATTATTATTATAAGCTCTACTCAAAACAATGACTGAATATCAAATCCCATCCAGTTAAAATACATAGTGCTAATTACTAGTTACTTACTAGTGAATTACTAATTACTCAATATTTCCTTGTAGACCCCTTAAATAGGTATCATTTTATTGTTGTTAAACTTTTTTTTAAATTTTTTTTAAACTTCTGTGCATTGGTTCTTTGGTGGAAGAGTGGTAAGGGTGGGCAATGGGGGGTCAAGTGACTTGCCCAGGGTCACACAGCTGGGAAGTGGCTGAGGCCGGATTTGAACCTAGGACCTCCCGTCTCTAGGCCTGACTCTGAATCCACTGAGCTACCCAGCTACCCCCATAGATATCATTTTAAAGAGAGAGATCCTTCCTTCCATGTGTTCCTGGGGCATCACTTCTCTGTGAATTAGTTTTATCCCATGGTCTTCTAGCATTTTTTGTCTAAGTCTGTCCATTCTCTCTTACCTTTTCCCCAAAGACAAGTCAAAATTTATTTTTAGGAATGAGAACTCTTTCTCCTTAAGATGAAATGACTATGTCACTGACATATAACAATATATATAATAATATAATAACATAATGGTTATTAGCTAGTGGTAGTAGTACTAGTAGTAGTAGACAAAAATCTTAATGCTAAAAGAAGCAATTTTCTAGCTGCTGGGAAGGAACTTTAGGTGTCCAGATCCTCTTTTCAGCCCAGCCCCACAGACAAGGACCTGATCTACCTTTCTGTAAAGCATACTTTGGGTCTGAATGTAAAAAAATCCTCAATTAAAAGATGGTATCAGTCACTAATAATTTTCACACCCTGATAAAATAAAGAAAATTGTCATATCACTAGGCAAGAGATTAAATCAAATCTCAAAGAAACTGATCTATGGTTATATCTGTACCAGTGCTTGCTCTGAATGAATTCCATACTTCCAAATGCACCAAAGTTTTTAAAAATCAAAATAACAAAAAAAGGAAACTTATTCATCTGAACTATTCACATTTTAGCTAGTAAAATGTGTGACTAATGAATATGCCACTGGTCTTGAAATCAAGAAGAGCTGTGTTCAAATCCAGACTTTGACATGGGACCCATAGCAAGTCATTTACTCTCTCAGTAGCCACAGGCAATTTTCTAAGACTGACAGTTTCAGAGAAAAGACTGATCTACATTGGGAAAAGTTTTTTGCTGGGAAATTCTGACTCCATTGCAACCTCAGAATTGGCTCAACCCCCAAAATAAGCACCACTACCCTTGGAATCATGAAGCAAAGCTTGGCCTCCAGTTACCATCAGAGCATTGAGGGATCTTCTCTGACCTGGAGACACTAAATGACTAGAATCCCCTAGTTGGGGGACCATTTGCCATACATCCTAATATATTTTTTTTATAAAAATTGACCCTTTTTTGGCTCTTTCCCTTCAAACTCTTCATAATCTGATAAATTAATTAATTTACAGTCATACTACATGATCAATGGGAAGAGACTCGATCCTGGACTTAGAGATTTGGGGAAGTTGTGAAAATGTTTCCACCTCAGTTTCATCATTTGTCTCTTCCAATGCCCTAATATGCCATCACTCCTTCAAAAGTATGTATTTATACTTCAACAAAGCACTTATGGAGGAAGATTCTGTCATCCCAGTGATGGGATTTTAGGCATTAGAACAGGCTGGCAGGATTGAGGTTTGTGGACTGGTAAATTGTTTGACATCCTCGGCTTCCTCGGCTTGATCTATGCAGGAGGCTGGATGCTAGACAAGTACCAAGTTACTGCTTAAAGGGGACAAGTATTCATCGGCATCAAGTAAGTAATTCCTATTGAGTTAGCAGAATTATGGGAAGGGGTTATGAATATTTAAGCAGCTGGCAAAATTTCAACGAAGCTAACTTTCTTATGTTGGATGAAGAAACTTAAATTTTCCTTGTGAACAGTCTACCTGATATCATAGAGTGAGCCAGTTGTGAAGCTTTCTCCAGTTCAGCACTATGGCAACCAGACCGTGCTGTTATTAAAATTAACTAAGAGAATTATAATGGTATATCATGCAGGGATGTTTATGGAGAAGGCATATGAGCTAGCTTCTCTTGGAAATATACCACATATTTCAGTCAAGGACACCATACTGTTGATTGATAAAGAAATCTTGTTTTAAAATTAAATCAATGTTTTGTATTCTTAACTTACCTGTGATGATTATATTGCCTTTATAGTTGAAAGCACAAGAGAAGATTTCATCTGTGTGGCCTTCTAGAACTTGGAGGCACTGTCCTGTGTGAGAGTCCCATATTCTAGCTGTTTTATCAGAGCTGCCTGTCAGAAGACGATTTCCTTGAGGATTGAAGGAAATCTGAAAAAGAAAAAGAAAGCACTCAAATGTGACATTACTAATGAAAGAATGCAAGAATGATAACATTCCAAAAGATGAGGGTGAGATCGTAGGATTCAGGTGATAAATACAAATATTTTGTTCTAATGTAAAGTCTAAAGGTGATCAAATCCAGATTCTCTTCTTGATTATACTTTCTTAAATAGCATACATTATTGCTACAAATGTGATTTTGTCTCATTATATTTCTATCAAGTTACAACTAAAAGTAAATGAAAATTGTATTTGTAGTTTTGAGTTCTTGCAAACATTTTTTGTATATTTTTAAAAAGTAGTTATTATAGGCCATGTTCTATTGATATAGCCATACAAGGAATTTAAGAAGATATTTTCAATTTGAAAAATAAAGTGAAGATGAATTGATTGTCACTCTCCAGCTTCCAGACTTTTTACTATTTTTTGTAAGCAGAGGTCATTATTGCATACTTGCTCCTTCACCATGAACATTTCAGAGGAAAATATAGACATATACAACAAAACTCCAGTAGGATAATAATCAGAGCAAATATTTTTATACTCTTAAAAAGGCCAGATAAGTGGGTTAACTGTCTATTAGTAAGGTGGTTATGATTTAATTTATGAATATGAAAAGCAAAAGTGAAGAGTGAAAATACTTGTTTTAATTCATAGAATAGTGCTGTTCAACTCCTTTGGTCAGGCAATCTAGAGATTGTATAAAATACAGAATGAAACATGGCTAGTATTCTTCTAAGTGCTACTTCACAGATTCATTTTTTCCTTTTCATATGCATACCTTTCTTTTCTCAAACTGGTCCCACAGACCTACTCAGTTTTCTCCCTACAACCCCAACCAATGTTGTTATTAGGAACATTCTCTTCAATTATGACCTCTGTCAGTCAAAGATCTGAGTCAATGATTGTGAAAAAACACTGAATCAGGGATGGAGAAGCACACTTAAGGAGGCTGGCCTGAAGCCCTCAAAGAAAGCAGGGTGTGTCATGGAGGCTCAATTCAACAAATATTGATTAAATATCTCCATGCAAACTTGTCCCCATGGACAAAGGAGCAGTAATCAGGATGAGCCTAGTTGGGGATAAGCATCAAATTCTAAATCATAATAAAAATACACCCGAACCATGATTGAACAAATGGATAGCAAAACACTGTGGCATGTGCTTTACCTGCCTTAATCATTAGTAGAGAATACAAAAATAGATCCTTGAAATGTCTAAAATTGAAGAATTTTAGTATACCTATTGTTATTAATTACTACTGAATAGTGGTTATTAATACAATGATACAAATGTATTATCAAGTTAATGTGGAGAATATTTACCATGCGGTATGATTTCTATAAAATTACTGTGAATGGGAAAAGCTAATTTAGAGCTCATTAAATTACTTTACCAAATACGTTTGATACACCAATTTTTAAAAAACAAAAATGCTTTTATTATTATCTTTTAGATGTATATTGCCTAAATTTCTTCTTGTATCTTTTCTTCTCTGTCTTCCAGAGAACCAGCCATCTCATATAACAAAATAAAAAAGAATTGGGGGACCAGCAAAACTTATCAATATATGGGGAAAAAACTTCAAAAAAAAAATGATGTTCCACACCTATGGATCTCCACCTTTGTAATGGAGTCTGATGGGTGTGGGGATAAAGGGAGGGAGTTGTAGTCTTATCGTATCTCTTCTTTGGGGGCCCTGCTTTTTCTGTTAATTCTGCGGCATTCATTCTCAAGTTGTTTCATTGTGATTTTTTGTCATCATAACTGTATATGTTGTCTTTCTGGCTCTGCTTACTTCACTTTGCATCAGTTCATGTAAATCTTTCTATGCTTCTTCATAGTTATCATAGCACAGTAATATTCCATTACATCAGTGAATCACAATTTGTTAAGTCATTCTCCCTTTGTTAAGCATCTAATTTGTTTCTAGTTCTTTGCTTCCATACTAAATGATCTTCTATGGCTGAAGTGAATATTGTTTTATAGAAGACAATTGACTATATTATTCAATAATCATATTTTTCTTGAGGACACACTTATAAAAATATGAACCATAAAATATATGTTGCAAGCGTCTTTGAATCATATGAGAAATTGAGCTAAATTTAGTCCCTTTATACCTTCAAGTTTTTAAGAAATTCATTTAAGACATATGCTCCTTTGGGATAGCTGGATTATCCTTGAAAGGTATTATTTCTAAGAAAGCAGTTAAAAGGAAAAGCCAACATACCTTTGAAATTTCACCTTCATGACCTTCTAACTTGGTAATACATTTTCTTGTCGTAGCACTAAAAACTCTTGCTGTTCCTTTATCAAAAGAAGAAACACATATTTTCAGTGTTGTGCGTGAGCATCTGATTTTTGTTTTTATCATCCTCTCTTTGGGAACATAAGATAATAATCATTATGTGCCACATATCAAAGGGGCCTTAGATTCCCTTCTGCTCTATATCTCAGGAGTAATAGCTGCATTCTGACCAGTCTCGTTCATTTATTAAATATATACCAGTGAAATAAGAAAATGGCAGATTAAAGAGGCCTTCTGTAGCACATGCTCCAGCAACTAAATATGAAAGACTGTGTAAACATCATTAGCTCTTCCTTTGATTTCTTGACACTTTGTAGAAATCTGGGTTTGATGGAAAACTGAACGGGCCAGTAGGGAAATAGCCAAAGATTCAGATCCGTGTCAGTCTCCATGGTCTCACTCAATAACTCGAAACAGGAAGCCTACTTTCATGTCATATAAGGGGAAACAACTGACAACTGTATCCCACTGCTCTTTGCCAAGGCTGAGGCAGTGTTGAAAATTGCCCTCTTTCTGGAATGTCAGGAAGCAAAGAAGCCAATGAACAGGGTATTGTTTGTTTCTGGGTAAACCGAGTCCAGCGAGAGAGGGGTGGTTCTGTTAAGGAGTGTAGGGAGGGGAGTCCAAGTGTTTCCAGAGTAGTGATAAATACTTTGTGGGTCCTTAGCGCTCTTCAGTGGACTGGCAGGTTAGCGGGTCAGGGAAGTCAGGGCTGCGTGAGTATAATAAACACGAGCATTTTTGTTTCCCCAGCCGCTGAATACTGCCACTTTCTGAAGAAGTTTCCAGGGACGAGAGTCGCAAAAAAGACCAAGAACTCTTGTGAAACCCAGAATTAGAGTCAATCAATAAACATTTGTTAAGCACGCAGAAGCAGCAGGGGCAGTCAAGGAGCTCAGAGGAAACCGTTGGCGAATGATTATGAACACGGGAGATCCGGAAATGGAAAGTCATCTCAGAGGGAAAAGCATCTCCCTGATTTGGAATCTGAGCTGAGTCTTGAAGCAAGCCTGGGACAGGCGCCCTAGGTGAGGAGGGGGAACAGGCAGCGCCGAGAGCCCGGAGATGGAAGGGTTCTATGGGGAGGCTCCTTGGAACGCAGAGATTGGCTCGGGCTCAGGTACGTCTCCGAGGCCGCGCTTGAAGCCAAAGGTCTTTCTGACTCTATCCAGCGCGCTTTCCCCGCTCCGTGACGCGATCTCTTCATGGAACCGCTTGACATGTAGAAAGTCATGTCTGGGCACAAAGGGCACAGACACGGGCTTGCGGAGCTTTAGGGGAGGGTTTAAACTGTCGGTTCTTTAACAGCTACTACATGACACAAAATCATGTCAGTTGTTACAGAATATTTACAAAGTCAAAAAAAACAGAGGTGCCTTCATCCTTCCGCTATCTGACAAATGTTTGACCCAGTGAGTTTAAATCACATTGCATTAAGTGCAAAGGACAAGCACGGCACTTTCCCCGCCTTCGTAAGACCCTTACAAGCTATTTGTGGCTGGCCCCAAGTAGAGACTTCGAAGCTCCGTTGGTTGGTTTGGTCAGTCACACAGTCCGACGTCATTCTGGTCCTCCATCCACTACAAGGGAGAACAACGACGGAACCGACCCTTCATTTTGTCCCTTTGGCCAAAATAGGAACGACCAGTGTCTGCAGTTTCAAAACTTGTATAAGAGTATTTGCCCAAAAGTGTTATATTTTCCCAAGTCGAAGGCAGGGAGGCCTTATCCTAAACATATTGTAGCAGCATCTACACATCACCAGTACAACCCGTTGACGTTAGGAATTCAGCAAGTGATATACTTATTTGGTTGTTAACAGACCCAATACCTTTCAAGTCATTTTTATACTCTTTCACAACTTAGTTTATAAATGATTTACATTAACAAACTAATATATATATTACATATAATATATATATATATATATATTTAATACGATAGGGACTGTTTAGTAGTTTGTATTCTTAGGTTTAGTTTACATGTTGACTTCTATAATAATTAGTGGTCTTTATAGACAGCTAGGTTGTTCAATGGAAAGACAATTATGTCTATAGAAGACAGGTCATGCGTTCAAATTTGACTTTAGGTACTTCATGGCAGTGTGACCTGGGCAAGTCACTAACCCCAATTGCCCAGCCCTTAGCATTAATCTGCCTTAGAACTAATAATTGGTTTTGATTCTAAGATAGAACATAAAGGTTAAAAAATATTGAACTTTAGATTGTTTTTGAAAGGTAGAAAAATAAACAAATTTAAATAATTCAGGGACCATTATTTATCAGTATAAATCATCATCATAATAATAAGTAGGCAATTGAAGTCTGATCAGCTAGAATNGGGGGGTCTCCCTTTTATAAGTAAAATATAATCAATATTTTAAATATTTTTAAAATGAGGAATGTTCTGTAAACTCCTGAAGGAAATATTCAATATATAAACACGAAGTCTGAGCATCACTGCTTGACAAGAAATTCCATGTGAAAAAGTACGATCTTTAATAAAGTCATAGTTTGCTTAATTCTTCAGATTTTACCCCAAGTATTTTGTCATATTTACACATCATATTTTATGACCTGCCAAATAAGTAGTTGTGCTTGTGATATAAAACTAACCCTTCATTTTGCCCCTTTGGCATGATATATTGGATAGAAGGTTTGTGTTGGAGTGTGAAAGGCCTCCATTCAAATCCTGCCTCCAAGTGGCTTTGGGACCTTATACAAATCACTTAACCTCTCAATGGTCTCTGAGACCACAAATTAGGGATGAGTTGTTAATAATTTTCATTGTTAGAGGGAACTTCTACAATGGTGCTCTCACAGATATAGTGTAAAAATAAACAAGCAAAAATCTTTCCTCCTAAATAAAATTATCTGCTTACTTACCATCAGCTGAAGCAGTTGCAAGAAGCTGTCCTGTATAATCAAAACAGATATCTAATATTTCATCATCGTGACCTGTTAAAGTTGCTACACATTTCCCATTCAAAACATCCCAGAGCTGCAATTGAGGGAAAAAATAAAAAACAAAAACTATGAATTCCTATTTAAGAAAACTACAAAGTCAGAGTCAAAAGCAATTGTAATTGTTGGGCTCAGTTTGTGCCTGGATTATGATTTGATCAACTTCACTCTGCTCCATGGCAACACACACCTCTCCTAGTACCAGCTCACCCAAATTCAAAGGTTAATCAGCCCAATGGAGGGAATGAATCACTACTACTGAGGGAGAAAAAACCCCTCAAAATGCATGGCCTTTGGTAAGTATAATATAATTTTTTTATTTTATTTTTTTTTTAACCCTTACATTCTGTCCTAGTATCAATTCTAAGGCAGAAAAGTGGCAACGGTTAGGCAATGGGGGATAAGTGACTTCCCCGGGTCACACAGTTACCAAGTGTCTGAGGTTAGATTTGAGCCCAGATCCTCTTAACTCAAAGTCTGGCATTCCATCTGCTATACCACCTAGCTGCCTCTAGTTTTATACAAAGAATAGCATATATGAGATATTCCATAGGTAGTCAACCAATTGTAAGCATTTTTGTCAAGATTGTCAGCTTTTATTAAAAAATATGAACTCCATTATAAGAATCTGAGAGTGAAGAACATTCAGTCTAAATTCACAATTCATTATGTTATACATTAGCCCAACATTAGGAAGTATAAAATATATTCTTTTAAATACTTTCTCCTGAAGCGTTGAAAAATGATAATGATAATATTTTACATGATTCTAATCTTATCAAACTTTCTATTTTTCCTTATAAGGGCAAAAAATTCAGGATGGGAAAATCTGAAATAAAGTAAAAAATCATTAATGCCATTGGTTTACAGACATTCATCAACTGCTACTAAGAAAGAAGAGGAAATATATTTTTAAAAATCCAATTTTCTGACTTCCAAATTTAGAAATATCTTATTTTGAAATTAAGTATTGTATTATTGTATTAGGTAAAGGCCTTTCTTTAGCTCACCATGCATGTTTTGTCCATAGATCCAGTTAAAATCAGAGAGCAATCCCAGTTGAACAAAGCACTACTTATCTCTGCACGATGACCTATTAAAGTATAAATCTTCCTAAAAAAAGAAAACAAAGTAGACAGAATATTTTATGTTGTGATAGCACAAATAATGTCAATCTTAGATAACTGAGCAACTGCAAAAAAGAAAAACAATTATGATTTTTACATGGTCATCATCAGAGTGAACACAATGATAACTGAGTCAAAAGGACGAGAAATCTATAACAGAATTAGTCAATAAAACAAAATCATTGTGTCATGTACATAGTATAAAAAAAATCTAAAACTAACAAAATTGACAGCAATGAATAAAATAATCCCCTTCAGAAAGCAGTAGAGGTTTGTAAAAATAATGGGAGTCAGTCTAAAATCCAAGAAGCTTGAAAATATCCTCATGCTTGATCAGTGAAGTATTAACTATTCAGAGAATGAATAATACATTTATGGAATATACAGATCTTTTGTTTCTCTTCTTTTCTTTTGGTGAAAGTGCCTTGGAATATTCTTTACTCATTATGACCTTTAACAGATTAGTAATTGCAGCCAAGACTTTTACAACTGAAATTAGATAATTTGGTTAACTTGTTTGTGACTAAGACAAAAAAAAAACCTAGAATAAAACTGAAGTAATTGAAGCAAATCAAATTTCAAGAAATATCAGTATTTGTTTCCTCAAACTACATTGATGTCCTTAAAAATACATTAAAAGTTGATTACATAATACAAAAATAAACTAAACCATTCTGCAAATTATTTTGTTCTTTTTTTCTTTTACATTATTTCAATAAGTACTTAACATAAAACAGATATTTCTATAAAATAATTCATAAAAAACGTTTCAAGCAAGGGATAAAGACGATCACAGAAGATAAAAACATAGATTTTGATTATATAAAAAGGTTTTGCACAAACAAAACTAATGGAACTAAATTAATTGTAAGTAAAAGAATTAACTGAGATTTTTAAAAAATTGCAAAAGGTTTTCTGATAAAAACTTCGTTTTTGAGTTAAATAAGAAATGTATTCAAATTTATAAAAATGAGGCCTATTCCCTCAACTGATAAATGGTTAAAAGTTTTGAACTGGCAGTTCTCAAAGGAAGATATCCAAGCTATCAATAGCTATGTGGAAAAAATGCTCTAAATTTCTAATTAAATTAAAGAAATACAAATTAAAGCAACTTATTAAAAGTACCATCTCACATTCATCAGGTTAGCAAAGATAATAAAAATACAAAATGATGAATATTGAAAGAGTTTTAGAGAAAAGGCCACATTCATTCACTACTGTTAGAGGTGTGAATTGGTCCAGCCATTCTAGAAAACAATTTGGCACTATGTCCAAAATATCACTAAAAAATCTTTTGACCTGTGTTGATACCATTATCAGGCTTATTCTTCAATGAGATCAAAGAATGATGGGAAAGAACCTATATTTACAAAAGCATTTATAGCAACCCTTTTGTAGTATCAAAGTACTAGAACAAAGGAGATATCTATAATTTGGAGAGATGGCTGAACAAATTTTGATATATAAATGTAATGGAATGCTATTATACCATAAGGGATACTGAAAGGTATAACTTCTGGGCCTGGGAGACAAAATACATTTTGTGAAGGCTTTTTTGAAATTATAGTGAGTAAAAACAGAACAATTTATATAATAACATCACAAAGGCAAATAACTTTGAAAAACTTAAGAACTCTGATTAATGCAGCGACCAGCCACCATTCCAAAGGACTAATGATGAATTATGCAACACAACTCTTGAAAGATGAACTTGAGATGCAGAATGAGATACCTATTTTTTAAAATAGTTGATGTGGGAATTTGTTTTCCTTAATTATGTGCAATTGATACAAGTTTCATTTTTCTATCTTCCCCTACTCACTAAGAGTGAGAGGTGTCAAAGGGAAGAAAAAATAAATCTTTGTTAATTGAAATGTACTTAATTCAATTTAAAAAAATGAAAAATGGATACACGTGAGTCAATATGTCCTACTCTTATATGGTAGAAGCCACAGAGTAACATTTAACTCTTCAGTAGCTATAGTATATCATTTTAATACCTTAACAGAAAAACAAATACAAATACCTTCCAGTCTCAACATCCCATACAGAAACAGTATGATCAAAGGAACCAGTGATAATTCTGTTTCCTGTGGTGTTAAATGATAAGGAGATGATTTCAGCTGAATGTCCCTACAAAAAAAACAGAGCATATGTCATCATGAGCAAAAGTCTTTTCAAACAGTTTCTCCCATACTGAAATTATAATGTCTCCTAAACATGGCAATTGGCATCTTATTGCATTTTGTTTGATTTGCAAATATCTAACCCTTAGGAGTGCTTTGCTTTACCAATTGCAAGACTGAATTAGAAGAAACTCCTGAAGGAAAACTGAAACATCATGCTCCAGCAACACTAAAACCTTAGGTTTTTACATTTCTATATTTTTTACATTTCTATATTACTCAAATTATTTTTTAGTCTTTTCTATTACCATCATTTGTTCTTTTTAATTTGGGGGGAAGTTTTTTAAAGAAACTTGGATTTTAGAATTAGCTGTAAAATTTATTTTAAAATAAAACATAAATATCTTTCTTTGAGGGTCTTGTTAGGCTTAATAAATTTACAAATTGAGATGAAAAATATTGACATTTGATGCAATAGTTCAAAAACAAAGATACTTCTTTCTCTCAAACCAAAAAGGCAAATAGGCAGGATGCGATTCATCTTTTCAGACCCATTTAGGTCAAAACAATGAATATCATATTTTTAGTTATAACCACAGGTATTAATGGGGAACTTTAACATCTCCTCTTAAAAACAAGTGGTGACCCATAAAATTATAAAAACTAATGGCAGAAAGTTACCCAGATGACTAGTCTCGAGTTTTAGAGATGGGGGAGAGGGAAGCAATGGAATTAAAATTGATTTTGTGAATTCCAATAAAGCAGTAAAATATTTTCTCTTTAGTCCAGAATTGAAATAAATTTGCTTAGCATTGTAGCTGTATTCCTTTGCAATCTGCACAACACTATTTGGGGGCCAAAGACCTCAATGGATCACCAAGCCACAAATGATCACTTAGTAGCAATATATGTCAAATGGTATTGATGGAAAATGGTTGTGTTTAATGTAACTATTGAAAATTAAGAACACTAATAGTAAATGTTCTTCCTTCTTTTCTCTATTTTAGATTCACCAGAACCCAGCATATATAATCTTTCATTTTGAACCAATAGCCAATTAGCCTACACTCTGAGAAGTACTTTTGTAAATGTAAAAAGTTGGCAGTATGTGACTGTAATGAGGTCTCTCAATCACATGGCCCCAAGAGAATACTGAGCCCAGAGTTCTGGATGCCAATTATAAAGAGCCAGTGGTGGTTGATCTCTCAGCCTGAAATATAGCAACTATGGGAAGGGAACCATATGTTTCAGTGGTGGAACTTCCTGAATTCCAGCTCCACTGGTTAGCAAAGAAGAGATTTCCTACTTCTGGAGAGTTCCATTATCTAACCTCCGAGTAGGAGTAGGAAATACTCCTATATATTGAGCTCAGGTAGAATTTAGAGATTCAGCTTTCTAAATCAGGGAAATCCCTGATCAGTGCCAGTCTCTTGACATGTGGCAACTCATTTGGAGGAACAGCAAGAACCTAAGACAAGCTATGGAGAATCAAAAGACATGGACTTTTTACAGAGATGGAAAAGGGTTTGCTTTTCTAGGTAACCCCAAGTTTGTTTCCATCTAGGGGAAGGGGAAGCTCTTAGGAAAATGCTTGAGGTCTGAATGGGTCACAGGGGAAAAGTTGGAATTCACATGCATCTTAGAAGGTTGCCTTTTTAGTAACCAATCCCAAGATTGTTTTCTTTCTGAGGGGAGTCTGAGTTCCTAAGGGAGTGCCATAAGATTGAAGGTCTCTAAGATAAAGGAAAATACCAGAATGCCTTCTGAGTCTGGAGACAGAACATGGCAAAGAGAATGTTTTCAAATGTTTATGAGCTGTTGTATGATGTTTTCTGTACACTATCTGTAAGGCAGAGAAAATTGAATTGAAATTCATTATTACCTTGAGGGCTCCCAAGGAGGGTTCTTACTCACATCTACAAAAATGTAGACATGAGCTCTATTTTGAGATTTACAGAAGAATCTTTAGGTAAGATCAGAATAGGACTAAGACTTGTGACTTGAAAGAGTAATCCTGAATATTAAATCTGTTCCATACACACCCAGAACTTCACTTATCTAAGTATGTATTTTTTTTACCACCCAGCAAAATGTAAACTCCTTGAGGGTAGTGACTTTCTTTTTGGTCTTTGTATGTAATAATACAGTACATGGCAGATACTAAGTTCTTGTTGAACTGAGTTGAATCTGAAACTTAAAATACATCTGATAACATGCTTATCTTAGTACCTAATAAAAGAATGAAATGTTCAACATACACTTAAAGTGACAACTTCCTCTCCGTTCTGAATGTCCCATAGTTTGGCTGTAGTGTCCATACTTCCAGTAGCTACCAATGTACTTTGAGGATTAAATGACAAACACACCTAAATCACATGAAAGAAAAAAAATAGCATCAAGTTTACTAAATTAGAAAAAGGTTTCAAGGTTCAGCAACATCATCAAATTCTGGTGAGTTGTTAGTCATCTTTTTACAAAGGGAAGAAAAATCACTTTATAAGCACAGGCAATCAGATTCTCCCATCTAAGCAGAGAGTACTGAAGCAGTAACTTACCATGAATCCTTGAAACCAGGAAATGGTTCCTTTTTCTTTTAAACCCTTATCTTCTGTCTTAGAATCAATACCAAGTATTGTTTCCAAGATAAAAGAGTGGTGAGGGCTAGGCAATGGGGGTTAAATGACATGTCAGGGTCATAGGGCTAGGAAGTATCTAAGGTGACATTTGAACTCAGGACCTTCTGACTCTAAGCCTGGTTCTCTATTCACTGAGCTTCCCCAGCTTGGTTACTTTTAAAATGATTATTTATGAGTGAATGCTTAGTATAGAAAATGTTTTTACTCAAGAATTTTTTAAGGAAAAAAGTATTTGAAAATTAATCAATTTTAAAATAATGACCAAATAACAGGGCAGGACTATGAAAATATCTAAAAATAGTACATTTAACCAAAATAAGATAAATAACATATGTGAGCAATAACAATAAGAAAGAAACAGATTGACTGACTCAAGCATTTTAATCTCAGAAGTGTGGGTGTGTTTCAAAAGGTGACTGATGTTTTATGAGGCATAAGCTCTAAGAAAGTCAAAAAAATTTAGTCCTGTATCCAAGAAAGACATCAATTTGAAGTAACCAAAGCAAGCAATAAAATGTCTTTGATTTAAAGGGGAAAAGCTCTGATGCTAAATTGAATCTCATTTCAGAAAATATGAATAAGCCCACACATATATTTATGTACATACACATGCAATCCCTAGTATATTTCATCTCCTAGTCAAGTTCGGTGATAGGGTTTCTCAGTCATAAACTGTTGTTTAGAATCTCAAGCTGTATCTACAAGGCATACACCAATTAATAAAGGAGTCAAAAAATTTTATTGAAATTGGCATTTGTATTAGAATACAATCTGCTGGACATCTAGGTGGTTCAGTGGCTAGAGTTCCAGGCCTGAAGCCAAGAGGATCTAAGTTTAGATCCAGCCTCAGATACTTCCCAGGTGTAGGCAAGTTACTTAACCCTGTTTGCTTAGCCCTTGCCCTTCTGTTTTTGATTCGTTACTAAGACAGAAGTATGGCTTAAATGAAATTTAAAAAAATAAAGATTAATAACCTGCTCCACTTCCAACCTATAAAATTTTGATCAGTATCAAAATGAATTCCAGCAGTAACTTTGATGTTACCCAGAATCTTAGATGGAGCCTTAATGACTCTATGTGTTTATATCCCAAATAAAGGGATTAAAATTATTTAGAAGATAATTTGAACCTTCTTTACTCCCATGATTTCTTTCTGGTATGTCTTGTCCAGTAGAGATGCCTGTTTTCTCACTTAGGTCAGTGGTCTCTATCTAAGCAATACAAATCATTGGTCCTAGAAAAGGCCTTGACAAAGCAAGAAGGTTTCTTTAAAATGTGCAAAGCTAATAAGCAAAAAAGGGCCTTGAATCAACAAACAAATCTTAGTTTCATTTAACCATAACCAGTAGCCATCCATGTCGAGATCACCTACATGGGGTGGAAACAATAGTATAATGTGCCAAAAGATTCTTTATTAGTCGAGGGGCGCAATCCTAACTTACTAAATGGAGAGAGAGATGGAGGGAGAGAGAGAAAGAGAGAAAGAGAGAGAAAGAGTTAAAAAGGAAGTTGCAAAAGCTATTGCAGTCTATATCAACTAGCAAAATTATTGAAGGGAAATCAGTGTCTTATTGTGAAATGTACATTGGAGAAAACCATCTCAAAATGCCCAGAGGATATGATCAGTTCATGGAAAGAACTTTTGAAATCAACCTGTCTCAGCTCCTCATTTTATAAATGGAAGGGGAAAAATGGTGAGAGGTTCCAAAGATAGTAAGTGGAAGAACAAGGATTTAAACTTGGGTCTTCCAACACCATATATGATATTCTTTCTGAGGAACGGAAATGCAAAAATAGATGCGGCACTGGGATTCTTTTAGTACTTTTATTTTTAAAAAAGCCATTGCTAGATTAAAATGGTAATAATCAAAGTGATCAGCAAAATGGCAGAACGCTCTCAGTTCTTCCTGTGCCAAAACCTCAAAACAAATTTTGTGCTAGGAATAGTTAACAGCTAATTATTTAATATAAGACCAAACCCCTGTAAAAGGCAAAAATCTTAGGAATTAACAGAAAACTTTAATATTTAGCACTTACATCCCCCCAGCTGATTTGGTATAAATTCACACTAAGGATAAATAAAGTTCTGAGATTTGTGGCTCACAGTCCTGATGTAGTACTTCCTCCAAGGAAGTGAAAATATTCAAAATCCTGTTTCCACAAAGGATGACCAATGCAGTTTATACTCAGCCATGAAAAGAAATGGGACAGATATTGTGGGAGAGAAAGAGAAAAGAGGAGACTAGGACAAGGTAGAAGGTATTTCCAGAGCTCAAAGAGAAAAGAGAAATGAGAATCAGGCCTGAGATAAATGCAACTGGAAATCCAAATAGTAAAGGGTCCTATCCCCACCTCACTAAAGATACAGATCCAGTCTGCATGATCCCTATTTTTCCAATGAAAGGAGCCTAAGGCTCTACCCCCCCCACACACACACACACCCAGCTCAAACCTAGGGGACAACGAATTAGAATTAAGGATTGAAGATAAAGACTGAGGAGGATTTCCAAAGGCAAGTGACTCTTAATTCAAGGGGAAAAAAAAAAGCGAAAATATCAAAAGATGAAGAAGGAAAGCCTGAAAAAAAGCATTGTACAATGAAGCCAGCAGGCAGATCACAAACACACACACACACACACACACACACACACACACACACACACACACA
>NC_058132.1:626067890-626101713 GCF_016433145.1 Gracilinanus agilis | reverse complement strand
CACACACACACACACACACACACACACACACACACACACACACACACCAATAAAATCTCAAAGAAAAATCTTACCATATTGAATGTGTTTAAATATTTAAAAAATGAACCAATATTACCCAGAGAAAAGAGAGCGCCATATAGATCACAGAAGGGAAAGTAAAGAATGGCTCAAAAGTGAGGGGAAAGAAATCTCTTAAAATAAGAAATGAGGGAAGAATTTACTTCAGAAAGCAGAATTTTAAATAAAAAATGTAAAAATACAAACAACAGCATAAAGAATATTGAATACACAATGGAGAATCTTTCCAAAGAAGCATGAACTCTGAAAGACTAATAGGTTTGAAACTCAAAAATAATGAAGCTGAGGAAAAGTTATCATAAGAAATGACCATGACTAATAAAAAAATCTGACTATCATAACACAGGGAATAACAGAAGAAAAGTGTCCAAAATATCTGAATAGAAACTACAAAGGACTGGTGGAGAGATTCATAGATAGTTTCCTGCAAGTGAAGGGTTGAAGGGGGTGAGTAAGAGGAATTATGCTTTGAAATCCAAGACTTTTAAAAATTGAATATAACCATTTCAATAATGGAAAACTTTGTAAAACAGTCAAGAGGAAATCTTTCAAACATGAAAGAAAGAATTCAACTAATTAAGGATTATTCTACATTCACAAGAAATTATAAGAGAATAGAATTGTATATTCTAGAAAAGAACCCAAAGCTGATCATCATGAAAAAAGATGGACAAAATAGAGGCATTTGAGGCATTCCTATGAAAAAGAAACCAGAGGTAAGGAGATTATTCAATTTGTAAAAATCACAATTATGCTGCCAAATAACACACAACTACCAGGAGTAATGACAATTTAAATGTAATTGGTGTTTGGAGTACAAAATCTATTCATAACAATTTTAGTTTTAAGGATATTAAAGGTCTCTATTGCTAAAATCTATGCCTTTTCCTCAGTCCTCATTCTACTTGTTTTGGGCAGCTTTTGTCAGTGGATACCACCCCCTCATTTAGGATGGTGAACCTATGACATGGGTGCCAAAGATGGCACACAGAGCTCACTCTGTGGGCATGTGCACTGCCTTCATCTCCCCCACAGGGCCCATCCAGAGTTCATTACTAGAAAGGCAGAGGAACTCGGGCGGAGCTGCTCCCTTCCCCCTCTCCACCATGCCTGACAACATATTTTCACATCACCCACTCCTCTACCCTGGAGCCCAATGGGATCACTTTCTCCCTCCCTTGTGTGGGGCAAGGGGTGGGTAGGGTGCATCTGACACTCAGTGGGTGGGTGGGTCATGGCACACAGTCTCTAAAAGGTTCACCATCACTGATCTAGAATAATCTCCTTTTCCTTGGGTTCCATAATAGTATTCTATTATTATGTCTGACTATTTCTTCCCAGCTTTCTTTTTCGGATCTTTATCCTTTTGCCTCTCCTTTCTCTTAAATCAGTAGTTCAATTGTTATCCATAATAGATTACATTCAAATAAATGTATGCAGAACTCATCTCTCTCTCTTGAGTTCTATCCCTGCAATGACAATTGCCTTCTGGAAATCACCTGAATGCCCCATAGGTATTTCAAACTTTGTTTGAAACTCATTCAATTTGTCCCTAAATCCATTTCTCCTCCAGATTTCCCCATTCTTCTTGAAGATACCAAAGTCATCCATGGCTCTTCCTTCTTCTTTAACACCCATATAGGTCTCCTTCCATATCCCCCATCTATTTCTTTCTCTCCCTTTATCCTCTTGCTTAGACTGTTACAGTAGCCTCCTAACTTGTCTCCTGGATTGCAGCTTTTCCCCTTGCTCAATATATCAACCTCAAAGATACAAAATTCATATTCATATTCATAGTCTTCATTCGTAATCTTCAAACAGTTCTGAATGTGTCACTTCTCTATTAAAAATACTTAGTATTTCTTTAATGTTATAAGGATGAGATACAAAAATCTCAGTCTGGCATTGAAATCTTCCATAATTCAGTTCCCAATTATACTTCTAGGCATATTTCATAACATTTTCCTTCTTGTACTCAGCTCCAGTCATATTGGCTCCTTAGTTGTTCCCTAGATAGGATATCCTTCTATCCACCTCCATGTCAACACATGGCTTCTCACATTTGGCAAACATTCCCTCCTCGTCTCTGCCTTCATAATACCTAGCTTAGCTCAAAGCACAGCTTGGGTTCCACTTCCTACTTCTGACTATCTCTGAGGTCTCTAGTTGTCCAGCTTCCTCTTGCAATTTATTTGTATGTACTTTGCATCTATTTTGTTTATTTAATTTTGTTTCAGTATCCTCCCATCCTCCAGTAGAATACTCCTTCAAATAAGGGGCTCTTTTCTTTTGTCTTTGTCCCATAATGCCTTGCACAAAGCAGGTATCTAACAATAGCTCTCATTTAGAATGAATTTTAAGGTTAATGAAGTTCTGACTATCAGAACTACTTCTGGGGATAGAGGCTATTATTGTTCCCATTTTGTAGAAGAGGTTATTGAAGAGCCGAAAGGTATAAGGATTTGCCCAGAGTCACACTACTAGTATGTATCTGAGGAAGGATCCAAAATCCGGTTTTGACTGACTACAAATTTGGTGCTCTACCTAATATGCCATGCCACCTCACTTAATTAAATATCTTTTTAACTAAACTGGATCAAATAAAAAGAAAATTGTCAATTCATAACACTTTTCATAGGTTTTTTACAAAGTTCAGAACAGTTATGTTGATAATCTAACCTTCAGAAAGCCAGCTGTCTACTGAAAGAAAGAAATAACATATTCTTATGTTCATTCATTATATAGCATAGAACTCTGAAACATTTTTTTAAAAGGGTAACTTGGTAGCACTGTTAATAGAGCACCAGGCCTGGGGTCAGGAGGACCTGGGTTCAAATTTGACTTCAGATAATTCCTAGCTGTGTGACTGGGCAAGTCATTTAACTCCAGTTGCTTAGCCCTTGCCACTCTTCTGTCTTAGAACTGATACAAAGGCAGAAGGGTAAAGATTTTAAGGGGAAAAAGAATGAAAGGGAGGAAGGAAGAAAGATAATAAAAGTAATTAAAATAAAGATGAATTAACTTTAAATGGCTTTAAGCATTAGTTACCTGCAGTTTGTATTTATATAAAACATTTATATGAAAGGCATTACATGGAATAAAAAGTCATAAAGACAGGTAGAAAGTAGATAAAAGTAGAGAGAAGGAACCTAAAATCATTAACCATATTTTTGTAGCATGACATATTTATTTCCATGGGAACCTCTAAAAACTAATTATGTTTAAAACTACAATGGAATTGTAAGCATACTCACTATTTCTGCTGTATGACCTCTGAAAGTATGATAACATTTTCCAGTTTCTGCACTCCATAGTTTACAGGTCTTGTCAAATGACCCAGTGGCGATTTTGTCACTAAAATTAGAGAGAACTTAATTTAATAGCAAATAATGAAATTCATTTTCTATAAATTAAAAACAAAGAGAAATAATGTGATTCTAGGATGACTAATAAAACATTAGGAAAAGTATTCAATTACCTGTAAATGGTACACTAGATTTGTTTTTGACATATAAATTAAATCTTTTATTTAAAAAGTCTGCTCAAATATTAAATTTCATATTTATTTAACATAAAAAAGACTGCAAATTATATAAATAATGACTGATGTGATTTTTAAATGTGCATTAATTAAGGTAAAACTTCTGTCTGGAGAGCTGTAACTAAGCACATGTGAAATATGATCAGTGTAGATAAAAAAGAATATATTCCCCCAAATGAATAAAATGAATCAGGAATTCAAAGAATCAGAAGACTGAACAAAATTTTGAGATGCTTCTTATTCTCTCCCCTTGCAACAAAACTGTGAGAATTACTGTTTCTTATTAAATGACTACCTATTCTACTTGTAAATACCTCTAAAGAAGGCAATTAAAGGGTGTGGGATGAGGAAGATACAATAAAAGCCCAAAGGGCATCCTCTCAAAAAGAAGATTTAATTAATTTTCCATTAGACTTAGCCATTAATCCTATCTAAAGATATCCTCCTGTTTATATTTTTATCTTGAGAGCAAAGTCCTACTCCTGGACGATGAGTGCCCAACTTAATAGCGAGTCATCACACATATGGGTAATGGACTGGTCAAATACTACCACCTGCCAAGAGGGTTCCCAAGAGGAAGAGCTCACAGCCTTCCTCTCCTTTGCTCTACCCAGACAATCAGAAGCCTAAAGATGGGCCAGCACTGCCCTACCCATGCTCCATGTACTTTTGCCATACCACTCTGACCCCTAAATTTACTTTCCTCTTTGTTGGGTATCATCTACCTGTACTCCCCCAAAGTCCTCTAGAACTTGGTCATCTGCTCTGATGCTTTCCTACCACAACCTAAGAAGAATCTGACTGCTTCAGCTGCCCAGACTTTTAACATGAACATGAGACCTCTTTTATCTCTTTTATGTGTGTTGCCTTCAATTAGAATATGAGATATTGGACCCTCTCAATTTTCTGTTTCCCCAATGCTTATCTTGGTTGTGACATACATCCAAATAAACAACTCAGTCAAAAATTTAGATTAAGAGATCCATTTTGCTATACTAGGAAGGATCTTAGAGTAGAGATTAGCTTGGTTATCCCAAAAATTTTAATGTCGGTTCAAACTTTAAGTTTAATTACTTAATTTTTATACTTAAGTTTTGTAAATTTTGAAAAATAAACTTTAATATTAATAAGATGGGAAACTGTCATTATTCATTGCATGTATGACAGTCTCTGGATGACATTTCTCAGACTGGTAGATCAATAGAAGTCCTCTTGTTCATCTAACTCAGTCATGTGATCTATCCCCAATGTACTTTTTCTCAGGAAATCAGGTCAAAATTTGTGGGGAAAAAGAAAACTGCATTTTTTTAGAAGATCTTAAGGCTCAAATCACAAAAGCAAACTTTTCAATTTCTGAGAAGCAGCTGATGAAAGTTCTTACAAAGTTCAAAAACTGACTAACGTATGGCACAAAATGTGGGTATGTTGACTACATAATGTAAAGTATCCAAACATTAAAAAATATTTTAAATAGTTTTTCTTGTGTTTGTAGCATTTATACTTCATACGTTTTTCAAGTTTAAAACTGCATTAAGATTCTGGGGACACTGTATGAAGGTCAAGCAAATGACAGACACGCCGGCCTGGTAAAGATACATTTTTGTTGAGCTTCATAGAGTGCAAACTATGTGCCAGACACTGTACTAAGCACTGGTGATACAAGGTCAAGACAAAATGTGACAAAGTCTCTGCCCTCAAGGAGCTTACAGGGAGGCCAATGTGTGCTTATCTCTAAGTCGCTACATCATAGACATCAAGGAATAGAGGGTGGCTGGAGGAGAGAGGCCACTAGCTTCTGGGAGGAGGAGTAAGATGTGTGTGTGTTTATGTGTGTACATGTATTCCTCTCTTCCATACCCTGAAGGCTGTTTTACTAGGCACAAAGAAGAGTCAAGTCTATATAGAAGAGGAATCTTGTTAGATGTGGGGATGAAGTCTGGAGAATATGCAAACATTTAAATACATATATTTGAAATAATTGTTTCAGAAGTTATAAGCTATCTGCTATCATTGCATCAAAGCCTTCTTCTACAATTTAGAGTAATGAGATAATGAAAAATTGCTTTTTTCTACTTTAACATGAGTGTATTTGGATCAGAATTAAATTATCTGAAATTGAATTGAAAGGATATTTAATCATTTTTAAATATACATGAAATATCAACACTAATTAAGTTTAATAGGGCCTTATTTCATAATTAATATAATTATATCAGTAACTGAGTTATAAAGTTTCAGAAAGGGGGTGGTAGAGAAGATTTCTACTCTAAATACATCAAAGTTTACAAAATTCTTTGCCATTTTCCATCACCCATCCCTAATGCTGGCACTTATTGCCAGACCTGTATCATTCACAAAAATGTTCAAAGTGGCCTTTTTCTTCAGACTTTTATACTATTAATTCCATCCTACACAACAATAATTTGTCTTAGAAAACTATTTTCAGAATGGCAGCTGTGTCGCTCAGTAGATAAAGAGTGCCATACGTGGAGTGAGGAAGACTCATCTTCCTGAGTTCAAATCTGGCCTTGGCTACTTACTAGCTGTGTGACCATGGAGACATCCCTGAACCCTGTTTACCTCACTTCCTTATCTTTAGAATAAGCTGGAGAAGGAAATGGCAAACCATTCCAGTATCTTTACCAAGAAAAACTCAACTGACATCATGAAGAGTTGGACGTGAGTGAAACAATTAAGCAACTTTCACCATTGCTATTCCCTACTGAAAAACCTTCAGCAGCTGCCATGCCTGCCAGGTAAAGTTCAAATCTGTTAGCCCAACATTTAAGGTCTACCATAATACAAACCAAATATCTACTTCCATCTTGTCTCTCACTGTTTCCTAACAGGAATTTTCTATTCCGTCTGGATCAGTCTACTCATTGTCTCCCCCAGTATGGCTTATTCATTCCTACTTCTACAGCCTGGTTTATATGATTTCATCCTACCTAGAATGCTTTCCCTACAACTAACTATCCAGTTGTATCTATTCTTCAAGTCCAAACTCACAACTCTGACTCATCAAAGAAGTCTTCTCTGACCACAACCATCTGAATGAAAATCATATGTGCAAAATATGCCACTTCTTACTATTGCTACTCCTTTGGTCCTTAACCATATATTGGGTTCTTTTTTCATTTTTCATTTGTCTTATCTCTCCAGTGAAGATTCATGTCTTCTACTCCTCTGAATGCATGTCAGACCCTATCATAGGGTGATGGGTATCATAAGACATTCAAAAATACAAGAATAATTGAATAAAATGATATTTACCCATAAGGATTATTAAATGCTATGGCATACACCACATTCCTGTGACCTTCCAGGGTATGCAGCTCCTCCCCTGATGAAGTGTCCCAGAGTTTGCATGTTCTATCATAGCTACCGGTAATAAAGCTAAAGTGAGGAAATACAATGAGATTAGAGTGAAAATAATACAGCAACCCACTTAACTTTCTTTTTAAAAAAATCAATAGATCATAAAAGCATTTTTTTTCATTTTCATTCCTCAGGGGAATTGGTTTAATTAGCTACACAAGAGAAGCAAAACTAGCTTCTTTCCTAATTTCACATCATATCTGAAAAGCATTAGCAAAACAAATGAGAAAACTAACAAAGATTATACTACCTGGAATTCTACTTGAATTTTAATTCTCAAGGGGGAGGGAAGGGTGCAGAAGGGAAAGATTAGCACCAAAAAGTCACCAAGACTGTTTCCTAAAATATTTACATATTAAAGACCTTGTCTACTGCTATTTTATAGAAATCTCCACTTCTGATCTGGAAAAAAAAGAAGCCGAGAGGGACCGTTCAATAGAACAAACATTTATTAAACTCTTCTTATGCATGTGCCTGTTGCTAGGACAATGAAGGGAAAAAATGCCTCTGTTCTCAGGGAGCTCACATTCTATTGAGGGACACTGAAAGGTTTATACAAAATTATTTCAGGAGGCAGAAAGCACTAACATTTGGGAGGATAAAGAAAGTCCTCACTTGGACAGAAACACCTGAGTTATGTTCTGAAGGAAGGTAACACACACATATATGTCCCACACCCTTCTAGGACATATCGATAGCCTTGAAGTTTGAAGGCACTCATTTTAGAGTAAATGAAAGGAAAGGAAATATTACTGCTCTACAAACTTCATTAGGAGAAGGAAAGTATCTTATTTAAATTCTCTATTTTCCTAAGCATAGAGCAAAATGCTCCACAGACAATGGGAACTTAAAATCTATTTTTAATTCATTGAATTATATTGCAGGTAGTAGTGTGTAAGATTCAATACCTTAAAAATGGTAGAAGAAAACATTTATACGTTAGAGAAGAGTTAGACAATTAATGGATCATGAATCTATGGATTATCAAACAGAAATAATGGATATTCACACAATTATCTCTCATTCTGGAGGATGACATTTTGGATTCTTCTCACATGTCTTTAATGTCATCATCAAAGAGAGATTATTTGCTAGGATGAAACACTATTGGATTTAGTATGGAAATTCTCACCTCACTTAATTCATGTCCCCTCCCTCCAAAATGGATTACATTTAAAACATTACAAATACAGTAGAATAGCTTATTCTTTTAAATATGTGTGTGTATGTGTTAACCAGGAGATCAAAGCAATTCACATCTTTCATTCCTTTTAACCATGTTTTTAAAATGGGAAAGTAGAATTTTCATTTATTATACAAACAATGAAATGCGCATATTCCAAATTGTACATAAGAGTAGAGCACATGTTGCCTGGTCCTATTCAATAATATTGCTGAGATAGCAGTAGTTCTTGAAAGTTTTGAAAATACATAATTTTTTATTGAACTATCACCATGCCAGATGGTGAAACCTTGGCAAAAGAAGGTTCTTACATAAATGCAGGTTACAGATGTAACCTTAAAATAAGGATCATTTAATCCTAATCTGATTTAAAAAAAAAAAAAGATCAGGGGCCTTTGCATGCCAAAGGGACTTTTTAAAAATATTTTTTCCAGATTATATGTCAGTGCAATTTCTTAATATTTATTTCTGATATTTTGCAATCTGTGATCTTTCCCTCCCTCCCATGCTTCCCCCTTCCTAAGAAGGCAGGTAATGTGCTGTAGATCTGTGTTGGTGAACCAATGGCAGGATGCTAGAAGGGGCTGTTCCTATCCCCCTCTCTGCATGCATCTGAGGATATTTCTCACATCTGCTGGCAACTCAATGGGAGTACTTCCTCTCTCCCGTCTGCCCTAAGGTTGGGGGCTCACATGCAATGCAAGGGTTGCAATTTGGGCACTCAGCCTCTAAATGGTTTGCCATCACTGATATAGGTTATACATATATTATCATATAATAATTTCTAGATCTATCATGTTGTAAAAGAAGATATATATTGCTTGTACTAGAGAAAAATTCATGGAGGAAATAAAGTCAAGAATGGCATGTTCCAATTTGCATTCAGACTCGGTGGTGGATATTCTTTATTTGTCATGAATCTCTTGGAATTTTTCCTGCATCTTTGCCTTGTTGATAACAAATCACTCACAGTTGATTATCATATATTATTGTTGCTACTGTATACATTGTTCTCCTAGTTCTGCACACTTCACTTTGCATCACTTCATAAAATTCTTTCCAGGTTTTTTGTGATCATCTTGTCATTTCTTATGGCACAATAGTATTCTATTACAAGCATAGACTAGAACTCATTTAGCCATTCCCCATTTGATGAATATTCCTTCAGTTTCCAGTTCTTTACCACCACAAAAAGAGCTGCTAGAAATATTTTTGTGCAGGTAGGTTATTTTCCCCTAACTTTAATCTCTTTGGAATATGGAACTAGTAGCGGTATTGCTGGGTTACCAAAAGGAATTTTCAAGAATAACTAGCAAATAGAATTTGGAAGTTCCAAAGAATATGAATAAAATCTCTCACTTATTCATATATGTTTGTGAAAAAATCTTTGCTATTCCAAAGAGATAAAGGAAATCTTTATTTCAAAAACAAATTTTAAGAAATTGAATTTTCTTTGGAAATGAAACATTAAAAGCTAGAAACATCATTCAAAAGCAAGAGCTCTTAATCATTTCAAATGTCAAAGGTAAAAGGTAATAACTATATAGTAAAATTATACCTAAAGATTAGCAAATTGTGAAGCATTGAATCATGGTTTCTGGTAGTACAGAATAGTCTCATGCATTCTGATTTCTTTTCTTTTATATTTGAAGGATATTCTACTGGTCTTTTGAAGGATGTGTTGTCATTGGAATTATTAAATTTAACTGGAGTTATATGTATAAACATGGGTTCTTTTTTTTTCCTTCTTTGGATGCCATTTGTGAGTTCTTTAAATTGGCACTTTATTTTCTGTGTTCAAAAGTTCTAGGAAATTTTATTATGTATTATTTCTTATATTACAGCATTCAAGTTCTTTAAAAAATATCTTATGGTTTTGGAAAACCTATAATCCTTAAATTATTCTTATTCTTCCTATATTCAAGATCAATATGTTTTGATCATATGGAGATTGTAATTTTCTTTTAATGCTATTACTTTTTTGCTTCTCTTCTTTCAGATTGTGTCTGCATTCATAATCAGTCATTCTCTGTTCTTTTCTGTCTTGTTAAACAAATGAATTTTATCTGTATAACTGTTAGTGAAAGGCTATGAGAGAAAACAATGCCTGGACATTTTACCTGCCCACAAGCGTGTTATCCCCTCAAGTGTGAGTTAGACATTGTATTAATAAAGACTTCATCTGTATTTTGTCTATTCTCCCTCTTCAATCTGATTCTCTTTCCCATATAAGAAGGAAGCAAAGACAAAAGAATCATAATTTCTATGTATTTTATTCAGATCCAACATCTAGGGAATCTTACAAAGGGAATCCTCCATGTCTAGAAAGTTTTCCCTCCTCATCTCTGCCTCCTGGGGGAGCTTTCTTCAAGCCTCAGCTAAAATTCTACATTCTAAAGGGAACTTTTCCCCAATCTAGTGACTTCTTTCTATGGGTTATTTCCAATCCACCCTGTAAATTGTTTGTTTGCACATAGTTACTTGCAGGGTCTTCCCCATTAGACTGTGAGCACAGAACTCACTTAACAATGGATAATTGTATGACTCTAAATGCCAATACTTAATTTAAAAAATAAAAAGAGACTTACCATGAACCTGATTTGTTAAATGCGACATTTGTCAATGGTAGTATATGTGCTCTGAGTACCTTTAATATAAGAAAACATATTTAATTCTATAGCAAAATCAAACTACTAGAAAACTTTTAATTGTACCTAGTAAATATAAATAACAATTGCCTCAGTAAATAACAAATAGAATATTGTGGTTTTTTTAAAGATGAATAATATAATTTCCAGGTATAAGTACTATCACAAACACAGTGAGATCATCTGAAACAATGTGAAGTGTCAAAAAAAATGATGGAGTCATTATACAAAACTTTGCCACTAGACTGATTTTATTTTTGATTATTTGTATGTGTGTGCACATGTAACTACAAATCAATGGACCAAGGAAGGTAATTTTAAAAATGAATGAATTTATTCTCCCATTTTAAAGAAGAGGAAACTGAGATGCATAGAGGTTTTAGATAATGAGAGGCATGATAGAGTGGGAAAAGCCACAGATTTGTAAGATCAAGATGGGTTTTGTTTCAGTTTTGCCTCTAATACTTACCAACTGTATGATCATTAATAAATACTTTAATACCTCTGAATCTTAGTTTCCTCTTTTATAAAATTGGAAATACGATAATAACTGTTGTCCTTATTTCAAATAGTTGCTGGGAGGATAAAATGAGTTCCTTAATCTACATTAAGACTCCTTTAAAACTAATTATAAGCTATATGAGTATCTAGAATTGATTTTAAGTAGCAGAAATATTTTAAGCTATATAGGTATCTAAAATTATTAAGTAGCAAAAATAGAATTAAAATATATATCATCTTCTTTCTTCAATGTTATGTATATATTATAAAATCATATCATTATCTATAAGACTGGCCATCGTTACTCATTATTGAGGAATCAACATCAATGTTAAACTTAGTTTTTTATTTAATTATATCTGTTAAAATTATGTTAATTATTTTTGTTAAAAATGAAAAGTAAAACATAACTTCAGGCTCATTGCCACCTACAAATCCCCCTGGAGAGGAAGGACTGAATTTTTTTATCCTTTTATCTTCTACAGCATTTAAAGATTCTCAATTTTAATATTTGTTTAATTAAGGAACCAGGACAAGTTCCTAAACCTAATATATGAAGTTGAATGTTGCCACCTGCTGGAAAGATCATGTCAGGACAAGGGGAATGAATTTTTAAAAAATTTTAGTTATGAGCCTTTATATTTCCTTTTTATTCTACTAATTTAAATTGTTACCTATATATGGAAAAGGAAAAAATTGCTTGTGTATTCTGTACCTGAAAGAGCATGTTTCATGTTTAAATAATATTGTTACAATGAATGAAATCTACTTCCCTCGCCCCAAATTGTCATATAAAACAATAAATAAACAAGGCAGAAACTGAGGACATTGAAAACTGAGGACATTGACTCATGTAAGTATACAATTTGGAGTCTGAAGGCTCTTAGAGATAATCCAATCCAAACTCCTAACTTTATAAATAAGGAACCAAGTATTTCGGAGGTCAAGTAATATAGGTAGGCAAGCAGCAGAACTATAATTTGAGCTACAAATCAAGGCTTTTGATTTAAAATTCAGTGCTCTTTCTAGTAGATCACATGGAGTTCCCAAATTTCCTTGCCATTTACATGTTGTTATAACTGTATGCAAATGATAGGATCATTTTCTTTGGAGCTCAAAGGGACCTATCACTCAATCTAACCCTTCATTTTACAGATAAGGAAACTGAGTCCCAAAGAGAATAAGTGATTTGCTGAAAATCACTCAACGAGTAAGCAGCAAATCTGGATTCTTTCCTCAGTGTATTGTGCTCTTTCTACTTATAACATTGTATAACACACACACACACACACACACACACACACACACACAGACACACACACACACACACACACCACAATAGAAAAAAGGGAGGGAAGGGAAGAAAATTGGGGAGAAAGGAAGAAAATGGTTGTGAGGATGGGTGGGGGAGAAAAAGGTTGGCATTAAATATTAGGGACATAGTTTAGATATTTGCTTTTACTAGAATTCAATATAAAATGGCACATATTAATTTAATCATTTTGAAAGCTAGAGAGAAAATTAACTTTTAAAATGTCATTAAAATATATTTCTCATTACAGGCAAATCTACTATATGGAGATAGAACATATAATATAGAAGTAGAAAACATGAGACCTTCAGGGACTTAAAAGCATCTGTTTCAATATCGTACAAAAATTTAGCTTCTAAATATAATCGAAAGAATTTTGTCTTGGCTCTTTCTTATATTCTACACACATCTCACCTCTGTCTCCTGGCTTCTCTGTTGTTGTTCAAGACTTAACTTAAACCCTACCATCTGAAAAAAGGGCTTTTTTCAGTCATCCTTCCTCCTTTCTTATTTCTCCCCCAATCCCAGTACCTTGCTGGTACTATATATCCAAAGAAACTAAGTGGTATAGTGGATATAGCTTCAGACCTTTCACTTTAAATGTCTGACTTTCAAAGGTACCAGAACACTAAATACTAATACTATCTTTTTTAGTAACCACTGTTTATTTTAACTTTGGAGAAATTAATAATAGTATCCATGGAATACGATGAACTTTAATAAAACTAAGCACCTCACATATCTTAATGTTCATTTATATGCTAATGTCAATCCATTTTGAGGTATTTAACACATATGTGTTAAATTTTTCCTCAGGGATTTGCAGATGATAGAGAATATTGACAATTGTGCATGTACATATTTATTATTTGTGGGTTACTAAAAATTTAAACTTGCATTTCTACATAAATCTGTTACAAATTTAGGTTCAAATAAAAATAGAAATAATATTTGTACCACTTTCTTCAGTTGGTTTTTATATAATCTTTTGTAAATGATGTGAGCTGTAAATATAACAATATGTTGATATTATTTATAGTAACAGAAATTATAATAAAACTTTTAATATTCTTTAGATCAACAGAATAGGAAATGTTTATGCAACATAACCCATCCAAAAGTTAAAGACTATTTATAAAAAACAAAATCAAAACTAAGTTAATGCTTTCAACCTCTTGATCCACTCTACATGCAAACTGTGGAGAATACAAAATTCTGCTTCTTGGTAGCCATGTTCAGTTATTGAGATTATTATTATTCATTAAGGGTTTGTTGAATGGAACTGTTTTATTAGAACACTTATTAGCATCAGGATGACCAGACAGGGCAGGAGCCAAAAGAGAAGCACAAGAAAAGACAGTTGAATACCATTCAGCTATCATGGAACCACAGTTCAGATAACACAGGACCTGGCTGTATCTACACTGAAGGATTGGAAGGCATGGAATATGATATTTTAGAAAGCAAGGGAATTGAATCTACAACCAAGAATCAACTATCCAGCAAAATGGACTATATTCTTGCAGAGAAAAGTATGGCCATTTAATAAAATAGAAGACTTCCAAGCATTCATAAAGAAAAGACCTGATTTAAACAGAAAAGCTGATGCCCAAACACAGAACTCAAGAGAATCACCAAAAGGTAATTAAGAAAGGGGAAAAAAAAACACAACAAAAAACTTTTTTAAGGGATCCAATAAGTTCAAATGATTTGTATTCCTATCAAAAAGATATTCGTAACTCTTAAAAATTGTTATTATCGTCAGAGTAGCTAGAAGAAGGGAACAGTGACAAACTGTATAGGATGAAATGTCAAATATATATATATATATATATGTGTGTGTGTGTGTGTGTACATATGTGTATAAACTAGGAGTAAAAAGAGGATAATACTAAGAGAAATGGGAAAAGAAATAAAATGGGGTAATTTTATAATTCATAAAGAAGTGCATGTAGGGAGGGGAGAGAAGACCAATACAATGTAAGGGTGGAAGAGGTTGGAAACAATCTCTAAGAAAAATTTAATCATTACAGTGGGAAGGGTCAGAAAGGTTCAAATGAAAAGAAAACCTCCAAGTCCAGATTCAATCATCATGATCAACATTATCAGCAACATCAACATCATCATCAATGTCATCAACATCTAACTATCTATCTTTTCCTGGCCCAGGAAAGATTTTTGCTGTGTGGCCTAACCTAATAGTATACTATACAGAGTACTGAATGAGAACCAAAAGACCCAAACTCTAGGTTTGAGTGCCACTATGAGTCCTTTGGGAGTAAAAAGAAAATTTTCTTTTTCCTGGACTCAGTTTCCTCATTTATGTATGAGTGAAGCTTACCTGAGCTATGCATTAAGTTAATCAATTAAATCAAAGAATAAACCAGGTGTAAACAAGAAAAAAAAGTTAAGTTTTTGATGAAAAAAATGAAATGAAGATTATATTATTCCATATGATCTTCATTTCATTTATTGACTCTCTTCATTTCATTCATTGTTCTCTTTTGCACCATTCTTCACCATCTATCATAGATTTCTATTGCAATTCTCTGTTAACAAACTTCCCGGAAATAAACATTTGGCCTAGCCTCTTTGTAGAATCTGAATTCACAAAGCATTTCTCAAACCATAAAAAACAGTATGCTGAGCAACACAGCATCTTTCAGTGAAGGAATTTTATAACTGTTTAAATAAATCACCCTTTCTTTATCTAGAGGACTGGTATGGAAAGGTAGAACCTAGTCTGAGAAAGAAAAAATCAGTTACATATTCAGTGAGAGGAAGTGTTTAAAATATTTGGTTAATAGTATTTATTTTTCTTGGAATGGTGTTCTAAAAAATACTCTGAACAAAACCATATTGACTTAAAAAAACTATTATGACATTGCATTATTGAAATTATATTATGTAAATATGTGTTTTAAAGCAAATTTGGTTGCATTGTTATCTGATGTTCAATTTATAAATAATTGTAAAAGAAAAAAGTTGAGAGCCCATTAATGCATAATCCCAAGCAGTACAAATGTATATGGATGGTTATGGATATAAGGAAAGGAATTGCTATTAGATAAATGTTTCTGACCTTTATTCTAGTAGATAGCAAATAACAGCTTTTCCTTTGAAAAGCAGCTACTCAAAGAACGGACTTCAAAGATACTAAATGATAATGATTTGGACAACCATGTCTGAATATACAGGTGTAATGCACCATCAATTAAAATATTTCATTCGTTCATCAAATAACATGATTTTAAACAGAAAAAAAGGATATTAGATGTTTTAAGTCACAGTAGTATTCTTATAAATGGAATGATAAGATTGCTAAAGTCCTTTGTAATAAACAATTCCCAAAATCCTATTCAAGTTGCCATGGGTACTGGGTTGATAAAAATCTGCTACACTTTGAAGAGCTCCTTATTTATGTTTTAATAAAGAATAGAAAAAGGTAGAAAAGGTGGACTAAAACTAACAAATACAAACTTAAGATGAATCATCTTCATTTTGATCAGTTCATTTCAGCAATAAACTAACACATCTATAGTCAATATTCCATCAAAGAAATGTATATCATATATATTAAAACTATTAGGGGGCAGCTGGGTGGCTCAATGGATTAAGAGTCAGGCCCAGAGATGGGAGGTCCTGGGTTTAAATGTGGCCTTAGATACTTCCTAGCTATTATGTGACCCTGGGCAAGTCACTTGACCCCCATTGCCTAGCCCTTAACACTCTTCTGCCTTAGAATCAATATGCTTGAAGGTAAGGGTTATTTTTAAAAAAAACTATTACATTACCTTAAAAAGGTAGAATTTGTGGTCTCCCTGTTGTCCAAGTTTATCCTGTAATTTCAATATTAGATGTTTGACTTGATCTGTTCGTGAAGCTGTGATGAGAGGCTCTGCTTTCCGGATCTCTTCTACTAAGGCACTGACATCTGTACTGTAATAAAAGAGAAAATATTGATTATCCTGAATAAAAACATGGCACATACATTGAGTAAATACAAAATTGAATGATTTTATTAAGCAATTTTGACAAAATAAAACATATACAATCATCACTGCAGGAAGAAATTAAAAATAACTATCAGTATCAAATCCTTTTAAATTATTCTTACTATAATTATCTTTATCATGTTAATAATACAAATAAGATGAAGTCATGGCATGGAAAAATGAAGCAATGCTGTAATATGATCTTATTATCAGTCTCTACTATTGAAGGCAAGCAGTTTGGGTGAGTTACCTTTTAGTAAACTGAACATTTTATTTACCCATACCTGGTAAATACTAGATTGGACAACCTGGGTATTCAATCTAGTACAAGATTTACCAACAAACTGCCTAAAATTAAAATTACATACAATGATATGAATGCAGCATAACATAATAGGTAAAGAGCTGACCTCAAAACTTGGATGACACCAGGATAAAATCCTACTTCTGATGGATACTGGCCTGTGTGACTATGGTAAAGTTTCCTCAGGGTTCTAAGGCAACTCTATGAGGTTATATAAAAGCTGAAGAAAAGGGACTAGCCTTCATTGGTGGAAAACATTTCTCTCTGGATAGTTGCCTTTATTAATGAAATAACAGGTCGTGTTCCTATCCTTAAAGTATATCATCATAGGATTTGGAATTGGAAAGAACCAAAGGATCATAAGGAAATAGAGGAACAGAAAGGTTCAGAGATTTGTCTAAGCTTACATGGCTGCTACATAGGAAAGTTGAGATCCAAACTCAGATCTGGTGCTTGTAAATCCAGTGTTCAACCCATGATCTCATGTTCCCTCTTACCACTAACCTGCATCACCTTAACTCTAATTATGTGTAAGGCACAATGCTACTGGGGATATGAAGAGACCACTAACAGAGCAACAAAGAATAAGTCTGTTTCTTTCTCTGTTCCAAATGCTAGTTATTCAACCATCTGAAAATAGATATTTTTCAGTTTCATATTCTTCCAAGTCAAACATTCTCTGCTCCTTCAAATTTTGCTCAATTTCAGATGATTTCCAGATACCCCATCAATCTAGGGACCCTTTTCTGGATGCCTTCTAGTTTATCAATGTCCTTCCTTCTCAAAGAACTGGACAAAATATATTATTCCAGTCTAATCTGCCCAGGATACAGGCTGGGCTCAGTTATTCCCTTCTTAGTATCTGCTGAACTGAAGTCCTTCCAAGTCTGTCACTACCTTATGACCTGGGCTTACCACCTCTATCTGGGTCTCAGATTCTGGGGATGAGGATAAGAGTAGACTAGATGGCTTCTCAAGGTGTCTTCCAACTGAATCATCTACTTGTCTAAATATTGTACTCATGTTAATAAAAATATATATAAGCATACACACACATATAATACCATATATATATATATCCCCATGTGTGTATCTTTAAGACATAAATTATATCTGCTTTAGTACTATACTTATATTAATTGCTATACTTATATTACATTCATCATGCTTATGTAATTTATATATATATATGTTTATACTTTATACTTATATTACAATTAATTAAAATTACAATGACATCTTCCCCACATTTTTTGGCTCATACTATGCTCGTGGTCATAAAAGGGTCTTAAGTCTTTTTCACATGAACTTTGTTGGTAACCAGGTCTTCTCTGTTCTGTGGAAATGTAATTATTTTATATAATCTAGATTTAATTTCATCTTATCAGTTTTGATCCACTGTTCTCATTTCCCCAAAGAGTTATGGGTCTTGATTCTGTCACTTAATACACATCCTTTCCAATCCTTTATTTTTGGGACTATCTACAACTTAACAAGCATGCCTTTTAGGCCTTCGACCTGTTCCTTGGAGGCAGCCAGGTAAAAAGCAGTGGAAGGAGCACTGGACCTAGGGTCAAGAACATCTGGATTCAAATCTGGCCACAGACACCAGCAGTATGATCCTGGGTAAATCCTGATTTCTGGCTGCCTCAGTTTCCTCAACTGTAAAATTGTGATCACAACAATGCCCAGTTTGCAGGGTTATTATGAGAATCAAATGAGATAATTGGCACACAGTAGCTGACATATAAATGCTTATTCCATACTCTTTCCATACCTTAAGACCCAATAACAAAGACAAATATGGCATGGTCTTGTGACATGCTACTATTCGGCCTAGAGAGGGGCACCATTAATTATTTAACAAAAATGCTTTGGATATGATTTTCTAACTCATCATCACATAATTCAATCATCCATCAAACAAAGATAAAATTACTCTGCCAAATGCCTTTTTACTAAAATCAAGATGCTCTATATCTTCAGCATTTTTCTAATACCCTCTAACCCTGTCACAAAAAGAAATGAGTTTTGTTTGACATGACATTCTCCAATTACACATAAAAGCAATTCTTAACATTATTTTTTTTTAATTTCGAGTTCCAAATTCTCTCCCTCCTCCCTCCCTCTCTGATTCACATCACCCTTCCTTGAGAAGGCAAGTAATTTGATATGAATTACACAGGCAGGACATTCTCAATGACCCCGACTCCTAGTGATTAGTTCTTTTTATCTCCTCCCTTAAGTGCTTATAAATCATTCATTTAATCTAATTTTGAATTTTGCTCAGGACTAATATCCAAGATTATGAACATTATTCTTCTTCATGGAAATGATAAAAACATAATAGAAATTGAGTAGTTCTGTTTTCTCTCTGCCATCTATTAATGTTTTATCATCTTCCTTAAGCAATGATCTGTCAATGACTTGTTTAAAACTCCGATTTAAAATACTTTGTATTTTGTTGTCCTCTACATTTCTCAAATCTCAGCTTTTCAAGAGCTTTTACCTTTATGATACTAGTATTATAGTTCTGTAACAGAGATTCGTTCTAAGTTATATGTGCTTCCTTCATCTTGTAAGTGCAAGGTATGTGCATGCAGTTTTTTAAAAATGAGCTCAAAAGAGAATTATCTTTCTAGTCATATTATTTTCCTGAGGTTTCTTCCCTTTCTTATCCTCTTTGTGATTATTTGCAGCTGTATAGTCAGAATTTCATTTTGTGGAGTCAATTTTTTTATCAACCTGAATCAGACCTTTGACATTAAATTTTTTGAAAATTATTTTTATAGTGTCTAGGATCTCTCTCTCTCTTTCTCTCTCTCTCTCTCTCTCTCTCTCTCTCTCTCACACACACACACACACACACACACACACAAAATATAAAGTCTAACAATGCCCAAAATGTCTTTCCTTGACCATTATGAAAACTGAGACCTCTTGAAAAAGGTAAGTTTTAATCCTAGAAGGGAAGTGGTTGAGGGATGTAGGCTATGATGGGGAGGCTAGAACGGTTCAAATTGAGGAGATTCCTACAGTTCAACTCACCTGTGATCACTTCCCTATCAGACTTCAGGTACCAGCTATACTAAACATGTTCTTCTCTCCTCAAACTCCCATTTCTGCCCTGAGCTACCTTACCAGAAATGATCTTGTCGTCTACTTTACTGAGATCAAGATCATCTGCTTTATATTTGCTCTTCTTCCACCATACTTCAAAACTTCTATACATTTTCCCTTATTCTCTCCATTTCTCAAATTTCAGAGGCTGAGATAGCAGCCTTTACTTTTGTTAAGGTTTACCCTTTCACTTATGCCCCCTCTTTGTTCATATCTCCTCTTGTCTCCTTTAGGGGATAACCATAACTGGTTCTTTCCCATTTGGCTACAAACTTGTTCAGGTCTCCCATCAAAACAAATAAATCTTTCCCTGGTACTCTCATCTCCTCAAGCCATAGGATTCTATATCATTCCCCATTTCCCTGAGAAACTCCTACAAAAAGTGGTCTGAATTTGTTTCCTCAATTTCCTCATCATCCATTCACTTCTCAATCCTTTCCAATCTGATTTGTCTTCGTAGCTCAGATTTTGGATTCTGGACGTCAAAAACTCCCTTCAAACAGAGGACTTGCCTCCTCACCCTGAAACACTTAACCATCTCAGTGACTAGCTCAACCAGGACTATCCCTCAGCAAGCCCTGCCTCCTTATTCCATTAGTGAGTGCCTTTCAGGGGCCTGAATCCTGTGGAAGAACCCAAGATCACCTTCATGGTCTGGTTCCTGATTTCTTTTAATTCAAAACTACATCCCAGGGGTTGGACTTTCATTTCCCCAAGGCCCCTTGCTTTTTAGCTTTCTTTTGTGTATTATCTTCTCCATCAGAATGGAAGCTCCTTGACAGTATGCCCTTTCCTTTCCTTTAATTGTAAAATTAATAAAAATTTCCTTTAATAGTAAAATAGACATTTTAAATCCTCCTTGTTGGTATTTTTTGCAACATTGCATGCTTCCCCTATGCTACATCTGTTCTGTCTTGTGTCTCTTCCTGCATACCTAACTACTACTTCTTAAACCTTTGATGGTTCCCTGTCTTTCTTCCATCCCCTACGTGTGAATATCACCTAGTATTCTCTCCTAGCCCTTCTCTTTATATTTTTTCTTTCAGTGATTTCATCTACTTTCATAGATTTAATTAAAACTTTTATTCAATTTATAGTCTGGCACATCTTTAATGCTCATTAAAGTGCTCTGTTACTGATTTCTTGATTCCTAAAATACCACTTCTGGCTCTATTCTCTAATTAAAAATCTCTAGTATATCTCTAATATCTCCAGGATTCAACAAGCACTTATTAATTGCCATCTATGAGCAAGACACCAAAAGAAGTTCTCTCTCCTCTCAAGAAGCTTATATTCTGGATTTGGGTGGGAGATAAAAGACAAAATAAATATAGAAAAAGCAAGCAAATTTTACATACAAAGGGAACCCAAAGGCATTTCAGGAAGAGGACAACTGTGAATGAGGATTCTGAAAGTCCTCGTGGAGAAAGGAGTTAGCACTTGAGCTGAGTCTTGAAGCTAAGGAGTCTGAGCTATTAAAAAATCAACCAACCAACCAGGTAGAAAGAACAGGATTATCCTTTGTATATCCCTATAGAAGCTAGAAGTGTGTTTTGCATGATGAAATAGCCTATATAAGAATTCTAAAGTAGGGGAATACCTATTGAAAAATAAATAAAGAGGCAGGAATACAGATCTGAGAAATACTGAAAGGGACCTTTGGGAATATAAAATTAATTCTCAATATAACACAGTGATTAAGAGATAAGACGGAAGGTCTTCTATCCTTTGGGCATATCCTCTACTGGGAAGTTTTAGGTTTTTTTAAAAGGCATGAAGAGGAATAGCACTGAATGAGAGGGCATTATGGATTGTATGTAGCATGTACTTGTAGAGGGAGTATCCACATTAAGGATCCACTAAATTATAAACACATGGCCCAGTGAGTGTACTATGCTATCTGGAAATAATTTTTTTAAAATATTTATTTTTTAGAAAAGTTAACATGGTTACATAATTCATGTTCTTACTTTCCCCTTCACCCCCCCCCATCTCCCCGCCCCCCCATGGCTGACATGTATTTCCACTGGTTTTATCATGTGTCATTGATCAAGACCTATTTCCAAATTGTTGATAGTTGCATTGGTGTGGTAGTTTCGAGTCTATATGCCCAATCATGTCCGCCTCAACCCATGTGTTCAAGCTGGAAATAATTTTAATAGAAAACTAAGAAAAATATTAATGAATTAATAATTGTTTTACAATTAAAGGTATATTTATCTAGCCCTAGACTTTTTTTCCTACCCTCCTTTCTGCCACACACCCAGTTATGATTTCCCACTGATTAGTAAGACTAAAACTTTGAACCGAAGGGTGGCCCCATCCCCAAGTCAAAGCTAATGAAATGTGATTTCTTAGTAAGTAGGAAAACAATCACACGCAATTTAAACTTCACTCTCTTTACTCATTCTTCAGTTATCCCTACAAGTTCTGCCAGTTTTCAGCCAGTTTTGTTGTACAGGTATTGAGTAGGAGTTTCTCCTCAACCCTTTGTGTTCTCTGGGGGATTTCCAGAAATGGGGAGGAACCTGGCAAGATACTCTTATAGTGTCCTCTGAACTGAAAGTCAAACACTGAGAACAACTTAATTCATATCAGTTGGCATCCCAACTTGGTGTCAAGACCTACTATGATACGATAAAGGGGTGCTCTAAAGAGAATGGCACTATTATCTATGGAGTAGACATATTCCATACATATTTACCGTACAACCCCAAAAGGAGATATGGGAAGAGAAATAATCTTCAGCATTATTATAATGATTCCCTAGTTCAGCAGCCAAGTTGAAGCCCCTTTTGTACAAGTCAGCAAAAAAAGTTGTCTGTCAGTTTCTCTCTTCCCCAACACTGAACATGGAAATATGAATATGACTTTAGAAATGGTACTTCCCATACTTCTAGGGTCTTGGGAGGGAGGGGATCTATCATTATTCAGCAGAGTTTAAAGTTAGTGAGGAGTCATTTTTTTGATAGTTCTCTTTTTACTCTATGAAAATGTGACTATAAAAGTAATGAAAAACATTTCATGTCTGCACTGGGAAGATCTCTCAGTGATATAATCTCCTATGTTTCATTGATTGTTGGAAGATTAAATCTACACTTTATGCCATATTTTTCCTAAACATTACACTTCAGGCACTCTTACCTCTGAATAAAATAATTACTGAGTTACATGGGACTCATATTTTTTCTTAAGAACCACAACAAGGTATATGGACCCAATTTATGTATCCTAATGGCACTTTTAATGAGTTTGAAAGTATTTGTACAGAATGTTGACCTCAAAGGAACTTTAGAGATCATCTGGTACAAAGGCATTATTTTATAATGATGAAACTGAACTCCAAAGAGGCTATAACTTGGCCAATGCCATACAGTTAAAGGATCTGAAATTCCAGGACTATACTCCTTCTAGATTTTGACTAGTATTCAGGCAGAAACGTCAGAGTTGTTTTCTTTTATCAGTTTATCAATTGTAGCCAGCAACAGATTGAAAAGAAATAAAAATATCAAGGGATAGATACAAAGAGTATCCCTTTTCACATCATCCTTTAAATAAACCTCATCCATATTAAAAGGAGAGAGTAAAATAGGGCACCACTTGAGATTTTATTTGAAGTTTATTCTGTGTTCCCACAGATCATCCAGAGTCTATTAACTAATAGAATCAACAGTGTAAGAATTTTTTATTCTATTACAAAAACTTACATGCCATGTGTATTAAATAGATCACTTACTTGGGGCTGAGATCAAGTAAGTCTATGGATTTGGTCTTTAGTTCTCCACTTTTTTCATATTCTAGAATGATGCCTGTAAAAATAATCACAATTTAGATATCACTGATTCTGTAGTGAATGCAATCTTTGACTTGTAATTAGGAAGACCTGAGTTCAAACCTTACCTCAGAGTATTCCGGTATAGGGTATAAGAAAATTAGAGATAGGAAAAAGGTCAGGTTCTGAAGGACTCTAAAAGTAAAACAGAGGATTTTATATTTGATCTGGGAGATGACAAAGAATGACTATGATTTATTGAATGGTATGTAACATGGTCAGAAGATCTGTGCTTTAGGGTAATCACTCTGACAGGCAAATGGAGAGTGGACTGCAGTAGAGAGAGCATGGAGACCAATGAGCAGCCAAGGAAGATATGAAGTGATAAAGACCTTTATCAGAGCTGTGGCTATGTCAGAGTAGAGAAGGAGGTTTGTACAAGAGATATTACAAACATAAAAATCAACAAGCCTTGGTAAGAAATTAGAGAATAAGGGGTCCAGGATGACACATAGGAGGATGGTAATGGTAATAGGGAAGTTTTGAAGGGGAGCTGTGTATGAGAGAAAAGACAATTCAATTCTGGATGTAATGAATTTAAGGTATCTATGAGACATCCAATTCCAGATACCCAATAGGCAACTGAAGATGTAGGAACTGAGGTTAGGAGAGGAATGAGGGCTTAGATAAGTGGGTGATGACTGTAAAAAAGAAATAATGATTGAATTAATGGGTGATGGCATTTCAACTTCAATGCAAAAATAAGGAAAAGTATCAAGGCCAATATAGTCCTTCAGCACCTTGGGTAGATCCCCTATGAAGGATATATAAGAAAACAGAAAAGAAATTGCAGGGGATGAAGCATAAATTTGGCATGCATTGGTAAAAGACATATCAGTTTCTGTGAGAATACAGTTTTTATTCATGCACTTCGTTTCTTATGCACTGACAAAAAATAATGTTTCGCAAATAATGTATCTTAATAGGTTAATGGATCCATGATTTCACTGATGGAAAAAGCTTGCCCACCTCATAACACCTTTGCCTTCAAGATTCTTCCTCATGTCCTTCAAAGGGGATTCATCCAATGTGTAAGATCTTCTCTCAGGACAGTGAATATTCTATAGGTATCAGTGCAACACTTAGACTGTACTCATTCTCTACATAGCTAGCTCAACCTCATCTTCTATTGTGAACATGTATTTCCTGGGTGATATCATTTGGGCTATGTATTGTACAAGTCATTGTTAGTAATATTTGTACCCTATTTATACTACCATATGTCTTCTTCATTGTCCTTTAGGTCAACTATGAATTTGATTCTCCTGAGATCATGCTATTCCATGTGTCAGCCACATAGCCTTATCATAAAAATATTATTTGTTAAAAAAAGATTTTGTATGCAAATGTATGTGTGTATGTAAGAGAGAAACTGAGATTACTAAAAGTATCACACGATATACTTCTTGAATCATATATTTTAAACAATTTTTTGTGCATGAACCAACTGATAATATATTGCAGCCCACTTGGGCTCACCATAAATTACACATGGGGAACACATTATTTATTTATTTATTTGTTTGTTTTAAAAACCCTTACCTTCTGTCTTAGAATCAATATTGGGTATTGGTTCTAAGGCAGAAGAGTGGTAAGGGCTAGGCAATGAGGGTTAAGTGACCTGCCCGAAGTCACACAGCTAGGAAATATCTGAGATCAGATTTGATTCCAGGACCTCCCATCTCTGATCCTGACTCTCAATCCACTGAGCCACCCAGTTGCCCCCATGGGGAACACTTAGTTTAGAGCATAACATTTAAGGATACTCTTTGCTCTACCAAATGCATATAAATGTGTATGTGTATATACATATACATATGTGTGTGTAAATATATGAGTAGTTAGGTGATTCAGTGTGCTGGTCCTGAAATTAGGAAGATTCATGTTTCTATCTTCAAGTTTAGCCTCAGACCCTTATTAGTTGACCCTGGGCAAGTCACTTAACCCCATTTCCCTCAATTTCCTTATCTATAAAATGAGCTGGAGAAGAAAATGGCAAATCACTCAAGTATCTTTGCCAAGAAAACTCCAAATTGTGGCTCAAAGATTCAGACACAACTGAGATGACTAACATATGTGTGTGGTGCATGTATGCATATGTATACATATATGTATGTGTGTATTTTAGGTGAGGAGGGCATGTGTATATTGTAAATGTGTATGTATATGTATATGCATACATATAAGTAAATATACATATATACAAATTTAGGCAAAGAGTGTATGTATGTATGTAATCAATATACAAGAGAAACTATGAAGTACTTCTTGTCTTCCCTATACTTTTCAGTCTGAGAGAATATATCTCCTGAAGAGAATCTGTAGAGGAAACCCACCTGTTCCCTTCTCATCCTTTTATCAAATATATCCTTCATATAAGTGTATCTAATATGAGAAAGCAGGAATAAGGGCTTTCTCAATCATCTTTTTAGTTATATGATTTTTTCCAGTTGGAAATGGTTAGACTTCTCTAAGAAATAAGGATCATTAGAATTAATATTTTTATTTTTATTCATTTTCTTATTTCAGAATCAACTGCTTTAATAGCTCCACAAACATTCTACATGACTAGTGCCAGCTGGATGCATTAATTTAGAGATTCTTTACCTGTTTTTTTTAAACTATTCCTATAACTGCATTTTCATTTGTCTCTGTAATTCCATTATTACATTTAAAAACTTTCATCTGAGAAGAGGCAAACTGATTTCACCAGATTACCAAAAGAAATATGTTAAGAACCTTTGTGTTAGACATGAAAGCAAGTCCCTAAGAGAAGGCTACTTGGATTAAAGTCCCACCAATAACCATTGATACATACTAGCTGTGTGATTCTAAGCAAGTAATTTAACTTCTCGGTGTTACCAGGCAACTCTCTAAGACCTTTCATTGCAGAACAATAGTTTTTTCTCACCAGGAGCTCACTTCATTGAAATCATAGGTCTGAACTTAAATTTGGAAAAACAAAACAAAACAAAACAAAAAAAACACTGCATGTATATACAAAGCACTGTCCTGAGAAGTAGGAATAGAAAATTTTTATTTTTAATATGAAGTGGGGTTGTCATTCTCATTTCTTTTTGTTTTTAGCCTTTTAAAAAATTTCATAATAAACTTAGCCTTTACTTTGACAAGTGTATGATCTAACTACACAAAAAAACCCGACTCAACTGCCTCTCACACTAGTAACCAATTATCTTTCTGCCTCTTAAAATAGTTTTTTTTCCCCTGTGATATTCAGAATTCATTGTGTATAGCCAATACCTTCCAATTCTTTTGTGAAAGATTCAGGATACATAGTCATGAGTTTTCTAAAAAATCCCTTAACCTTTTTTTTATATCTTAATCCTGAGCCATATTTTCAAACACATTTTTACAGCACTCCATGAAATCAGTGAAACATAAGATAAATGTTGAATTGAGTTGAGGATGTTAGAAAGTTCTTTGTGAAATTTTTTCATTTCTCCATCCTCTGAAGCAAATGCTAAATCATAAACTGAGACTACCAAATGGTTTCCTGCTTCTGCTCTTTATAAATAGTCCAAGGTGAGTTTCTTGTTGTCTTTGAGTACCTTGTGAAATCAATTGCACCAATTATTTTTTTCTCTTCTCTGAGAACCTAAAGCCATCTGTCTATTTATCTGCAACTTAATTTTTGTCTTCTGTTTTAATTTACAATGGAAATGTCGATCTTGATGTAGTTCATCTCCTATATTGGTAGACACAGGTCATTAAACAAGGAATGCAGATCTAGAGAAGCAACAGTATGTTAATTTTTGTCAATTGTAGAGAAGCTTTATAATTCTTAATACCTCTGCTCCCTTTTTCATCATTTTGTCATTAATCACTTTGGAAAAAGAAAAAGGTTGCATGGAACTGACTATTATTATTTTTAAAGTCAAGCAATTTATTAATTAATGGCCTATCTACTGGCCCCCTTATCAGAGTTAGTGAGACTGATCTTAACTAGGGCACTGTTTCCAGGACTATTAAAAAAAAACTTTACCTTCTGTCTTAGAATCAAAATTAAGTATTAGGGCTGGACAGTGGGAATTAAGTGACTTGTCCAAGGTAATACAGCTAGAAAGGGTCTGAAACCAGAATTAAACTCAGGACCTGCCAGCTCCAAGTCTGGTTCTCTATCTGCTTAGCTACCTAGCTGCCTCCATGACTGTTTTTGAAGTGACTCTTCCTTAATGAAACCTGCTAGCTGTTGCTATGCTTCGCTGGTATAGCCTTTGAAAAATCCAGGTTTACTTCCATAAGACCACGATGAAGAAAAATTCTAGCCTAGATACATTGGCACCCTCCCCAGGAAGTCAGGAGGACCTGAAAAAAGCCTTCAGAATATTGAGTGAATCCTGCTGTGGCAAACTCATAGGCAGACACAGAAGAACAACATGGAGTAATATGTGGGCATAGACGAGCTATGATCTTTGGTATTGAAGAAAAAATCCGAATAAATACAGAAGGCCACAGCAGAAGCGCAACATTTTTAAAGCATCAAGGGATCAATTAGTAAGGCATTTTGATAGACAGAAGACAGAAAATGTGTGGGGAAAAAAATCTTAGATTTTATAATTACCTTGCCCTCAAAAAAGAAAAAACTGAGAGTAGCAATAAGCATTAATCCTTCTTCCTACTGTAACATTTCTTTAAAAAACCTTTTTCTGGGAAAAGTCTGCAAATTACACATCTTTCAGTTAAGCTGCAAAATTACTTTATGACCACCGGCTTATTTATGAAAGCAAAAGCCCATTTTTAATACCAATATTCTCCTGGTGTTGCTGTATAGTAAGTGAGAAATAGAATAAAATGTTTTCCAAAGAATTAAAATGAACATCACACTGAGAGTAGTGAATGGGGAGGAGTATAATAGGCATGGACAAGGTACTACACGTTACAAATGAGAGACTTCAAAAACTATGGATAAAAGATGTCATCCACTACCAGAACACTGCAGTATGAGATCCAAAGTCACTCAGGCATTCAGTGTGTCTAACCAAGTGGAAAAAACAAAAGGTTAGGGAATGTCTATTGGCCAGGGCATGCAGGGGGGATGGACAAACTATATCACTTAGCCCTTATTATATAAACTGTAACAAATGATGAATTGGGTCCAGAGTTGAATAGAAGAGTTGGATGAATTATCTTTTAAAAGTTATTTAGTTATTTTAATGACCTTAAGCTTCTCCCTGGCACAAAAGCTCAACTTTTTAAAGTTGATATTCTTATAGGGCTATTGTCTGTCTACAAGGTACAGATTAATGCACTCTCCAAATAATTAAAGTTGAGCATTAGCCAAAAGATAATGAATATATGAATGGTAGGTGTGATCAGGAAGCAATGTACCATAAAATGAGCTTACAAAGGAGAAAGGGCAACAGTCAGTCAACAAGCACTGTAAAAACACATATGAGATACATGCTGGCAGCGAGTGATAATCAATAGATAGCCCACTATATCCTCCTCAGGATGTTAGGAGGATTTGAAAATGGCCCTCATTCTTGCAGTGGCAAACTCATAAGCAGACACAGAGAAGAACCACATGGAGGAATGTGTGGGCATAGATGGGCAAAGGAATGTGTAGGCAGGGATGTGCTATGATCTCTGTCATGGAGAACATGCCCATTGAATGAGATCACAGATCCATTTGAGAATTTGAGCACTGACGTATGCTTTTAAAGAGACACTAATAGGAACACACCTAGAAGGTGGCCTGGATGGTGAGGGAACCAGAAACCAGATGTCTGAAGAAATTTTGAATGTTTAGCCCAGGGAGATGGACACATAGGGGAAACACTATTTTTATATTTTGAAAATATTATTAAAGGTGAAAAATCTGTGTCAGAAAGGTGTCTTTGTATGATTCACTTTTGTTCATACCATTCTCTATACTTGAGATGACCTCCCTTCCCACCTAACTAAATGCTCATTCTTCAAGTCCCATGTCATTGGAAAAGTCTTCTCAAGCCAACCCAACCCACATACCTCACCATCCTCTGAAATCAGAGTACTTGTCTTTATCATTCATTTGGCAATTGATCAAGTCCTGTCTGGTGACAAATTTAAGTCTTGTATTAGTAAAATTTTTCTTACAAATACTGGACCTAGAGTTATGACACTTGGGAACTCATTCTGACTTTCTCACTATCTGTATGACTTTGGTCATTTAGGATTCACTTTTACAACCTGTATAATTCATTTCAAGTAATTCAAATTTAGAGAAACAGGATTGAATAAATCTGCAATTAGCTTTAGAAAGTTCCTTGTAACTTTGCTACTAGTAGCAATGCAACAAGCCAGGACACTCCTGAAGGACTTATTTGAAAGAACGCTATCCACAATAAGAGAAAGAACTGTGAGAGTAGAAAATGCAAAAGCAAAACATATGACATCACTTATCATATGTATATATGGGTATATTATTTGGGGTTTAGGCTTTAAAAGATTGCTCTATAGCAAAAATGAATATTATGGAAAGGGGGGTCAAGTGATAACATTTGTACAACCCAGAGGAATTGTTTGTCAGCTCTGGGAGGGGGGAGGGAAAGAAAATGAATCATGTAAACATGGAAAAATATTTAAAAATGAATAAATGTAAATAAATCTTTTAAAAAAGAAAAAAGGAGGTTCCTTGTAGTTCTGAAATTTATGTTGTTTTCTGCATGTCTTCTCTTCTTAGTTAACCTGTAATCTCTAATTGAAGATAAAATTTTTCCCCTTCTACAAGACCCAATAATATATTTCATTAATTAATTGGTACTAAATACATGTTTGTTGATTGATTACATTTAGGTCCCTCCAGTATAACTTAGCAAGGATTTATTAAATGCTTATTAAGAAGAAAACACTATGCTTTGAATGTATTCTTCAATTTATGTATATACATATATATGTATGTGGATTTGTATGTATACATGTATATATGTGTGAGTATATATTCAACTTTACCCTAAAGTCTCAATGATCCACAAGTATTGTTCACTGCCAGTTTGTTTTTTCTTTTTTCTGTATAAAAATAGATGGACAGAACTCAAGTATATCCTCAAAACTTTGGGAGAACCCCTGATAAGAAAAGCATGAACAAGGTTGAAATCTGCATCTTTGGAAGGAATACCTGCATCAGTGATATCAAGGAAATATTTACATGGATACATGCACCCTGGATGTATACTTTGGCAACATGGCAGTGACAACCAGGATTCAGTTCTTACCTTTGGCATTAGTACATGACCCTGGGAAAGTTGTTTAACCCCAGTTCTCTAGGCACTTTGCTAACAATATTAAGATGAAGAGGAGCGACTGGGCTGCATTGATAAAGGGAAAGTTTCCAGGTAGAGATAGATAATTTCCTTATCAGGAATCCCCTATACTACAGATGTGGTTCAAAAATGTACACATGTCATTATTTTTCTTATTATATTTGACACTGATCTAAGAAATATAGACTGATTTAAACAGGAAGGTATGCCAACCCTTTATTCTACTTCCATTTATTCAGAACTAATAGCAAGGATTACAGGACTAGCCCTAGATCTTAGTTTCCAACTAGTCCAACCTCCTCATTTTGCAGATAAAGATCTAGAAACTGAGGAAGTTAAAAATATCTTGCTCCAAGGTAACAAATCATTATCAGAGGTAGGATTTGATTCCAGGTCCTCTTCTAGATTCCAAAGTTAGTTAATATCCTTTCCAAGCCTTTTTGCATTACTGCCCTATAACTTAAAGTCTTTTAGTTCATCAAACAAGCAAGGTGTGTTATACATTTTTGTGTATTTGGGGGAGGTGGTTATTTTTCTTTTAAGTCCATCTATTCTGTGGTCCTCAGTTTCCTAATCTGAAAATAAAGAGATTAGAGATTACCTCAATTTCCCTTCCAGTTCCAAATGCTATAAGTCCCTGGATTTCCATGTCCAGAAGGGGAGAGGAGGAACTGGGAAGAACCACTTTAAGAGGAAACAGTAGAGTCTATTCTCTCCCTAGCCTAAACAGTGAAATGGTACTGTTGGGGTTGTGTAGGATAAAATGACAACAACTCCTTAAGTTTTTCTCAACTTGTCAGCTTTTCCCTCTACACAGCAAGGTGAATGGGAAAGGAGCTCAGAACTTGAAACCAGGAAGATCTGAGTCTAAATTTTGCCACTGATGACTCACTGGCCATGTCAGTAGATCAGACAATGAGTATTTATTTAAGTGTTTACTATGTGCCAGGCACCATGCTAATGGAGGTTAAAACAAAGAAAAGTAAAAACAGGGTACCTGCCCTCAATGTTTATACTCTAGTGATGAAGACAACATATAAATAATTGTGTATATACATATTTATTTAGTGTAAACTGAAGGTAACTTCAGAGGAATCTTTCTTAGAGAGGAGGGAATGGGGTGGCAAAGGCCTCCCGCCTGGGTGGGATGGAAACTGAACCTTGAAGGAAATCAAGAGGCAGAGATGAGGAGTAAAGCATTCCAGGCACTGGGGAAAACAAGCTAAAAAGGGGTCGGGGAGTGAGTATACAGTGTTCAAGAAACTAGAAATAGATGCGTTTTGTTAGATCCTGGCGTTTGCAGAGAGAAATAAAAGAATGGAAAGATAGGATAGGGCTAGGCTGTGAAGGACTTTAAAAGGACAAGTAAAGGGAATTTTATATTTGATTCTGGAGGTATTGAGGAACCACAGAGATTATTGAGGGTCTGGGGAGTGGTGGGATTGCCATAATCAAACCTGGGTTTTAAGGGAAAGAGTTTAGGCACCTGAGTGGAGTTTTGATTGGAGTAGAGAAGAGACACTTGAGACAGGAAGTTGCTGGGTATGCACTTAATTTCTCAGCCTCAGTTTCCCCAATCGGTAAAACGAGGAGGTTGAATCCAATAACCTCCCAGCTTCACACCCATGAGCCTAATTCCCTTGACCTTTCTGACGCTCAGTTTGTGCCCACCTGCTTAGAGACTCCCCAAATCCCCTCCGCGCCCACTCCCCAAATGCTGCCTCACCTTCGCTCCCTACCGCCCACCCCCAAACAGCCTCCCCTCCAGACCAGGGACACGGCTTCGTCCTCTAACCCAGGCCGGGGCCCCTCAGGGGGGTTTTCCCCCACAGGTGAGACACGACAAGGGCAGGGATCCTGAAGACGGGAGTACCTGGAGGATAATATCGGAGCAGGAGCCTTTTAAGCTTCATTCTCTCGCTCACCGAGCACCGGCCAGAGGCCTTCATAGCCATGGCAACCGCCTAACAGAAGCTGCCCCGCTGGTCAACGCTTGCGCATGCGCTCACAGGGGCACCCCTGGCCCGGCGGGTGGCAAGGGCTTGAGGATCCTGCGTACCTGGGGCGGGATTCCCTCCCGGGAGTTGGCGGAGGCCTCTGGGGTCCGCCCAGAACAGGACAAGGAGGAAACTTCGACGTCTTTTGGGGGTCCTGAACTCATTGTGACAGCTCGCTAAAGCAACCTCTGGACCCCTTCTCAGGATTCTGTTTTTAAATGCACGAAATAAAATGCCTGGAAACCAGCGGTGTTGAAAGAACAGTTTTCGAATTTTTTTTAAAAACAAATTCTTTGATCCCAGCTTCAGAACCTCTCATCTAGAGGTGGCTGCGGGAAGCTCCCTGGAGGGTCTCTACAGGCGAAAAGTCCTTGCCTCCGTCCCTAGAAGATTTCCTTCCCCAAAAAGTGCCCCAAACTACCTCAGCCTGAGGCCAGTCTGGCAGTGTTTGCAAGGCACTAACCTGGACGATCCTGCTCTTTCTTACCTTAGCTTTGCGACATTGTGTATGACACTTAAACTCTTTGTATCTCAGTATCCTCCTTTCTAAATGGGATCATTTTAAGACCTATTTCACAAGGTAGTAGGAAGGAGATAGCAGATAACAGAGGGTGGCCCAAAAGTCTTAGGGATGTTTTATTTTAGATATTAAATATATTAATATAGTAT